>NC_027755.1:7442877-7466809 GCF_000695525.1 Brassica oleracea var. oleracea
GATCGGATACCCTCATATCTGAGATGCGAGTGGTGAAGGGGGTCTTCCGAGCCCCTTCCAGCAGCCTATCGATCTCGGGGGCCGCGCTGGTAGCGTGATGGATTTGGGATTTTACGGCTCTCACTTTTGCCGCAGTCTTGGTGATATAGTCGCGAAGATCGCTGATATCCTATGTCTTGCCAGCAGATTTCCGTGCTTGTCGGCGTTTACTGCGAGTGAGCTCGGTTTGTTTTTCAGCCAGCTCTTCTTGTTCGTTCCAATAGAGGATTTCCTCCTCTTTTGTCATTGGTTTATCGTCGAACGGAGAGCTTTCCCGAGCGAATCGGCTTCTGGTCCTCCTTGGATGTCTGTCGACGTCATCATCAGTATCGTTGGAGACATCGCTATGATCCAGGTCGACTTGCTCGACTCTGTTGTCCTCCGAAGCCTTCGCAGGAGGCGGAGGACTTTCAGGGTTTCCCTTTTCGATGGGAGATTTCTCGCTAGGGTTTTGACCCGAAGGTCGTTCCTGCGCGGCTACAGGCCTGTCAGGTGGGGTTACGAAGTCGAGTCTTTTCCCACGGACTTTAGTGGTTCCGCGGGGGCGGATTGCTCGATTCCTTGCCGTTAAAGTTTCAACTTGTTTGGTCAAGGTGGTCACGAGCTTATCCTGTTCTTCCGATCTTTTTTCGTAGGTGGCGAACATCTTTTTTAACTCCTCGGGCGCCCCGTCGTTGGCTGGTGCGTTGGCCGCGGATACGTCCGCTGCGGGAGTTTGGAGGTCAGTGCCACTGCTTCCGTTAAGAGGAGTCTGCACGTTATTCGCTTCGTCAGTTGACATGTCTGGTTGAGCGTGATGTGGTTGAGAGTTAGATTGATCCGTACCCCCCTCCTTCTAGCGCCAAACTGTGGGAACTGAAATTCGCACTGTCGTTTACGTTTAAATAAGGAAACTAGGAAAATCCTAATTTCCCAAAGGTCCCGGATATCTGCTAATACTACATGCCAAGCAATCAGAACACAATAATGACAACGATAAAGTATAAGAAATCGAAAAGAGAGCAAAGTAGATCTTATTCCGAATTCACGTTTGAGCGTTACAACAAGGTAAGAGCCTGGGCTACGAGAGTTTTCAGCGAGATTCCTAGTTCTAAAATCCTAAGACGGCAATAACCTAGTTGAGTCGCAGCTCGAATAACAAAAACGGAAATATGCCTAATTGCTCTAAGTGCTAAGTCGAGCTCGGTCGCTGCGTAGCGACCCTTTTCGAGCTCTTGTCCGATGTCTAGTGTTTCCTCTGCAAAGCTTTTCGTAAGGAAGAAATCTATTTCGAAAAAGTATTTGTCGAAGAAGGTTTTTCGTTTTTTTCTTCGGGGATTTGGACGTTAACTTCGTCGTAACCGTTTTCGACCCCAACAAGAGACTGCATGTTTGTTTTGCTTAAGGACAAGCAAAATGGTAAGTCTGGGGGAGTTGATAGACCATGGATTTGACCTACTTTTACCCATGGTTTATAAGTGTTTTAATTACTAATTTTTATATTATAGAGTCTATTTAGAGTATTTATAGGATCATGAGTGATTTGGAGGAAAGTAATGATTTTGGAGCATTTTGGAGATATTTGGAGTGAGCACCCGAGATGATCATTGAACGTGACCATCGGTCGATATTGAAGAGAAATAATCGATTAATGTTCACATCTTGACATCGATCGACAGTGAAGCGCGCAGAAAGCCCATTTGGTCACAGCCGACTTAGAGCCCAAGTCTTCACCAATTTACAAGATTGCCCCTGACGAGTTTTAACCTAATTATATAAGCTTTGCCAACATGTTGGAGGTAAAGTGTGTTTTCTTATTTTACTATTTTCACAGCAAAGGTTTTCTAGGATTTTAGTAGATTGGAGAGAAGATCTAAAGTTACTTTGTGATTGGAACTCCATTGATACCTATTTACAATTCTAATGAAATTTTCATACATATTTGCTGTTATGAATTACTTGGCCATGTCTGAGTAGTGTCTTTGTTAGATTTTAGGGTTCAAATAGGTTATGAGAGATTAGCCCCAACTATAGATTGCTAAGTTGTGATATTAATCATTAGGATTATCATTAATGCATGATTCTAGATTAGCTACCTAGAACTTTCCCTAGGATTGTTAGATATAAGCGATAGCTTTCATCTCATCTTGAAACCATTCTAATTGAGCTAAGATTCTTGCTAAGAGTAAGGCGAGAGCTGATCTAGTGAGCTTAGTGAGCACATTCAACCCACGCATTAACGCTTGACCAACAGCGTCGATCGATATTCAAATAGAATAATCGGTCGACGTTTCGAACAGTGCATCGATCGATACTCATATAGAATCATCAATCGACACTGGTCAATAGACGAACCTAGAAAGCGAGATCCTAGTGGTTTGTTTACAAGTGTTGAGCTCTACAATATCATGCATGCAACTTTTTAGGCATCTATAGGATTATAATTCCAAATTTTCTGAATAAAAACCCTAAGTCTAGCTATTTCCTTTTAAGCACCAAAACCTCAACCAATCAATCGAGCAATTACTTGCTCAACAACTGCAACTTTACATTTGAACAATTAAACCATCTAGCTTAACAAGTCTGATTAGATTTATTAGGTTCCCTAGCTCCTTGTGGATTCGATCCCTGAACACTGCAATTGAAACTCTTATTTGAGAGAGTACAATCACTCCTTAGGGTAATTTGAGTGATATCAGACCATAGAAGTCGTAGTGGATTGTCGTAGCTTGTGTTCTGCTAGGAAGCAAAGTCGAGTCTGTTTTTGGCATCCCCGAATCGCTTCGATTCTGTTGGGAGTCAGGAACTTGATGCCTAGGTGATATAATGATGGAACTATCGTGGAGTTTTTCCAAGGCGTTCCCATGATCAAGTTGTAGATGGCGGGATGGTCGACCACCGCGAAGTCGACAATTTTCATGACTTCTTTTGCCATTACCGGGAGCTTGATCGATCCGAGCGCCATCAACGTTATACCCGAGAACCCGGTCAATGGTTTCAGCATTGGTACGACTTCCCCTAGTTCGATTTTCATCCTATTGAGAGTGTCGCGGAAGATAACGTTGATCGTGCTTCCTGTGTTGACTAGAATTCTTGCGATCTCGAGATCCTTGATTACGAGGTCAATAACGAGCGGATCGCGATGGGGCTGGTCGATTCCGCTAGTCTCTCCCTCCTCGAAGATGATCGCGTCGTTTGGTACATCGCGGGGCAGAGACGCGGTCGACCAGTTCGCGCTTGTTTCAGCTTTCCGCTGGTAGGCCTTGATGAACGAGACAGTGTCATGGCAGTATTGCGATCGACCAATGATCATGCTCACTCTGCGACGATTACTCTGCCTTCTTACGCGTTTTTCACCCGACTGATTCCCTTGAGAAGGGTTCCCTGGAGTTGTGTCGGTTTTTGGCGTTCGGACTCGCGGATGAGATCCTTGATAACGGTGACTTCATTGATTTCTCATGCGAGTAGTTTTTCGGCTAACCTCGCGCCGGGTACTTTGCAGTTCACTGTCGAGGTTCCTCGCGTTTGGTGAAACTCGCAGAAGACAGAGTCATCGTAACCCGAATTTTGAGTCCATGTATTCCCCAACGTCCTTCCTTTTTCGGAGTTGATGGCATAGTTATGCGCCCCCTGGAGTTATTTTCCCTCGTGATGGACATACTTGTCGTTAAGAGAGTTCTTTTTTTAAGACTTCTGATCCGATGTTGCATCTTTTGAGGATGTTTTTGTAGACTTATGTTTTTGCGACAGAACTTTCATCTCCTCTTTGATGGTGATGTAATCCGTAGCCTTATGAAGGGCGTCCTTGAATGTCTGCGGTTTGCCGAGAGTTATCCACTTCCGGAACTTCGACTTGTACCAGAGCGTCTTCATGAGCGCGCCAATTGCCACCTTATCGCTTATCCCGCTAACTCTCGCCATGACGAGCTTGAACCTGTTCAAGAAGTCACGGAGAGATTCGTCCTCCTTCTAGGCTAGGCTCCAGAGATCGACATCAGAATTTTCTATATCTATGAACATAGAGTATTGTTTGAGAAACTCCGAAGCGAGTTGGCGGAAACTTCCGATAGAATTTTGACTAAGGCGGGAAAACCATTCGACCGCTGCTCCCTGGAGATTTTCGACGAAGAGGCGGCAATGGCCGGCGTCCCTTTCATTTTTCCCTTAGCTTGGCCCTCCCCATGGCGATCTGAAAGGTTTGCAGATGCGCTTTAGGATCGGTGGTACCATCGTAGGTATTTTAATTTTTCCAGGGTCCGAGACTATTGTCTCGATAATGCGCGCGGTGAAGGGGGTCTTCAGAGCCTCCTCGAGAAACATGTAGATCTCAGGGGCAGCACAAGTAGCGTGGTGAATCTGAGATTTCACTGCTTTCACTTCCGCAGCCGTCTTCGTGATGTAATCACGGAGGTCACGGATTTTGTCGAGATCATCGCCAGCAGCTTTCCGATTTCATCGACGTTTGCTGTGAGTGATATGGGTCTGTTCTTTGGCGAGTTTCTCTTGTTCGGCCCAGAAGGTGTTTTCCTCTTCCTCTGTCATGGGTTTCTCGAACGAAGAATTTTCCTGATTCACATGGCTTCTAGTCCTCCTTGGATGCACGTCTGCATCCTCGTCCGAATGATCGGACTGATCGCTGGGATCCAAGTTGACTCGTTCGACTTCATAATCCTCCGTTTCCCGCACGGGAGGTGGAAGGTTTTCCAAAATTTTCCGAGTCACGGCCGGGGTAATCTCAACAAGGTTTTCTCATATCGAGTTATCATAAGTGTTCCCCGGCCTGTCGAGTGGAGTCTCGAAATCAAGTCTCCTTCCGTGAAGCTTTGTAGTTCTGTGGGGAAGGACGGCTCTGGTTCTCGCTGTTAGGGTTTCAACCTGTTTAGCGAGAGGGCCTATGAGATTTTCATGTTCCTCCGACTTCTTTTTGAAGGTGGTGAACATCTCCTCGAACGCTGCGGTGTTAGCATTAGCGTTGACCGCGGATACGTTCGCTGCTGGAGTCGTGCCAACGTTGTCGTTGTTGTTGATATCTCCATCAACGCGAGTTTGTTGGCCGTATGTTGCCATGTCTATTTGAGCGTCTGCGGCTAAAAGTTAGATTTGATCCTTACCCCCTCCTTCTAGCGCCAAACTGTGGGAACCAAAATTTGCACTATCGATTTCCGCTAAATTAGGAAAGATAGGAAACCCTAAATTTCCAAGAGGTCTCGGATATCTACTAAACCACACGCCAAGCAGTCAGAACATGAAAACAGGCTAAGTATAAAATTGCATATAAGTATTTACAACAGGTAAAGCCTCGGCCGCAAGAGCTATCGGCGAGATCCAAGTTCTAACAACCTAAGACCTGAAAACCTAGTTGAGTCGCAGCTCGATAAAAAAACAGAAAATTGCCTAAATTTCTCTAAGTTATAAGTTTGCTCAGTCACTTCTTCTCGAGTCTGGGCTAGGGGGTCGGAGATATCAGTCTAGTCGTTCGGGTTAGATCTTCGGCAGACTGCCTTTCTCCGGGACGGTTCCAGACTCGGGCTCCGGCTCGTTCGGGGATGGAGGTTCGATCTGGAATCGAGGTCCGATCAGCCGGGGAAAATCGATCTTGACTCGATGTTCCGATCGGAGGGACTCGTTGCTTCTGGGTTGCTCTGATCGCTCCATCGGCTCCAGTTGGCCCGGTGGGTAAGGTTTCGGTTCCTGAGTCAGATCCGGTAGGATCGATGTCGTTGACTCTCGATGGTGTGGTTCCGACGGTTTGATTAGGATCCATAGTCGCGCTTAGGAAACTTAGATCGGTTTCTTAGCAAAGATGTTTTTTGTTTATCTTCCCCACAGTCGGCGCCAAAATGTAGATCCTAAAATCTACACTAAGAATTTGATAGTGATCGGGGGTTTAATCTAGGGAAGATAAATGATGTATGCAACGATATCTTTAGAACACAACGATATAATCAGTTTCCAGTAGGCAAAAATGGACTTTTATTGATGAATAAGATCGAATACAATGAGTTAAACAAGATCAAATGTTACAAACGAGATCGCTAAGAGAAAGGATCTAAAGACGGATGAAAACAAGGTCGAAGTATGGGTGTAGCTCTCTCTAGGATTTTCAACGTGTCCTTTTCCTTATGCATCGATCTCTTCTTATAGTGGACTTCTCCTGTGATGTTCACAACCGTTCCGCGATCTCCATTTCCTCGAAGTCTCCCTATGGAGCTTGCGTGCTCGCTATGGGCTTTAGCTCTTCGCAGCCCATATTCTTGATAGTGGCTCATTAATGTGTTGACCGAAATTGGGTCCAACACCGATCTTCATGATTATCCTTTAAAACTTTAACATTTATCTCCAAACTTGACATTTATCTCTTCTCGCCAATATTCAATAAACCGTCATAGCAACTTCGGGCCGATTTCTTGTTAAAAATCGTAAGTGGGTGTTTGCCGCGTTTCAGACCACTTTTGGCCGTTTTTTGACGAAAACGTTTTCACGATTTCTTTTCGGAAGAGTAACCTGCAGTATGACGCCGGTTTTACGAGATAATCCAAATCAATAATATAGTCGAGATAACCATGGGGCTAAGTTAAACGTAGTCGTCTTTATACGATCGCTCCGAACTTATACGCAAAAATAAGCTTTTGTCGTTTTTCCGTAAAGTTTCAAAGGTAACTCCGATTGAGACGAAACAAGAGACAATTTGACCGAGGCCTGAAAGGGGGAGTTCCGGAGATGAGAATGCATGGTTTTGGAGTGATCCAGCTCAGCAAAGGCGAGTATGGACAAGATTGATCTAACTCGTCGTTTGGTAGATCCAACTCGCCATTCGATTCAACTCGCCGTTGGGCGAGTTGGATGAAGTTTGTCCAACTCGCCCAACGGCGAGTTAGATCGGTCGGTCCAACTTCTCCGAAGGATAGGACGATGCTGGTTTGGTTGTTCTGATGCTGGGGAATTATTCGTTCGACGGTTTAAATGGTCCCTTGTCGGGTAATAGTCTTAAGAATACGAAATTTTAGTTTTTTGTATTCTTATTTTCCTTTTAGAAAGGTTTCTCGAGAACTTTTGATTTCGTCGTTACTGATTTTGACCCCAAAACGATTTCGATTTAAACCAAAGTAAACCGCAGAATCCACCGGTTTACTTGAAGAATGGTTAGATCGATTTCGCCCCAAAAGGCGACATACGGTGAAGCGATAAAAAGCAAAAGCTGACATACCCAATTCGACGACAAATCGTCACGATCAGGAACACCTTCGTGGCAGACCACCTATCTTCTAGACCTGACCCACAAATTTACTGAGACCCGCTACGCGTCTCACAAGTGAATTGGGGGGGACTTACTGTAGGGGATAATTGCATCCCTCCACATAAGATAGTAGGTCTGGCCCATAGAAGCAAAGCATCAGCTCGGCTCGTAGGCTTCAAGACCGAGTGTCGGCTTAACTCAAGACTGCCTTTAGCCGACTCCTCAAATCGACTAAAAGCAGTCAGCTCAGTGGTTTAATTTGCCAGCCTAAGCACCAGGCCTGACGAGTTAAAGCCCATTAAGAGCAGGGCGACGTAGGGCACGAGGAGGAGAGGAGTCAGCTATATAAAAAGATGAAGAAGCAACAAGAAGGGGAGCCGAACATCACTACACACTCGGCGGCTATAATTAGGGTTTATCTTCCTTGTATTCTTGTCGACTTATACTTTTTCGGCCAACTCCCTGAGCACCGGCTTGTTTCACCGTCTGTTTTCTTATTTGTAACCGACAAAACCATATCTCATGACTCATCTAATAAAACGTACGTCTTCGTAATAGTCCACTGATGAGTTTCGTCTCTTTTATTTGTGTCCGACCAAATTTGGTTCAAACAAACGTTTATTAAATATTTGTCATTGATGTAATAGCATAATTAACCATCATATTTATAAAATCAAAACTATATTGGAACAAAAACAGTAGACTCAAACGTATAAGAAGATAAAATCATTTTTCAATATGGCTCGATTAGCCAATTTTTCCAGAATAAATATACATTTCCGGTTTATATTATTTTTGGTCACTAGGCCGACAAAAAGAAACAATTTTGGTCAGTGCAAATGGAAAAAAAGAAAAGAAAAGGATTTGCTTTGTTTGTACGAGCTATCTCAAGTGCCAATCAACCACAACAGCTTATTTTTCCTCCCCCTTCTCCATTTTCTATTGATATCCTCCCTCCCAGTACCTCTCCCTCCCATCACAAATTATCTCAGCTCATCATTTCTTTTTCTGGGATTCTCGCTGCGGAGCGAAGGTTCTGGGTATCAATTAGAATTTCGTTAATGGAGAAAGGGATCTTTTTGTTGCTGTTGGTGATTCTGTTTGGGAATTTAATGTTCACCGGCGTATCCGTTAGGGTTCCGATTTGTGCTATGAGGTCTGTTAAAGATTACGCCTTAGGGTTTCGAGAGCAGACCTGTCCATTTTATGGTGATGAATTAGCCGAGCGTCCTCATTTCGTTGCCGTCACTGAGGTAATAACATCCGGATGAAATTTTCTATCTTTGTTAATGTTATCAAATAATGCTGATTTAGGTTTCTGAAACTGAATGTTTTGCCTTACTGGTGGTGAAGGGTGATGAGCGTTGGTTGCAAACAGCTTTGGATATGATTCATAAGAACAAGTGTGACTATGTGGCTTTGCTCTTCTATGCATCATGGTGTCCTTTCTCAAGGTCTTTTACTCCGAGTTTTGATCTCATCTCTTCTCTCTACTCATCAATTCCTCACTTTGCAATTAAGGAATCGGCCGTTAAGCCAAGGTTGGTTAATAAAGTCACAATCTTTTAAGCTGGTTTAGATTGTAATTGCTTTGTTGTGGTTGGTGCAGTACTCTCTCTAAGTATGGAGTTCATGGGTTTCCTACTCTCTTACTTATGAATTCAACTATGCGGGCACGATACCGAGGGACCAGAATGGTTGATTCTCTTGTTGCTTTCTACAGAGATGTTACTGGTAAGATGTTAGATGTTCCACTACCTCATGTGGATACTTGTTTTTCGCAATGAATATCTATCAGAAGTTACAAAATAGTCAAATGGTAAACATTGTTGCGATTGTGATCCTGCTGTTAGCTGTTTATTTAGTCTTTTTTAATTAGCTCAGTTAGTGAACTAACAAGGAAATTGGTAGGCATTGAAACGCTGGATAAGACTTCTCTCGAGAAGAGCTTATTGGTTCCTCATCTCGGGAACGAAAACAACACTGAGCCAGAGAACTGCCCTTTCACATGGGCCAGATCGCCTGAGAATATGCTTCGACAAGAAACCTATCTAACTCTTGCTACTGTATTCGTACTGTTGAGATTGCTCTATTTCGTTTTCCCTGCACTGGTTGTGTTTGCCAAGTTTACTTGGCCACGGATTGCTCAAAACATGAGATTAGAAAGCCTGCAAGAACATACGGTCGGGTTTCTGAGCCGACTATGCATGTATCTTAGAGAGCCTTGCAAGAGGAGCAATCTGCAGGGAGGAGCCATGAACGCTAGAGCATGGGCCTCCAAGTCTTTGGCAACCGTCACAATTGGGGACTCGAGCTCATCAAACAGAGCAAGTTCAGCTTCTCATTGACTTGAAACTTTTAAAAGAGCAAATGTAATCACCTAAATGTTTGGGCATATGCTACAGCTCTTTCCTGTATAATCAGCAGTTCCTCTGGAGAGGGGCTAATTCATAGCTAAATATTTTGTAGCAAATATTATATAAGTCAGTTCCTGATTTTTCTGCCAATATCCTAATTTTTGCTTTTAACTTCCGCAAACAGTATCACATTAAGGAAAAATACAAATTCATAAGCCAGAGACTTGAACCAATCTATTTGGTTAGTCTCGAAGCCTTAATTTTCAACTAATCAGTCAAGCTCTACAACAGAGACATCATTCTTCAGGATCTGCAATTTAACAACATAAACCAAGTTTTTAATCAAATCTGCGTAACATGATCAACATCCACAAAGAAGATGAATGTTCTTTTTCCATTACCTGTGAAATATAATCTTTTACTCTCTCGCTGACTTGCGCATCTAAAGCTCTCTCAGCAAGATCGTAGAACAGAGTATTACCCTCTGGGCCACTCACTTTCTCCTTCTGCAAGAACCTGTCCAAATGAAGAAGCATTTTAGGAGGAATTATCAAAGACCAATATCTTCATCTAATTTCCTAACAGATATCACCTTTGTTGCACTAACGTCTCTAGGGCCTGCTTGTTGCTCCCAAACACAGGATTATGCTCATCACTTTCGTGCAGTCCCATTCTCCTCAAATGGTGCCAAAGGGTTTCTATGGAAAGAGGCCAACATACTAAATTAGCAACCATTTACTTAGGAACAAATGCAAGACAAGGACAAATCAGAAGCATAGAGCATTACATACATATACCTTCAGGTATTTTGCCTCCTGCAAGCTGCACAACAGCAAGAACCGCAAACGTAAAGCCAGTCATAGGGCTTGTTGTTTCTTCAACCACATGTTTCCTAAACACTTCAATCGGCAATTGACTAACGAGCACATACGATTTCGAGTCAGCATTACCTTGAGGAACAACATGTTAGCTAAATCTAACCGTAAAGTTCAATCAAAAGTCGCTACTTTTATCAACCAGTGTCTCACTTTGTGACTGAGGAAGCCTTGTTTGAGCATTAGAACAAGTCCTAGAGCGTTGAAGCTCTTTCAAATCATAACCAAACACACTTGAGAGCTTGGTCTTAGCTTCGTTGATCACGGAGGTGGCCAGGTTACGCTGACGATAGTTCTTGGTAACAATCTGAGTCAAATCTTCTCTTTTAATAGGGCATCCTGAGTTTTGATGGAACTTGAAGAGTACGAATCTAATCACCTCCGAAACAAGCTTATCCGTTTCCTGATTATTTCAAATTCCTTTCAAGCAACAATCTCCGATATATATATAATAATAAATAGGAAGAAAGTGAAACAGTACCTCCTTCGATATACCAAATTGAGAAAGAGCATCTGCTTCATCAGCCATTCTGCAATTGGGTTTCACAAGATTAGGCTTAAATTGAACTTATTAAGAGAGGAATTCCTATGTTTTCGAGAACAACTAGATTATTATAATTAATAAATCGCGAGAGATTTATTCACCTGAAGAAACTGGGAGATGTAGAATCGGAGACGATTAAGCTTCGAAAACCCTAATTTATTGTGAATCTATTGGCGGGAGAAAAAGGTAGAAGGCCAAAACAGTCTCTGATTCAGCAAGAGGGTTTAAGAGAAGGTATGGGAAGCCCACAAATCTGACGGTTGAGATTTCCTTGTTACTGGTAAGCAGCCCTCCGTTTCAGATTACTTGTCGTTTTAGATTTCGTTACACAGATTAAGAAAACATTTAATTTTGTATATTTACTAGATAAAAATATAATTTTCAATACACCTAACCATATTTCAACCAATTGAAAAATATATTAAAATATAAAATAAATAAATTTTGCATTGAAATAATAAAACGACACTTATTTTAAAACAAAAATTTTACTCTACAATGACAAGTAATCTGAAATTGAGGGAGTAGTAACTTTAGTTTTCATAAAGCCGGGGGTTCGATTTTAAGTTCTTTTTTAAAAAAAAAATAGTTTGTGTAGCCAATTTGAGAATTGGTTAATATCCAAGAAACTTCAATTCCAATCTAATTCTAGATTTTCAGATGATTTTTCTTAATGTGGATAAAATTTGTTGATATTTCTAGGTTTTTTGGATAACATATAAGGTAACTCAAAATAATTTGCAATGTTTCAGATACAAAAGATATTAGAATAATTCTTTATATTACATCCAAATGCAGTTTACATGTTTATATTGACACAATAGGGCAGTTTTAGCTACTGGGACACTTTCTACCAACTAATTTCCCTTTTTCATCCCAACATAACTAAATGATGTCTAACTGTAACCATTTCTTTTTGATACCCAACTAGTTTACTGGCGGGAACTCAGATCTACCACTCATCTCTCATTTTAATCCGACGGTTCAAGATCATTTTGCCACATATGACAAGACTTATATCTGTCTAACTTCTCAACCATTAGATCTACCTTTTTTCTTTATTTTCCAACGGCCCAGATTTACCATATATTTATCTCCTTCCTTATCTTCAAGATTTTTGCTTTTTTTTCTCTGAACAACCGGCTCTGTAACCTTCACTCGTTTTGTCGCTGTTTCTGTATCTAATTAATCAAGAGGTTTACATTAGCAACACTTTAATGGGTTAATTACTACAATATTTTTAAGTTCTAGATGTAAAAAACGCAAAAAAAAAAAAAGATTGCACGAAGAAAATCAATGGCGGCTCTAAGATTTAGTTGCAAAAACACAGGATACCCTAATAGGAAAAAGATGATTTAATTACAAAATTGCCACTCATTTAAAAAAAATAGCAAAATATGTACAATTATATATGTACATGTGTACATCTTCACAAGTGTACACTATGTATTATTAAAACAATGTACACTCTTCACATGTGTACACTATTTATTATTAAAGCAAAAAACAAAATTTACATGTGTACAATTATATGTGTGCATGTGAACGTCTTCAGAGACGTACACTCTTTATTATTAAAACAATGTACCATGTATATAAGAAAGAAACTGATAAGAAAACAAGTGACTCGTAAATGTTTTTCCTTCTTCCATGAGCGTTTGAAACCCCTCGTCATCACCAGCTCATTCCAAAGTGATCCACCACCGAAATTGATAATATTTGTATACTACATCATTGGGACTATTGGAAAACGCAAACTAAATGTTAGACACAAATGTTTGGAAAACTCTGGTCCACCATGATTATCAATAAGAATATTGCATGGGAATTTCAAAGCTTGAGATGCATCGTTTCAAAATAATTGTTACATTCACATGGATTATAGCCTTAGGGAATTATTCTACCGGCCATAGTTAACGGTTTTCTTAACCATCCAAACAAGACTCATTAATGAATTCTTCTACCGGCCATAATTAACGGTTTCTTAACCATCCAATGTTTAGTAGGATGTCTATGTGTACATATTAGTGTACATGTGTTCATTTTGTCTGATAATGTCCATGTGTACATCTATAGATATCCACATGACTTTGGGTCATTTGTACGCTTTCTAAACACAACACTGTTGCATTTGTAAATCTGGACTTGTCTACGAACGTATGTTGAATAACACAAAACTAATTTCATATGTATATTTTATTCTTAGTATTTCACATGATTTTGTGTTTTATTTATATCTAATGATTTTTTGTTTTGATTTTAGTTTAGTTAAGTTATTTTTCAGTGCATTAAAGAATTAAAACATGATTTTAAGATTTTAGTGAGAATACACAATTTTATAAACATTGCCCTAGTAATATACAATGTACACATGTAAAAGATATATACGTGTTATGTTTGTACACATGTACATATATAATCATGTTGTTTAATTCACGTAAACCACACTTCCTTGTCTTTATATTTACAAAGACAAACATTATGTACATGCGTACACTAACATTATGTGCACATGTACATGTGTACACTAACATTACATACATATCTACGTGGTCATCCAATGTACCCTTGTACAGGAACATGTGTACACTAACATTATGTACACATCCACGTGGTCATCAATTATTTTTTTTTAATGAGTGGCAATTTTGTAATAACTTTATCTTCTTCCTATTAGGGTTTTCTGTGTTTCCTGCAAATATAACTCACAGCCGCCATTGATTTTTATCATGCAATTTTCATTTTTTTTTTGTGTTTTACCTCTAGAACTTACACATATTATATAGATTAATAGATTAGAACCCAAAACCAAGAAAAAACATATAAAAATTAGTTTCTCCGATAGCTCTCCTATCACATCTTCTATCTCTGTTGTTTCATCCTCCAACCTAAAAAAAATTATAAGCAACTATTCTCTGAAGATTCAAATTCCTCCAACAAAAGTTAGGATTTTAAAATACATATTTTTCATACGTCTGGTAACTTCTAAAGTCTCTTTCATTAGATCCACTCAGTCATTTTAAAATTCAAAAACGTAACCAGAAGACTAAAAACCCTTTTCCAATTTTACCCCACCAATTACACCTTTTTGAGGGATAAGTTAAGACATTTCACTCAGAAACTGTCCAAGTAGCAATAACTGTCTTATTGTGAAATTGAAACTCGTAAACTGCCCTGCAGTGCAGTGTAAATCACTCTTTTTTTTTGATAATTCAACTTTTTTTTAACTCTCAGAAATCGTATTATTTGAACCAACCAAACCACCATCACAAATGCCATTATGAAGTTGATTGTTTGTGATTTTTGAAATAGTTTTTGATTTTCTAAAAACTATTTTTTTATCCAATCAAAATTTTAGAAAAGTAGATTCCCCAAATTTTAGGGAAATGGTTCTTTCATTGTTTTACTTCCTAACAAATAAAAGCTAAAATCCATGTTTTAGTGATTTTTCCCTACGGCAAGAATGATTTTTTTTATTCTTTTTATTTTCCCAAACATTATTAACTTCTTTTTTAAAAAAACATATTTATAAAAAATTATTGGAATTTTTTTTAAGTAAGTTAATTTTATAATTTTTAAATAGTATTTTGTATTATAAATTTAATTATTTTTTTACTAACATATTTAAATCACATCAACAGTTTATAAAACAAACAAGAACTCTCAAACAAGAAATTTCTCTACAAATCAAGATACTGGAGTTTATAGAGAAATTCCTTAAAATAAATGTGTGTTTTAAGTTATAATGTTTTGTATTATTATTTTTTTTTCATAGTAAGTAAAATTTATTATTAATTTTCATTTCAACTTCAACAAAAATAATTAATAAAATATATGTAAAATTTAAAACTGAAAAATCATCATTCAAGTTTTTCTAAAAACTAAAACTATAGCAAAATCAAAATTCAAAAATAAAAAATTTATAATAAATATTTATTGATTTCTTAAAACAAAACCAAAACCAAAATAAAAGTTTTCATGTTTTTTGTCAAAACTTGGGGATGGTAATATTTGCATCTATATAGATTTACGATGGTTTTATTTTGTATTTACAGTTTTTGTTTTGAAAAAAAATTATTAAATAAGTTTATGTGTATTTTGATGATAATATTTTATATTTATTATTTTTAGATTAAAGTGATAATAATATTTTTATTTTTACATTTTAAAATCAAAAACTAAAAACCAAAATCTGAAACAACCAATCATGATTTTCAATTATTGCAAAATCAAATACCAAAAACTAAAAACCAAAATCTAAAATCTAAAATCTAAAATTTAAAATCTAAAAACCAAAATCCTTAGTTTTTGGTTTTTGTTTCTTCAAAATCTATTTTTTATCCAATCAAGATTTTCAAAAAATGGATTCACTAAACTATAGGGAAACTTTTTTTTTTAAATAACTGTTTTACTGACACAAAAACCAAAAACAACTTTTCATGGGTTTTTTACTATTTACGGTGGTTTTCAGTTTTTTTCCTTTTTCTGTATTTTCCCATTAATATAGGAAAAGTAAATAAAAATGCTAATTACTTAAAAATAAGATTCAAATCTGTGTTTTATTGTGACAGTGTGTCTAGTATATTCATAGGCTGTCAAGAATTGTTTTTTTGAAATAATTAGTATATACGCTTTTGGTGAAAATAGTATATACATAAGCATCAATTTTATATCTATTCTAATTGAATTTACTACTGTGTGAATGATATTCTACCTAATGAAATCAATCTTTTTATAACAAATTGATCTTCATAATTTTTTTTTGCTTTACTATAGTGAACTACACAATAAATCATATACAATTTTAAAATTATCAATAAAAAAATTCAATAATTCAAATTTAGCTATTAAAATAATATGTAAATATTACTATTAATAAATTTTGTATTATTTAGAAAATTAGTTTTCATCATTTTACTATATAAATTATAAGACTTTATAACCAATATAATACTTAGTATATAAGAACATTTTTAAAAAACTTGTCAATAAAATAAAAATAATTATTAAAACTAGTTTTATGTAAAGTTAAGTCAAGTACTTAAAAATAATAGACAACTTATAAAATTAAATAAATTACAATTCAATTAGAGAAAAAAAATATTCAGAAAAAATTAAAATTAAAAAAAAAACAAATGTCAAAATCCAAAAATCAGAATCTAAAATCACCATTCATGTTTTTGAAAAAGCTAAAAGCTACTACAAAATCAAAAACCAAAGCTAAAAACTAAAATCCAAAAACTAGAAATTAAAAGCCAAAAAGGCAAAAACCAAAAACCAAAATCTAAAATCTAAGTAAACAATCATCATCTAAAAACTAAAATCCAAAAACCATTGAAACAATCATCACCATATGTCTAAATCTTAAACACCAAAAAACAAAAACAGACCAAACACCAAAACAAAACAAAAAATGTAAAAATAAAGCATAGAACTCTTCATTGCCGCGAGAGTAAGACCCCAATCCATAAGTGGTCTGAGAACTCATCGCATATGTTTATTTGCTTCAACCAGTCCAATGAAGAGTTCTAGCTTTATATTTACATTTTGGGACCAAACCCCCGGTCCTAAAAATTAATCTAATTTTATCCTGCTATTTTATAGACCCGTTTGGACTGTCATTTTTGGACTGGTTGAAGCAAACAAACATATGCGATGAGTTCTCAGGTCTGGACCGCAGGTTTGAAGAAATGGACTGCGAGTTTGGCCCCAAAAAAACTTACTTCGAGACGGGTTTGGACTGTCATTTCTGGGACCCATAAAATAGCAGGGCTTGATGGCAGATACTAACTGGATTTTCCAAATGCGGATTGGGCTTTGGCAGTAGTGCGGGACACGCGTAAGACCGCAACAGTAATGTAAGCTTTCGTCTCTTTACTTGCTCAGAGAGAAAGAGAAGTGGGAAATGGCGATTCGGGAGGCGATCCATGACCGGAGCCACTACCGCTACCGGAGCTTCTCTGCTTCTGCGATCCACCACCAAAGCTTTTCTTCTTCTTTGAGCCACTACCGGAGCTTCTCTTCTTCTTTGATCCACCGCCAGAGCTTCTCTTCTTCTTCAAGCTGCATGCATGTTCGTCTTCTTCTCCTCTTCACCGAACAGGTACAAAACTCATCTTCTTTCTTTCCTTTTGAATCAAAAGTTAGGATTAATTCTTCCCCAGCTTTAATTATATATTGTTGATTATATGCTCTGTAACTTGAGGAACATACACTGGTACCTCATCTCCATAGCGACACTCTTTGCAATTTTGAAGGACACTTATTTGCCAAAGCTGAAATTCCTTCCAAACTCCATTAATTGGATGCCATCAAAGTTTTCCTTAACTCTGATCCCTGGTATCTAAAAGATGGACAGGCCTTAAGACACATGCAACTCCAATCAGATACACAACTCCATTAATTGAACAATCTTTGCAATTTTTTTTTGTTCAAAGTTACACACACAATACATTGTAAAAAGAAGTCTTAGTTTTTGAATAAATGTAACATTCATTCTTTTTTTTCAAAGTTACACAGCACAATATAAAAAGAAGCCTTTTGGTTTTTGAATAAATTTAACACACATTCAAAAAAAAAAAGTAAAATTCTTACATGTGAGGGGGTGTAGTTTACTAGGTTTCAGTTAGAGAATCTATAACTATAAAGTTGAAGTATCTGTTTTTTTAGGCTGTCCACGTTACTCTGGAGAGGGGGGCTTTATTACTGTTGGACCCGAATGTGACCCTCAGGTGAGATACCGATAAGCGTGAGCTAGCATGTGGGTTGCGATAAGCCCATCATAACAAAGGGAGCTGAAAGCCGAGCTGACGACTGGACCTGGGAGACATCATAGCAGAGGTCACGACAGAAAGTGAGCTAACACCTTAAGAGACTCGGTCAAGAGGAGCCTAAAGCGAGTTCCGTAATTGAAGCCGAATATCTCGGAGAACAGTTGAAGGGTTGCCAACGAAACCTAGACTATATAAAGACGGAGAAGATAAAAGACAAGCCATCTCTTTTCCATATATCAACTTTTGTACTAGATTAAAAGCATTACGTATTCTTTAGTAATCATCTCAAGATACATTCCTTTGTATTCATCATCTTTCAACTCATCAATAAAATCATATTCATTCTTCAAGTTTATTTACGGGATTCAGCCCACGATTCTCATTCATCTCTCTTGACCTAACCTAAATCTAAGAAGTGAAACCTTGTCTCTCACAATTGGCACGTGGCATTAGTAAAAACAGGCAACAATCGGGTTTGTGACTTTATCTGGGCTGTCTTTGATTTTTCTTATGGGCTTTTAGAATACAACGACTAATTTTATGAATTTACTTGGGCTAGACTTTTACTTTTATCTTTCGTTGGGCTTTTAGTTAAACTCAGCTTCATTTTTTCTGAAAACGACGTAGCCACCCGCGGCTGTGTAACCGGCATAGGTTGTATTCAATCAACCTCATTTATGATTTCTTTAACACCACTGACCCACTACTTTGATAACCTTTGAAGAGCCACCTCCGTATTCTTAAAGACACTTTTGCAATAAGGAGCAAACGTCTCCACTTCGAGCTCTCTTCCGAGCCCTAATCTGAAGCCGCTAAAGCACCCCCTCCCCCCCTGTAGAACCACCACATGAAACCTCACCTCCTAAACGATATTCGTGCCCAAATTCAGATCCACATAGTCGACGCCATATCACACCGGGCTCATCCAAAGAATCGCGCACAGAGACATCACTGAACGATAAGGCACGGCGTGAGTGAAAGAAGTACTGACGCAACGATGCAGAAGATAAGGATATGACGGTAGAACGGGTAGAAGATGCCACGGTGGAGATAGAGCTTACCGACTCTGTAGTAAAATTCCGGAGAAAAACTATTTGTAATTGTTCAACTTGATGCTCTGTTATACCTCTGCTTATGATTTACGTTTTTATAAGTATATTCTTAGAACTAATTCTTTATCACCTGATTGATGAATTGCTTCCAAATAAATGTATTGCCTTCTGAGTACTGTCTATTTTCTATTGTTTTATGGTTTTCGGATTTAGAGGACGAGCTTTGGAAGAACTCAGAAGCTCTCCATTCAACGATATTATAACATTTTAAGGACAAGAGCGGCAACAAACATGGTTATAACATTACTGTGTATATTATATGTGTTGGTTAGCAGATATCATGGTGACAATGATGACAAAGTTACTAAGACTAAGTACTGTGTCTGGTAAGTTTCAACACAAGATGCGACAAGCAACGCCTTACTCTGGGTATGTACAACGCATCACTATATCTATGTACAGTTTCCTTTGAAAAATGTTCTCGTGATGTGGCTGTGATTTCTCTCTTTGTGTGTATGTAGCTATACTTAAAGGATTCTCAGTTCAGTGAAGTGGACAGAGAAGAGTATCAGTTCAGAACGATAGGTACTGTACTCGACAATGGAACTCAGGTTCTTCTATAGTTTTATATCCATTCTTGAGAAGGTCCTTCTCAGATCAATAATTGATGTATTTTTAAACCTGCAGGTTACTAATCTATTTCAAATTCCAGGAACTCATTCTAAATGTTTCTTTGAATCGATTAGATTAATATGAACTAAACTCCTGAATGGTTTAGTCGATCACCGTAGAAACTTGCAGTTCATACACTTTTGCCAGGTTTGTCTGTTGACTTTCTTTGAAAATTAATCAATACTCTGTGCAGAAATAAATGCTTAAATTTCTTCGACTTCAGCTGCCACGTTCAATATGTTTGCTTAAGCTGGATGGTTATGTTCGGCCTCCTCCTCGCTCTCTTCCCAACCAGTAAGTGTTTCAAACCACAACAGCAGATTGATATTGCAGTTACAAAACGAAATAAGTAACGTTTTGTTTAATATTTACACCTCACAGGACAGTTTCTGTTCTTCTCTGGCTCTTGCACAAAAGAGACTCTTTGATCCATTATACGATTAGTACGAAGATGATTTGATTCACACCATCATCATAGATTAATACACACCAGAGAAAAAGCCATAAACTACCTCCATCATCATCATCGTCATCACCACCATCACCAACTCGCCATGGTGTCAAAACACATAATCATCATCGTAGGACACACCAGATACACAGACAACATCATCATCATGGGCAGTACGAATACGTTTTGAAGAAGAAGCTTGATCGTCCTGACCACAACGAGTCTCACTATTACCAACAACTTCACTGAGTCCATAAACATGACAACCAGAAAGCAGCGTAGGCGAGGAGGCAAACAGAGGCAACATGGGATGTGATCGCACTTGCACATACAGAGGAGAGTTAAAAAAGGCCATTGGCATGTGGGAAGAAACATATTTTGTGTATGATAACTATAGGTTTCACGGATCTAACTATCAAAAACCATAGGCATTTTTTTGAAATGACGAAAGCGTTCTTGTCTTCGATTTCCGAGTATCTGAAAAACTATAATTTACACCGGATTTTGTTTTGATCCATACAACTGTAAAAAATAAAAATTATTACAAAATAATAATATTTTAGAGCATAAGAACAACAATAACATGTTACCAGTCCAAACCTAGACAATCCGTATGACAAATGCTTTTATTACAAGCAAATGACCAAATTTGTTTTTATAATTCTAGCACAATATGTATTGGTCTCGATTTTCTATTTCAGCTTTCGCATATAATAAATAAAATTAAACTACATTTTTTAAAAAATTACGAAGATGATAATTCAAGCTATAAAAATGTGAAACTCTTAGAAAAATGTGTTAGTTATTTTTTACCTTAGACTTCTTCAACTATATCAAAGTGAAATAAAATCACAAAAATAAATATAAACCATTTTTTATATTTTTTTAATTTAAATTTTGTGTTCTTTTTTTTTCTAAAAAAAATGTTAGTAGTCCTTTCAACTCAAACCAATAAAACTTGTGTGGGGTGGATGAAACTGAACACGGACGGAGCATCACATGGAAACCCGGGGCCGGCGGCTGCAGGGGGAGCACTGCGAAACGGAGAAGGCGAGTGGTGTGGTGGTTTTGCGATTAATATAGGTAGTTGTTCGGCACGATTAGCGGAGTTATGGGGTGTGTACTATGGTTTAGTGGTTGCTTGGGAGAAAGGGGTGAGAAGGCTGGAGGTAGAGGTCGATTCTATGATGGTGATGGAGTTTCTTACTATAGGGATTGAGGATACTCATCCGCTGTCTTTTCTGGTACGCTTGTGCCATGGCTTCTTGGCAAGAGACTGGCTGGTCCGATTCGTTCATGTGTATAGGAAAGCAAACCGCTTAGCTGATGGTTTGGCTAACCTTGCATTTTCTCTTCCGTTTGGTTTTCATAGTTTTGTTGTGGCACCGATTGAGGTCGCTGTTTTAGTTCATGAGGATGTTGATGGACCGTTGCGGCCACGACAAACTCGTCTTGTAAGCTAAAGTTTGGGTTTTTTTTTCAATAAATTGAGAGTCATTCTCTCATATTCCTACCAAAAAAATCAAACCAATACAATAAAACAACTGAATTTTATTATGTTAAATTTAGAATAATTTTTCAAATGTTTTATAAAATTTAAATAAGAAATAATTTTATTATAAACTCACCCGCCCGCAGGAACCTAGTACCTATATAAAATCAGAAGATTAAACACAACAATAGAACGTTTCTGGTGGGAATAGACATATACGATCCTAATTTGGTCCAACAAGTTTTAAAATACTGTATCTTTTAATCATAAGTACGATATATATAATTATAAATATATATATATCTAGTATCCATGAAAGCTGCAAACTATTGCATCAATCTTTTTTTTCCAAGATTTTCATTTTCATGTTGAAGTTGATATGGTGAACCGTTGCCAAAACCAATGCTTCTCCCAAACTTGGTACATAGAATCCACATGAATCCCTTTAGTCTCCGGCAAGAACATCACGACAAACACCGTCATTATTAAGATCCAAGCACCGTAAAACAAGAATGCACCAAACTTGAAATGGCAAAGGGTTGCAAGGAAAGTCTGAGCGATAAGGAAAGTAACGGCAAAATTCACGGCAACGCTTAAGCTCTGACCAGCTGGGCGTAACTTGAGCGGGAATATCTCACTGGGGACCAGCCAGCTTAGTGGGCCCCACGACCAACCAAATCCAGCTGCGTATATGCACAACAACACCACAACAGTGACGGCGTAGCCCTTCGTCATCTCTCCGTCTCCGGCGTCTCCTACTGTCGCTGCTAGTAATGCAGCCACTGCCACCTGTACATTAGAGAGAGTTAGCGAAGCAGGCTTGTTTTAAAGTCTATAGACGGACCAAAAACAGGTGTCTTATTTTGTCAACCTTTTAGCATTTTATCTCCATGTATATCTGGTTCCATTTTAGCTAATTTAAGAAACGGCGATCAAAACAAAACAATATTCTCTCTCTTTTGGTTATATAAGATGTTTAATGTGAATGTGAGGTGACTGTAAAATTATATACTGAAACATCACCTAATTTGAAACACATTTTCTACTAAAACATAACTTAAGTTTCAATTTAAGTGCCGTGAGTTCGTACACACGGATTAAAAAAACAATTAATTTTGTATATTTTCTATATAAAACACAATTACTTATACATCTAACCATATTTAACTAATAAAAAAATAAATTATCAAATAAAATTAATAAATTTTGCATTGAAAGTCGAAAACAACATTTATTTTGTAACAAAATTTTTTTTTACAACAACACTTAATATCAAAAGGAGAAAGTAGTTTAAACATAATGAGTAAATTGGTTTCATTGATGTCTTAAATCATTTGACCAATACGATTGAATATACTAGAGATAGTTGACCAAAATAAACTAAAATATACATAGAAAACTGAAAAGAAGCAGAAATAAATAGCTAAATCGTTTTAGAAATACGGGACGAGTGTAGTATTGGGATTTGGAAATGCCTCCAATCTTAAAACACCTGTGATCAGGGTCATGTGCTCAATTACTATTGGCACACTGTAAAACCAGATTTAGTAAAGATCTATACGATAAATAATTTGCATTTAAATTATTAACATAAAGTTTATGAGAAGATATTGAATTCATCTTATCAAAATACCTATAAGTTATAAACATTAAAAATTGCGTTTAAATTGTATTGGCATATACTCATGAAATTCATAGCTTAATTAGAAGTTAGAAAATACCTGACAGACAAACATCTGAATACCACCCGCAATGAACAAGAACCGTCTACCAAACCGGTCAATAACCATCGTTGAAATAAGGATCGAACCGAGATTAACCAACCCAAGTATTAGCGTCGCAATAAGAGCGGGCGCAGAACCAAATCCGACAGATCTAAACAGAACTGGCGCGTAGAACGCATTAATCGTGATACCAGTTAACTGTTGAAAACAAGGTATAGCCACAGCAACCACAAGCTGAGGTCTGTACTGTCTCTCCAATATCGTCTTAAATGGCTCAGCTCTAGCTTCTATCGCTAACTGACTCGACTTAACTAGCTCTGCTAGTTCGGCTTCCACTTCAGCTCTATTTTTGGCACCACGTATTTTAAACAGCGACACGCGAGCATGATCATGATTACCACGAGCCAAGAGACTTGAAGGCGTATCGGAGATGAATAGACATCCAAAGGTCATGATAACGGCTGGTAAAGCGGCGAGGCCGAGTGAGATACGCCAGCCGCTGCGGTGGTTGGCCGTGAGGTAGTTTAAGAAATTGGCTGATACAACTCCTACGCCAATGAAGAACTGAAAGCCAGTATTGAAGGCTCCACGCCATTGCGGCGGTGCTACCTCT
Organism: Brassica oleracea var. oleracea; assembly: GCF_000695525.1. Classification (NCBI taxonomy): domain Eukaryota; kingdom Viridiplantae; phylum Streptophyta; class Magnoliopsida; order Brassicales; family Brassicaceae; genus Brassica; species Brassica oleracea. Next base: position 7,466,686 of record NC_027755.1, read on the forward strand.
GATAGATATACAGGCGCAGCCTAGCATATCGCAGACATTCAAAAATTAGTAATTTCTTCACCGTAAACCGTAAAAGTAAAGAAAGCGTAACCCATGAAACCGAACCCCCCCCCCCTATTTTGCT
>NC_027755.1:7466929-7475527 GCF_000695525.1 Brassica oleracea var. oleracea
CCCCCCCCCCCTATTTTGCTATAATCAAATGAAGATGAATTTTTTTTTTTTTTGACATCAGATGAAATTCATAAAATCAAATTTAAATGCATAGATATAATATGATTTTAAAAAAATTATTTATTTATATTTTAAGTTTTTACCAACCAAAAATCAAAATTATCTTATAAGAAGCACAACCATAACAAACCGAAATTTATAAATCGATTGGATTTAGACTTTTAATTCTGTAAAGCCTAAAAAGAAGGAAAAATTAACCTGAAATCAAATTATAGATCGGAAACTTATCCATATATATCCACATAAAATAAAATATATTATAGAATTTAATGAGATCAAAATATTACTTCGTTGGTGAAACCAACACCAAATCCAAGCAAAATCCGTCCGGAGAGGAGCATGGCGATGTTGGCAGCCAAGCCACTGATGACGGCACCAAATAGGAAAGTCAAACCACCGAGAATCATGGTGGCACGGCGACCGTAAGCTGCCGTGAGACGGCTAGCTACTAAGGAAGCGACTAAGCCAGCAACATAAAGGCTTGATGTGAAGGCCGTTAGAAGTTGGCTGTCATAGACGCAGTACACATCTGGCTTAGTTTGAGTAGCTTTTTTAAGAACGGTTGGAAAGAATTTCTCAAGAAACGGCTTCATCGTCGTCACACCCCCTTTGTTAAAATTAAATTAAAAAATTAGTTTTTCGAACAAATTAAAAATGAATTAAAACGTTTCATTACATGTTTTCTCGAAACTTATTCTTTTTCATTCTTTAAATTGTAACCTGAGATTCCAATGTCGTAGCCAAAGATGAGACCGCTTGAAGCCGCCACAACACATGTCATGACAACCGCGGCTGTGATCTTGGCGTCTATATTGCCTCTGCCGACATCAAGAGCTAATCCTCCGATAGCCATTTTGTTTAAGGCCTACGCTTGCATTTCTATTTTTGTTGCAAAACAAATGAACAATGATAAGATATTAAAGAGAGCTTTTAGGTGAGTCTCTTTGGTTAGCTGGCGTTATGACTTGATATGATGGTCCGAGTATGCTGTGTTCAACTACTTTTTTTTTTTACAGCCCAAAGTGTGCAACCACTTTTATCTCTTGCTTAATTGGATAACCGATAAATGTAATAACTAATATACTTTCTTAAAAGAACACTGTATATGTCTATGTTAAAGGTAATAGAGTACAAGATTTGTCAACCACCGTTCTAAACCCTAACTTCCCACGCGACAAACAACAATTATTTTGTCAAACCACCGTTCTTGTCTTATAAGATAGTTGACAAAATATGAAAATAAATTCCCACACAAGACAAAGTGTACATAACACTGTAGGACAGATTATGAGTTTTTATTACACTATAAAGCAATTATTGTTCCTAAAGTAGTTTTTCATGACTACAAACGAACTAAACTTATTCTTCTAATAAAATGGGTTCCACAGTTTTTAATCATATTTCCTTCTTTTTTTAATGACAGAGAAATTTGAAGAGAAAAATGAAAAACAATAGCTTTAACGGCAAAACAGAATAAAAAAGCTGAGGACGAAGAAGTTTGTCGCGTATTTTTTTTATTTAATTCATCATCTTCTTCAGCAACAAATTGTAAGATAAAAAAATTATCTTCGTCTTCGAACCTCTCCGACCACCGTCTACGTCTTCCTCACTAGCCACTAAATCAGGGCCAGATTTGTAAAGCGAGCACAAAACGGCGACACCCTCTGTCATTTCCCGAGCTCTCATGTGTGAAGCTGCTGTAAATCAAAAACGATCACACCCTCTATCATTGCTCGACATCGAGCTCCTACGGCGAATCACCACTCCGCTGCCTCATTAGTCATCGAAGAATCACCTCTACCGCACTCAGATCTACCATCATGGCCGTCTGGAATCCTTATGGTCGTGCTCTCCGTCATAGAGTGAAAGCTTGGGAACAACAATGGTCAAGTTTCTATTTTTTGCACGTTTGGTCCATCAAGTTTATATTTTTTTTATTTCAGATTTTCAGATTTGCATAAATGACCTTTGATTTTGCAAAAAAATTTATTAATGTGCATTTTAACCTTTGTTATATGCAAATAGGCACACCCATGTTTTTCCATGGGGTATGATTCATTTATTGTGTACGCTGTTGTAACAATATATGTATGTAATCATATATATATGACATTATGTACACAAAATTATTTTCATTATCCACATGTGCATCGTTCACATATACACCATGTAACTTGTGCAATGATTCACATGTACACAATGTACAAAATATTTATTTTAGCAAAAATTGCAAAATACTCTCTCTATTTCCTCAGTATCACCTGCTCATTCATAGTCCTTTAATGTAATGATGTAGCCTGTATATATTCAAGCAAAAGACAAGTAATCACCTGTAAAGATATCACAAACATATTACTAAGGTTTTTCAAAATGCACAAAAGAAATGAAACTATAACTTTTGAAGCCATTTGATGTGTACATTATACCATATACACAAATGTTTTATTATCCACATGTACATTGATTCACATATACACAAATAACTTGTACAATAATACATGAACTCCATATATTTTCACTATCCTCATGTACATAAACATTAAACACGTAGATCTTCCAAATTAGAGTAGTACTAGGTTACGAGAAAATATGTACATCAATTTATTTGTACATTGCTCAAGTTATGATGATAATTTTAATAGTTTTTAGCATAGTTGCTCAAAAGGAAAAAAAAACACATGTGTACATGTAGACATTGCTCAAGTGATCATATAGGATAAAAATGAAAATTTGGAACTTCATTTAAATCATTTATACCAGTCACCCATAATATATTCACACATATTAAGAATACAGTAAATATTCAGAAAAATTATCTTTATAGAACAAGAATTTTTTGTAGTCCTCTCATGTAATGATGTAGCATGTATATTTTCAAGCAAAATACAAGTAATCACCTGTAAAAATATCACAAACATATTGCTAAGGTTTTACAAAATGCACAAAATATATGAAACTATAACTTTGAAGCCATTTGATGTGTACAATATACCACGTACACAAATGTTTTATTATCCACATGTACAATGATTCACATGTACATAAATTAACTTGTACAATAATACATGAACACCATATAATTTTACTATCCTCATATACATATAAATGAAAAATGTAGGTCTTCCAACTTACAGCAGTACCAGTTTACCAAGAAATATGTACACCGATTTATCTATACATTGTTTAAATTATGATGATTTTAATAGTTTTTAGTATAGTTTCTCAAAAAAAGAAGATAAATCACATGTGTACATGTAGACATTGCTCAAGTTATGCATGTGTACATGTAGGAAAATTTGGAACTTCATTTAAATCATTTATACATTGCTCAAGTTATTATGCATGTGTACATGTAGACATTGCTCAAGTTATACCTAGTGTCCACATGGACACCCAAAATCATTGATATTTTTTTGGAGTTTTATGTTTGCTTTTGTTCTAGACAACATCAATGATATTTTGATTACAAAGTAGCGTAAAAAATTTATCAGTGTGAACATATGAATTATGAGACCAAATCAAAATAATTTATTTGCAAATCAGAAACATCTGGGGCAAACAATATAAAACAAAACGGCACGGACCAATATTGCAAAATCAGAACATTCGCTTGGTCTGGATTGCATAATTAAAAGTTTTGGGAAATATTCATGAATATAATAGAATTTTGAGAAAAATTGGAGAATAAACAAGAGTTGGAGGATCAGATGTGAAAATAATCGAAACTTCATAATTGTTGCTCCAGTGAAGCTATCTCTTCGATCTGCGACTAAAACGACGACGATTCCAGCGTCTATAACTCTAGTCATGAGCATGACGACCACGGCAAAGAGGAGACGATTTAACCTTAACACAGATTGCGGTAGAGCTATGTCGGAATGGAGCTTAGGGTTGAGGTCGCCGACAATGGAGTTTTCGTTGGAGAAGAAACAATAGTTTTTCGTTGGAGAAGAAACCACAAGGTTTTTCACCATTTCTAAAGTGATTTTGATCCTCTTTTTGTTCTTTTCATAAATGATTATTCGTCAAAGAAAAAATTCTTGCTTGAAATCATGGGAGAGATTGTCTATCTTTTATTGTTGAAGATTAGTTATTTTCACCAGAAAAAATCTGTTCTGCAACTTTCAATGTCTTTTTTGATCTGTGAAAAATATTATTTTAGTTTCGAGAAAGGAGAAGACAAAGAGAGAGAAGAAGTGGAACCTACTAGTTACAATTTGTTTTGGTTTCAACCCATGTTCGAAATTGCGCTAGGCATAACGCGTGCTGTCGACCCGAGCCTAGCGCCGAATCAATTAATCGGCATTTAAACGGGGATTAATCGAGGATTATATATATATATTTACCTATAAATGATATCAAACAATAACTAAAAGCTGAATATCCTCAACGGAGAGGCCCTCCACGTCGACAGTAAATTCGACCAATGGGGTGTGTTCGTTTGTCCACGTCCAACACACTTGGGCTGATCTTGGGTTTCTCCTGATCTTGGGCTTCTCCTTTTTTATTGATCCGTTCAAAAGAAAAGAAAGCCCAGCTTCGTGTGTAGCCCTAACTCCTCCTCCTCTCATCACTTCGCTTGCCAACCCTAAAACGGTCCGGCAATTAATCTCTTCGACAACTCCTCTCTTCGCCGTTTCCCCTTCTTCCACGGATCGATCAATCGACACCGTATTCATGAGTGTGTAATGAATCCTCTGGAGAACTCATTAATGTGTTCTTTCGCCTATCTCCCTTTCAATCTCTATATAACCTTCATATTTTCTCCAGATTAGTTACACACACAAATATCTCAAATCATGAATTCCAACAGCCAAACACATTTTTCCGGCGATATTACCGCGAAGAAACCAAACGGAAAAGACGTTGTCTCCTCCGCCGAGCCGGTCAAAAGAGTCGGCCAAACCGGAGTCTCTCTCGCTACAGCTGTCTCCGGTGATTCAAAGTCCCAGAAACCAAACGGCAAAGCCGTTGTCTCCTCCGCCGAGCCGGTCAAACGAGCCGGTCAACCTGGAGTCTCTCTCGCTATCGCTGTCTCCGGCGATCCAAAGTCCAAGAAACCAAACGGCAAAGCCGTTGTCTCCTCCTCTGACGAAATACTGTTCTTCAAAGATGTCAAGTTCGGACCACAAGGAGGAGAGCTAAGGTTTCGTCTGATACATTTTTGGGAGGCTCGGAACGCACTCACGAAGGTTTTTTTTGGTATTGAATTTCTTCTGATTGACGGACAAGTTTATTCCAATATTTATGATTTTGTATTGGTTTTGCTTGTTCGATCAAATACTAACATTCGTTGCTTTTGTTTTTTGTTATCAACAGGGTACTGGGATCCAAGGGTTCATCCCACCAAACAGGATTGAGACCTATTTGCCACATATGGTCGCTGGTTCCATCTACCGGCTTAATAACTTTTATGAATCTAAAAGCAAGACTGTGTACCGAGTTGCTGAACCAGACGTGACCATTGCTTTCTCATGGAATTTTGTGCTCTCCGTTCTCGAGAACAGTTCGGTTCCGTTTCCTGAAGATCGGTTCCGATTCTATGGTTATGAGGAGTTTGAAGCGGCCTGTGACCTCAGGGGGGATCTTTATGGTAAGCTTCTCCTGGAATTTATGGTTTATCACTTGATTGGTTTGGAATATGTTATGTCTTCTTTAGTTGTTTAGGTCTAGGTTTGTTAGTATATATACAGTAATAAAAAATGTTTTATCTTAGTGCAGATTATGTCGGTCACATGAAACTGGTGAATGAGCAGACTTGTGAGTGACAGTCTTGTGCTTGATGAGGTCGAGATAGCTTCTTCAAGGAGAATTTTGGTCCATGTCCAGACACATGAGTGAGTTCTCTATAGTGTTTATGATCTATGCATATACGTGTTTTGCTTAACACATGAGTTTGGTTTGATGCAGTGGTCCTGTCATGAAGCTCTACATATGGGACAAGGCCGCTGCAGACTTCTGTGAGAAGTTTAAAGCGCTTGGAAAACCTCCAACTGTTCTTCTGGTGAGAACTGTGAATCCAAAACATTTTGGAGGTTAGTATTACCTAGATTTGGTTATGGTTTATAGATGTTAGTAGGCTGCGTGGGGAACATGTTTTAGTCACGGTATGTGTTACATAAGACAGTTTTATAGCTTGGTTATTTGTTTAATTTGTTTTTGTTTGGTACGGAACATTGGTTATATTGCAGGTGCCTTATCTATGTCATCTCTATCATCCTCACGTGTGTTTTTTGATATGGATGTTCAAGCAACCAGGGAATATCTGGCTTGGTATGTGTTCATTTGTTGATTTGGAACGTCTATTTCAATCCACCGAGCATTTTACTTTTTTTTTTAATTTTGTTTCCGAACATTTTCTCAGGTTTGAATCGAACACGGATGTTGCCAATAGAGTTAATGCTGAAATTGTCACCAAAGCTGAGACGGCTACTATAGGGGAACTATTCTCTTACATGAAGCAGGAAGGGGCAAAGGTACAATATTTCATTCTTTCATCCATACGTTGCGCTAGCTTTAGTTATTTACGATCTTCTCTGATGTAATTCGCAGGTTGCTTGGTTCGAGTGAACAGCCACTATTGATGATGTTGTGCGTGGCTCGACATGGTATTATATTGCTTTTGGTGGGTGCAAGACTAAAGCAACCAAAGGGCCTACCACGCTTATGTGTAAGAAGTGTGGAAAAACTGAGATTGTCGGCACTACAGAGTAAGATTTGTACTTATAGTTTTTTGTGTCAGATACACTTTCAGCATCCATTATAAATGTTCCTCTGTCACAAGTATCTCACGAAGCTCTCTGTCTATGACAACAATAATCACGCAAGCTTTGTGCTTCTCGGCGTGAGTTGACTGGGAAGAAAGCCTCGAAATTGGTTGAGAGCTACTTTAAGGTAATTACATACCTATCCATCATTCAGGTTTATAATGTGTTCTTACAAGTGTTTAAATTTATATTAGGCCAATGAAAGCGTTGAAGATGATCATGTAGTCCCGGTGCCACAATCTCTGACTGATACCATTGGACAGACTCGCACGTTCATTATAAAGGTATCAAAACACAACCTGGATGGCAAGACCCAAGCTTTGACTGGTACCAAAGTTCTCCCTCTTGAAGTTCCAGCACTTGAAGGCAACATAGAGGAAGACGTGGATGAGGAACCTGCTGATGAAAGGGATGGAGCTGCAGATGGGACTGTGAAAAGGAGCTCTGATGGGATTGAGTCGGGAGAGACCAAGCGTGCCAAATGTGGCTAATAAATTTTTAGTACTGTTTTTTCTTTGCCTTAATAAAGACTGTGCTTTGTTTTTCGTCTCTGGACTTTGCTTTGTTTGTGTCATTTGAACAACCTTGGTGTTTTATAAAGACTATGCTTTGTTTTCTTCCTTTTTGCTTATTGCTTAATTAAGAAGGTGTTGATTGATATGAGTAAAGAATAGAATTGGTTGATGAGAAGTAGTTGATTGATACCTTTAAAGGCTTAGATTATATATTTACGTATGCATGCACATATATAAATTAAAAAATAATTGTCTTCTAAAATATTAACGTTTCTGTTTTATTCGAACATGTTACCACTTTCAAATTTTTATAGTTCCTACGAAAGTAATGTTATATTTTATTATAGGGAAAATTCCTTAAAAATACCCAGACTGAATTTCTTTTGCTACTTTAATACACGAACTTTTTAGGCTCCTCATTTAATACACAAACTAAATTGCATTACCCAAAAAATACATCAACTTTTGAATTTCAGAAGTTTCACACCTCGATTCTAACAGCGTTAACTCTGTTTAACAGAGAATCAAGACGATGTTAATTTTTTAATTAGACACGTGATTGAACCGTTAAATTCTCTGGTTCCTTCATCAAAAGCCCCAAATTGAAAGAAGAACAAACCCTAATTTCATTCAACTCTTTATTTCCCAGAAATCCCTCAAATCGATGGCTAAGAGTGAAGGCTCGAGTTCAAGTGCAAGGTCATCCTATAAGAAGAAGGTCGACGGTCCGTTATGCTACTGTAATAAGAGATCGACTCCGGCGAAGGCATAGACAGATGACAATCCAGGTAGAAGATTTTGGTGCTGCGGTTCTCATGGGTTCGTCGATTGGATTGATAAGCAGGAGCAAAATGAATGGCAGAAACAGAGTTTACTGGAGGCGAGAGGTGTGATGGATCGCCAGAGAGAAGAAATCAGAAAGAGAGATAGAGTTAGAACCTATATAATACTAAGATATGAGAAGAAAGAATGGTGCTTACTCTTCAGGTTCTTTGTTATGCTCGTTTATGACATAAATAGCATGCTGGCAAGGTATCCCGGTGAGGTCCCATCGATTACAAGCACAATGCTTTTCTGGAAGACATACCACGTAGCTACAATCCCACTCAGTGACTTCATATAAGCTTTCACTACTTTTAATAACGGTGCAGTGGTTACTTGCTTGGCGGTTTTGCTCAAAAATCTCCATGATATTTGGTGGAAACTGAGTCGAACAGCCACTTGTTATGTCACGCCTTCGAGAGTTACGCTTCATT
>NC_027755.1:7476535-7523677 GCF_000695525.1 Brassica oleracea var. oleracea
TTGTGGAAGCTTGTACCAGACGTGTTTCACCTTCCCGTTTGACCCATTGTCTTCACAGAATCCTTCGAACATACACCACGTCATGTAATCTGGATCGATAGCAATGTCTTTATTCACTAATCCTCCCCGATACTGAAAGTCGTTATCTTTACGCTCCATAACGCCTCCATAATGTAGCCTAATCTTCATTAACCCTAGTTCACTGCAATCAAACCAAAGATTATGATTTAGAAACACAATCAAACCGAAGAAGAAGAAGAATCAAATAAAGATAAAGGGAAGGGATCGAGAATTACCTCATCTTTTCTGTCTCTCATAGAACATAGAAATCCGAGTTTAGAGAAGAAGAACAATGTTTAGAGAAGAAGAGAGTCTAGAGCAATTCGATTGTGGGGTAAATGAAATTAGGGTTTGTTCTTCTTTCAATTTGGGGCTTTTGATGAAGGAACCCGATGTTTTAACGGTTTAATCACATGCTTAGTTAAAAAAATAATGTCGTCTTGATTCTCTGTTAAATAGAGTTAACGCTGTTAGAATCGAATGGGTAACGCAATTTAGTCTGTGTATTAAATGGGGATCCTAAAAAGTTCGTGTATTAAAGTAGCAAAAGAAATTCAGTCTGGGTATTTTTAAGGAATTTTCCCTTTATTATAACATAAACATATATGGCATTAGATAGCTAATCTCCGATCTCATACTTAATAAAATATATTCACTATCTTGCATTTTAGGAAATCTGCCACACTACGTTTACGATATAATCGTTTGTTTAGAAAGAAACAATACTCACCCCATCTAATTTATTACGCAGACATCTAAAGCACCTCTCTCAAATCAAAAGCTTCTCTCCCTTTCTCCCCTGCTCATCAAATAGGTACTCTGCTCTTCTTCTTCCTCAGCTAATATAGTATTTGTATTCTTTAAGTATACCTCATTCTTCGTAGTACATATGGATCATGTGTTTTCTGCTATGTAGAAGACCATTCCCAAATTGTACTATGATACCAAACCGTAAAGGATGTTAAGGATGTTTCAAACCAAACCGTTTTTCCTATTTTTAATATATGTGAATCTATTGGAAAATATTAGAACCATTTAGTATCCTAGATTTTGATGACTTATTTGTTTGATAATTGTTTTAGAACCATTTAATACCCAATTGGTTGAACTGATAATATAAAAATTATTCCCCATACGAGTAATGTGTTTTTTTTTTCAGCAGAGTGAGGAGTTGACAATGTCGCCAAAATTGGTTCGTATATGTCGTTTGTGGTAAATTTTTAATCACAAAAAATAAAAACGAGTATATTGGTACTTCATTCCTTTGTATTGACATCAAGGTATGTGATATCTTAATTATTTGTCATACAAAAAATAGAAAACAAATAAAATTATTAACATAATGATAATAGGGGGAGACATACGAAGGCAAGATTGGTAGCAGACTTCCAATAGAAACAACTCAGATCCTGAAAGAGAATGAGATATATCAAATTCATTATTTATCCCTCTTACAAAATAATCAACGGTACAAGCTCACTACTCAGCCATACATTATTCAAATCAACACATCGACAAAGATTGATCGAATAGAAAAAGAAATCCCGATGATGCCTCTTACCACATTCCATCCTCTCCTATACAAACAATTGATCAACCTAGCGACTGCTACAAACTACTTACCAGGTAAACATCAACTTTATTTTGTTTATTTATTAATAAGTAGAACTTGACTTTCAATACAAACATTATCGCAGATGTGGTTGGACAAATAATATTGATTCAAGGTACCAATATCAAATATCCAATGGAAAAAACAAAGGTCGTAATTTGCCTACTGCTAAACAGGTACCGAAATTACATTAAACCCACCCTTTATTTAATATTTTGAGTGAGGCCAACTTATTTACACTCACACATTACACACAGGATAAAAAGGGTTCGCTTGACACTAATGGACAATGCATCTTCTCTGTTTAGAGACTTACATTGCAGGACATACATGAAATACGAAGTCGTAATCATTGCAAGCATGAATCCCAGAGTGTGCAAAGGTAATATCTATCAATCCTATATGGTTGTTTTAAACGTTGTTTAATCAATAAAATGCATAGAAATTCACTCCGACATATTCTTATATGACTACAAGAAAGCTGACACTCACCTCGACACCTGCTACCCGTTTTTACTGTGACAGCACTATTGATCTTATACAAAGCTTCAATCAGAGGAACAAAGTTAGTAATCACCCATGAGTGATCAACTAGGCTTTGATCTAAAGTCTATAACAATAATTCATTTTTCATGGTTTTTTGAAAAATTTGTCGCTCTCTATGAATCAAAGATTTTTAAAACTTTTATCTACGGCATTTTTTCTCATGTACTGTTTTTCTTTTGCTCATTAGAAATTAAAACTACAACATTAACCCATTAAGTACACTACTTTTTTTTTAAACTACATCACTTGGTTAATATCAAACCAATTGCGAAATATTTCAAAACTTCATTGATTGATACCTATTCATAAGGTAGTTTCACCAAGAAATTCAAACAGGTCATTTTTAAAAAAAAATGAGAACTAGGTAAATATTAATTTGAAATTTTTCTTAATTTACCATGTGTTTTGAAAATGTGATATTAGATGCTCACTTTAAATTGTTTGAAATTAATTTCTTTGAAACATTTGATCAAAAAGATAATCATTATAAAATATATGTTTTATTAAAAAAGTATCTATACTATTAAAAACTACAACACTAAACGAATAAGTACCTTAACTCTTTCTAGAAGCCAAAATGGAAATTTGCCGAAAAATAAAAATATGTTGGTGTGAGGATTTGAACCCTGGACAAGGAGCAAATACGAGCGCTACTACACCACTAGACTAAAGACAGACTTTGTTAATTATGCCCAACATATAGATAATCAGCAGCCGGAAGACACTGGTAAACATATAGATAATCAGCAGCCGGAAGACACGGGTATTTGTCAATCACGACAGTTCAGAAAGATTTAATTCTTTCTTCATCCTTTTAACGAGGGAAACTCGACTCTTCCTCTTCTATCTCTCAAACGCCTTCTCATCAAATCTCATCCGGCATGAATGATCAAAGTCGTTCCTCTTCTGCTCGATCAAGAGGTCGGAGGTTCATCGAGGTCGATTACTCATTCGGGGATCACTATCACTTCCGATCTCGAGTCCCATTCAAATCGTTCGACGATCGTCTCCAGGGAAGTCGACGTTTATTCTCTGAAATCGTACCGACAATAGGAGGTTATTCTCGCCGTCATCATAACAGGGAAGCCGCTATCGGGTATCGCTTTCTTTGTCTCCGAGGCTTCGTAGTTCAGGGTTCTTTAGATCCTAAGGATTGTCTTTTAGACGATGTGTTTAGGATTATCGATAGCATTGGATGGTCTTACACTGTGATGCATGTGCATCCATTCTGTCCTAGGGTTGTGAGAGAGTTTATCTCAAACAAACTCTTCAACGATGAGGGGGTTCTTGTTCGAGGATGTGTGTTTCGTTTCTCCCCTTCGGTGATCAACCAATTGATGATGACACCGCCTGTCGAACACTCTTTTCAGTGGAAAGAAGTTGTACTGAAGCCGGCAATCTCGCATCTCACTGGAGGCCAATGCTCTGGATGGACGGGATTCAATCTCAATGCTCTGATCAGTCCCTTCCAAGCTCTGTACAGTGTGTGTGAGCTTAATTGGCTTCCAGGTCCTGACTCTGATTTAATGATCAAAAACCGGCTCCGCCTTCTATATGCTGTTGCCAATCGCAAACAAATCAGCTTTGGTCATCTTGTGTATGACCAAGTGATCGACTTGACCTGCATAACAGACTTGGAGACAAGCTTGATATTTCCAAATCTCATTTATCAGCTCTTGGTGCTTCAAAAAGAAGTTCCTCTGTTACCAGGAGATGAAGAACCTATTGGAAGATGTCTCCCCATCTATAGAGTAGCAAGTGACACAAGTGGTCCAAGGGGACGTAGAAGGCTGACTTAGTGTAATAGCCAAGTGATGTTTTTTTTGTAAAGTCCATCACTCTTCATGAATGTTACTAGCATATGATCTTTTTTTCAAGTAGCTTGTGTCTGAATCGTCTTCCACATGTTGTAATCTCAATGACATTTATGTTTTTGGTATGAAGTCATTGTCTAAATGAAAATGTTGTTTGGTATGAGATGATCCTTCTGTTTGCTTTCTATTTTTATTCTTTTCTTTCCATCATTATGTTGAGTATAAAACGTATTGAGCTGAATTCATGGTAGTTTGTAAGATAAACACATTTATAACCATTGAGAAGTTTCTGAAGAATCGTTTTGGTATATACAAATAACTCGATATCAAATTCTTGGTGTTGTTGTTAAGAAGAAGAACAAAGAGGTACAGCTTCCCAAATAATTTGCCCAACGTCAACATACCTAAAAAATAATTGGTATTTTTTTGAAAAGATCACAGCTAGCAAGAACTTCTTAATAAACATGATCACAACATTTAAACGAAATCATTACAAAATCCCATATTTACAGAAATCTTTATGCAACAGATTGCTCTCTCTCTCTCTCTCTCTCTCTCTCTCTCTCTCTCTCTTTGAAGTATTACACATATATATTGTTGATGATGGATAACACAAAAGACCAGTTTAGTTTGGAATTTTTTTCACCCAGGTCTGGTGTAGAAGGAGCTTTAGGTGTTTTGCATGTTCAAGGGATAACTGGATAAGTTTGAGTTATGTGTAAAATGTAATTTTCTTAGGTGAGTGATTTCATGGATAATGCTATCCTAAGTTTTTAATGTATTGATTTCATACTCTCTTTACGGGGACGATAATCCCTCTTTGCTCCACACTACTACTACTTTTACAATATTCGATAGTCGTCACAAGCAAAAAAAATGTTTAGGCTTATATACATGTTCTCGAAATTGTAGTTTTGATGCTTTTTTTTGTCGGCATTGTAGTTCTAATGCTAAAGTCACACATTTATATCATTATCATTATGAGATGAGAGTTTCTCTTCACTTTCTCTAAGGTGATAAAAACAAAGGATTGATTGTTGATTTGGTGCACCAAAAGTTTTAATGTCATTTAGTTACCTAGAAAATAATTAATTAACCATGCAGCCATTAAAATTATAAATTTAGACTAATCTTTGGAAACTAAATATAACAATTTATCTAACATAACTTTTTTTTGAAAATATTTATCTTTCGAAAATTTTTGCCAAAAGTAATTTTAAAATCAATATAAAATCACTTGCAAAAAGACAAGAAAAATCAACTTAATTAAGTTAACATAAAATATTTTATAAAATAAACTCAATTCTTTAAATTAACATAAAAAATTTTAATTAAGTTATTACAAATACAAATTCCATGAAAAATTGAAAGACAAAATTTTGGAAATCATGTAAATGTTCCAACTAACAGAACAAGATGACGTCTTAAAAAATAAAATCAATATCAAATAATACGTACTAAAAAACAATATAAGAAGTACATAGAAGGAGATGAACATTTAACTGAACATATAAAAAAGACTAGAGAAAACATATTAATAGAAACAAAAAAAAATGAAGATAACAAAAACTAAGAAAATAAATATAATTAAGCATATATAAAAATGACTAAAAACATATAAATGGGAAATACATATCATAGAAGGAACAAACCAAAAATGAATGAAACTTTTTATTTCTATCATAGGTCCATATTTGAACAACTAACTATTTAAGATGAAAAATAGATACTTTCACCAAATTATTGAACATCAAATAGCGGAAAGAAAAATTATGTAGGTACAAACATTAACCTTAAAATATATACAGATGAAAAAACTACATTAACTAACTATATATGATATATTATAAAATTAATCGAAATGCATGAAAATTAACACTATCCATAATATTATTAATAAGATTTTACTTAACAGTTCTATTAATCATTTGAAGCTTCAAATGATAATTAACAAAAAATAAAATACAAAAACATCATACCACATATAAATTCAACAAATATATTACGACTGATAATAAGAAAACAACATCAAAATAATTTATTCTACTCAATTCTAAGTTTCATGAATTATAAATCTATTCTATAATATCAAAAAAATATGTGATAAAAATAATATTTTTGACAAGTTATACTCTAAATTTATTAAAAATACAAAATTATGATAATTATTTAACAATTAAAAATCTATAAAAATACAAACTTAAACAAAAGAACTTACATAATATCAAAAACTATAAATTGATAAACTTAAAAGTATAAACCGCGCGTAGGGCGGTTAAAAACTCTAGTATATATTAAATATGTGAAGTTTCAACCATTAAACGTAAGGGAAAATGAAGTAAGTTAGGAAAAAAAAGTTTTAGTAGTGGAAAGTGATTCATTTTGTTATAAAAAAATTAAATCCGCCTCTAAGTGTAATATTGGTGATTTGTGATTTGTCACGTGTAGTCCATAATGGTAGGGAGAACCAAGACGTAGTTGTAGCTAGGGCCTCCTGGCTCCTTGTAGCCGTCAATGCTTTTAATTCTAGAATTTATTTTGATATAGCGTAATGGCCCTGACAGATATTTAACACGTCAAGAAACGGATTAGGTGGCCTTGCGTAATAAAGTAAAAGAAAAATTCTGAGATGTAGTATAAGTATATTTCTAAATCCGTAACATCTGCTTTTGCATCATTTGTCGCATGACTAAATAATATGTGGACTCCACTAGCAAGCAAGTTGAAAATATTAACATACACTTTTTTTTTCTTTTCAAATTTCTTCTTAACATATTAAGAACGAAACCAACTAATTGAGGAAGTGTATTTAATCAAATGGTCTTGTGCACTTCTATAGGTAGAGATGTCAGACCAACCTCTAGCCCGCAGCTCCCGCCAATATGGGCCAATCGCGGGGCAGGTATGGACGATTGGTGTCCATGAAATTGTGGATCACACAGGTTGAACCCAAGCGGGTTGCGGGTTGTTGGATTGTAACTTCGTCACGGGTTAACGGTTAGCGGATTGACCGCAAATAATTGTTTTGATTATTCGTCTTCTTTCTCTTGGTGCATCTAAGCTCAACAACTAGCAATCGCCTTCCATGAATTCCTTATTGAGTTCCTGCATGTACTAGAGAGATCAACGAAGATTTTTACTCGCTTCATTACTTTGTATGAGACAAATTGTCGATGTCTTCTTTGATTCTCATACGTAGCAGCTAGCAGGTTTGATCATTGTGTATTTGTGTCTCTTTTGTTTTCATAAATTAGAAATTGATACTTTGTCTTTCAATCTCTTACAAACAGACAAAAACACAAAGAAAAATGAACAATATGTGTAAGTCGATGCTCAAGTAAATTTTGTTACAATCGCTTATAATGGAGTTTGGTTTCTTTGATATTTAAGCTTTATGTAATGTGCATGGTCGTATAAATGCTGCACTGGGAAATCTGTCTGAAGATGACTGGAGATGGAGCATGTATGATAGTGTCAAAAGAAGTGACTGGCTTGGTAATCTTGCTCCTTCTTGCAACTCCTCTCTGTTGAGATGAAGACTGAGAAGTGAAGATATGAAGCTTTGAGGTTCAATGAAGTGTTTGTTGAGATGAGAGGTGCTTGTTGAGAGAAGTGCAGTGAAATGTATGAAGTGCAGTTAGGTGCAGTGAAGTGCAACGAAGTGCAGTGAAGTGCAGGAAGAGAGATACAGGTCTGGACAGGCTGGCACAGGCTGCCAAAGCATGTGGATCTCTTCATTGGCTGAATTCAAATATTGCCTTTGACCTCACATGCTTCTATTTTTAGATACATTGAACCTAGACAAGCTTGTATCTCTATTTATCTTGTAAACTATGAGATTGTATGAATTAATGGAGTTTTAAGTCTCTCTCTCTATTCTCTCTCGAAAATCTCTTTATTCGCTTAATCTCTCTAATCTTTACTCTGATTATCTCTGATTAATATTAAACACACTCAAAACACACAAAAGTGTTTATGGTATCAGAGCCAGGTTGCTCAAAGGGGTGAGTGTGTTGTTTCCTTTTTCACAAAATCTGGGTTTCTTGGTGTTCTTGAGTGTTCTTGGTGTTCTTGAGTGTTCTTGAGTATTCTTGGTGTTCTTAAGCTCTGTTCTTCATTCTCTGGGTTTGGTTGAGGTTTTCTGATGGATACACACGACCTCAACATGGAAGTGAAGCACATATTTAGTAAATCAGTGAAGCTTGAAGAAGAAACTGGTGGGGTTTTGTCAAGATGGGCAAAGACAGCTTTTGAAAGCTGTGGGTTATGGAGTAGTCATGTAAAGGGGAAACCTTTAATGGAAATGGATATTGAAGAAGGTCAGACAAGATGTTTGAAAGATGAAGATAAAACTGTTCAGAAAAACACTACAAAGGGTGGGATTGAAACATCTTATGAAGACAAGTCCAAACTTGTGAAGGTCTGTGAGGACAAGAGAATGATCTGCGGCTGGAGACAGGGAAATGATGAAGTTTATCAGCTTGTGGGAAGGGTGAAAGAAGTATGGGCGGAGCTGGATGTGTTGAAACCAAGTACATCAGATCCAAAGGTGAATCAAAAAAGGCGAGACCAAGATGCAATCTTTAGCCTTCTTATGGATGAGATATGTGAGCTTGTTCAACATGCTTGTGATGTGTGTGAAAAGAACAAGAAATCAACTAGGTGGAAAGGTGGTACAAGCTGCAAAAAAGGAAGGTCGAGAAAGCTTTCCAAGGTGTGGTTCATGATGAGAAAGTCTTGGAAGAAGGACAGTGAGTTTGGTTACCTAAGCGATAATATGGGCTTGAGGATGATCAAGGATGTTGTGCAACAAGTGGTTAGAGGAGAGTGTTCTTACTCAGCCTACATGGGTAACTCAGTGGAGGATAATACAATTATGAGAGGGCTGGAGACCAAAGGAGTAGATGATCCCATCACAAAGTAGGAATGGGATGAGTTGGTTAAGTATGTGTATGCTCTAGTCGCAACCAAGAAGCAAGGTTCTCTCTCCTCACCCTCTAAACCTATCATAATTGATTCTGGAGTAAGCCATCATATGATCAGTGATAGGAGTCTGATAAGTGAAGTCAAGGCTGCAATAGGTAGTGTCATGATAGCCAATGGTATCAGGATCCCAATAGAAGGAGTGGGAAACCTCAAGCTGTTTGAGAAGAACTCGGCTGCTTTCTACTTGCCTCAGTTCCCCTTAAACCTGATATCTGTGAAAAGAGCAACAGTTGATCTTGATTGTCAAGTGGTATTCAGGCCAAATGAAGTTGAGTTTCAAGACTTAAAGACTGGAAGGGTCATTGGCAGATGGGACAACAAGAATCAACTATACCATCTCCAAACAGCTAAGATTCCTCATAATCCCATTGATTCTGTGTGCTTGAGTAGTACTGCTGCTAGATTGAATTGTTTATGCTTAATATGTTATTCAATCACTTGGAATGTGAAGCATGCATACTAGGAAAGCATTGTAGAACTGCGTTTCCAACATCTGAGACTATATATGAGCATTGCTTTGATCTGCTTCACTCAGATGTGTGGACATCTCCATGTGTGTCTAGGGACAACCAGAAGTATTTTGTGACTTTCATTGATGAGAAATCAAAGTATACATGGGTCTCTATGATCCCTTCTAAGGATAGAGTTCTAGAAGCCTTTGTAAACTTCCAAGCATATGTTACTAACCATTACAATGCTACTGTGAAGGTACTAAGGTCTGATAATGGAGGAGAATACACTAGCAATGCTTTCAAGAATCATCTAGGAAAGCATGGGATTGTGCAGCAGGCCAGTTGTCCCTACACACGACAGCAGAATGGGGTGGCTGAGAGGAAGAATAGGCACTTGATGGAGGTGGCTTAGATCAATGATGTTTCATGTAAATGTTCCAAAGAGGTTTTGGAGTGATGTTGTTCAGACTGCTTGCTATCTCATCAATATAGTACCAACCAAGATCTTGAAGAATCAGTCTCCTTTTGAGGTGCTGAATAAGACCAAGCCACGCATTGATCACCTGAGAGTTCTGGGGTGTTTATGCTATGTCTTGGTTCCTGGAGAACAGAGGAACAAGCTAGATGCAAAGAGCACTAAGGATATGTTCATTGGGTACTCAATAACTCAGAAAGGATACAAGTGTTATGATCCAATAACAAGGAGGGTTATGGTGTCCAGAGATGTGAAGTTTGTTGAGTCTATAGGGTATTATGAGGAGAAGAAGTGGGAAGACTTAGGGGATCTGTCCCAAGCAACATCAGATAAAGTAACATCAGATAAAGTAATAACACTGAGGATTTTGCTAGAGAAACTTGGGATAAACATGTCCCAGAATCAGGAAACCAGAAGGAGAGCTCCTTTTAATCAATATGAAGAAGCAGAAAGAAGAACCCCTCTTGATCATGAGAGGCGGAATGAATCTGAATCAGTTGAGCAAGAGCAAAACCAGGAGGATTCAGGTCATCATGATCAAGATGTGATACAGGGAGTTGAGAAAAATAATCAGACTGGTGGAGATGAGCAAGAAGGTTCTACTGGTTCATAAGGGGATGAAGCTTAGTCTAGCGGGCTAGTTCAAAAGAAGAACAAGTTCAAAACCAGGAGGTCCAAGCTGAAGATCAGGTTCAACCATTGAGGAGGAGCACATAGATTAGGAAGCCTTCCCACTGGGTAAGCACGAGAGTGTACTACAATGCCCAGGCTGTGGAGCATCCTTATCAGGCTGTGTGTTCCTTTGTTGAGTTCCTTGAAGAACATTGTTGTTTCATAATCACTTTGGATGAGAGTTTTGTTCCAAGGAGTTATGAAGAAGCCATGCAGCATAAAGAGTGGAGAGATTCAGTGAATGATGAGGCTGAAGCTATGATAAGGAATGATACTTGGTATGAGAGTGAGCTACCTAAGGGGAAGAAAGCTGTATCAAGTAGATAGATCTTCACAATCAAGTATCTAGCAAATGGGAAGATTGATAGGCGCAAGACTAGAGTGGTAGCAAAGGGGTTTACACAAACCTATGGGGAAGATTACATTGACACTTTTTCTCCAGTAGCAAAGCTTCATACAATCCGGATTGTATTGTCCATTGCTACAAATTTAGAGTGGGACTTATGGCAGATGGATGTGAAGAATGCTTTCTTGCAAGGTGAGCTTGAAGATGAGGTTTACATGCTTCATCCCCCTGGTCTTGAGCATCTAGTGAAGCCAGGGAATGTGTTGAGATTGAAGAAAGCAATATATGGGTTGAAGCAGTCACCAAGATCCTGATACAGGAAACTGAGTACAACTCTAAATGGAAGAGGTTTCAGGAAGTCTGAACTGGATCATACTCTCTTCACTCTGGTTACTCCATCAGGGATCATTGTGATACTGGTTTATGTGGATGATATGATTATCACAGGGAGTGATAAGGCTGTGATTAAAGCCACTAAAGAGTTTCTCAAGTCAGTATTTGATATCAAAGATATGGGAGAGATGAAGTATTTCTTGGGGATTGAGATATGCAGATCTAAAGAGGGTTTGTTTATGTCTCAAAGGAAGTATACAATGGATATGCTGACGGAGACTGATGTTCTTAGAGGAAAGATAGCTAAGACACCTCTTTAAGAGGGGTATAAGGTCTTGCGCGAGGGGGAGGTTGAAGAGAATCAGTTGTGTGATGATGCTAAGCTGTATAGGAAGATGGTTGGAAAACTGATCTACTTAACTATCACCAGACCAGACATATGTTTTGCTGTGAATCAAGTGACCCAGCATATGCAGGCTCCAAAGGTCCATCACTGGAAGATGGTTGATAGGATACTGAGGTATTTGAGTGGCACGTCTGGACAAGGAGTTTGGATGGGATGTAATCGCAGTACAGAAGTGGTTGGGTATTGTGATGCTGATTGGGCAGGAGATAGAGTGGACATGAGATCAACTACTGGGTATTGTACATTCATTGGAGGGAACATGGTTACTTTGAAGAGTAAGAAACAAAAGGTCATCTTTTGTTCAAGTGTTGAAGCTAAGTATAGGGCTATGTTGAAGCTGCCAAATGAGCTGATGTGGATCAAGGGTATCTTGAAGCATCTGGAGATTGAGCACGCTACTCCTATAACTATGCATTGTGACAATCGAGCAGCTATCCACATTCTCTCTAATTATGTGTTTCATGAGAGAACAAAACACATAGAAGTGGATTGTCATAAGGCGAGACAGATGATTATCTTAGGAGTGATTCTGCCATGCTATACAAGAAGTAAAAATCAGCTTGCAAATGTGTTTACTAAGACAGCAAGGTTAACGACGATGGAGTCCATACTATCAAGGTTTGGGCTCATTGATCTTACTCCTAGGAGCTGAGCCCCTTAACCACGGAGTCTCCACTCTTTTTTTTCATCAAGGTTTTATCCCAATGGATTTTAATCCTTGGTGAAGTTTTTAATGAGCGAGGTCTTCATGGTTTCCAAGCTTGATCGGTTTCCTTGGTCAAGCTTGAGGGGGAGTGTTGAGATGAAGACTGGAAAGTGAAGATATGAAACTTTGGGGTTCGATGAAGTGTTTGTTGAGATGAGATGTGATTGTTGAGAGAAGTGCAGTGAAATGTATGAAGTGCAGTAAAGTGTAGTTAGGTGTAGTAAAGTGCAGTGAAGTGCAGAAAGAGAGATACAAATCTGGACATGCTGGCACAGGCTGGAAAGATGCCAAAGCATGTGGATCTCCTCATTGGCTGAATTCAAATATTGCCTTTGATCTCACATGCTTCTGTTTTTAGATACATTGAACCTAGATAAGCTTGTATTTCTATTTATTTTGTAAACTCTCAGATTATATGAATTAATGAAGTTTTGAGTCTCTCTATTCTCTGTCTAAAATTTCTTTATTTTTTTAATCTCTCTAATCTTTACTCTGATTATTTCTGAATAATATTAAACACACTCTAAAACACAAAAGTGTTTACTCTCTTCTTTTGTATTAGTTAATTGATCTTGCTAGTTGTGGCTATTATATGGTTCAGTTTTGCGTGCATTGAGAAATTATTGAGTTTTTTTCTTTTGTTTTTCTTATTTGCGTAGGTGATCAAGATGACATCAAGTATATGTATCGAGAGGCACCAAAAGCAGTGGGTTGACCCGCAAACCAAGTGAACAAAGCAGGTTGGGCTTGGAAAAGTACTTTGTGTCCGCGACCCGCCGCGGGCTAACCTACACGGTATGAGAAAAAAAAAATGAATCCGTTGTGGGACTGTCCAGGTGGAGGTGGGTTGACACGTCTGACACCCCTATCTACAGGCTTCTTTATTGAAGTTCGACTTCACTTAATCGAGTTTCCTCACATGTCGTAAAGGTTAGATATAGATCGGATTTTATCGATCCAAATGATAACAAAACTAATCATTGTTTAACGTGTTATTTAAAATTTATGCTACTATATCATTTTTCTTTTTAGATTTTTATTTACAAATCCTTTCTAACCAATTTATTCATAATATTTTATACATTTTTTAATTTTAAATGAATATATATGTTCAGGTCTAATAAAACAAATAAATTTTAAAACTAATTAATTAAATTTATAGTTATTTTAAAGAAAAAATGTTTTTATTAACTAAATGGGCTCACATAAATAAATATAAACTAAAATAGATATATATTTTTTGCTAAATTAAAATAAAATTATAAAAAATAATCTTGTATTTTAGAGACACTGATGAGTATATGGACCACGAGATCCATTCAGAAATTAGGGTTAGTGTTTGATCTAACATTTTCAATAAGAACAATTTTAGTATGATTTGGATGCAAGGGCGAAGCCAGCAATAAAATTTAATGGGTGCATTTATTAAATAAAATATGTTATCTGTATATATATATATAAAATTTTGTGTGATAATTTTCTCGAACTCGCGAACTGATAATTTAATGGGTGCACTCATTGCCAACTAAGCTAACGGAGATGCAATTGTTATGCAAAACATGACAATTATTATAACTTTATGGGTGCGCGGGCACCCTTAACCACCAACGTGGCTTCGCCCCTGATTGTATGAGAATTCGAGTATATTGTGATATAAGATTATGAGGGGTGCAAAGGGGCCAAGATTCCCTTCTCCTTCTTCTTCTATAGTCGTTTGTATGAGAATCATAACGGAGGCTTGATCTTCAACGTAAATCTGGCACCATCAATATTTCTTTAAATGCTTTGATCACCTTTACGTTTTCAGTTGACTAGTCAGAGCGGCGTTGACTCTCTTGGACTCGTGATGATAATTCATCCTTATTTGGTTTGTTATCTTCTTAATAAGCCTTCTGACTATTTGGGTCGGATCTTTAAATCAGGTGTAGACTAGGGTGAAACCCACCTCCAAAAGTAGCCCCTTAGAGTCCGGCGAGTTTCAGATCGTTAGCTAGGTTGAATGTTGGTTTTAGTGGGGCCGCGTATTTGTGACTGGTGGTTTGTGATTTTCAAAACCTGATTCAAGATTCTGATTTTTTAAATTAATTGTTGATTTGGCTTGACGCTTGATTGATAGAAATCAAGAGATTTGATTTGCTTTCCTTGGAAAGTGAATCAATTTGACGTGGGAAATCAATTCTTTTTATTGGTTTTGGTGTGAAGATATAAGCCCTTTGTCTTCCACTCTCACTCTATACTCTTACCATTTGAAGGAAATCGAAAAGTTTATTTTTTTCTCCTTTTTCTATTCTTTGTATTTTTGGTTTATATTGCATGGTGTCAGTTTTTTTTGTTATATCCAACTTTCTTTGATAATTGTTGCGATTCTCTCTGATTTTTTCCTTTTCTTGTATTTATTTTCTTGCTTCCTCTCTATTACTTTCTTTTTCTTCGTATATTATTTATCAAATTTATATTCTCTTGCTTTCTTCTTATATATTTGTTTTGTTTCTACTCTTGTTTCTACTTTTGTTTTGAAGGCGTTTCTGTCTGAGAAGAACTAAAATGGGCTCATGGCTCTTATGCTATTTTCTGTCTTAAACCATGATGGTTCATCGTATGAAGACAGCAACCCTCGATAATACCCCTCTTGCGCTTCTTCCTTCTGTTGGAGCCTGAATCTCTGAAAGTGCTAAAATTTCTTCATCCAGATTAGAACATGTCGCTGGGTACAATGGCGGAGATGGTGCATCGACTCCTACCGATGGTTCTGTTGAAAAACGGCGAGCCTTGGTTTGTCCGATATTCCCTGCATGGAAAACTTATAGTATGGAGGAATCTATATGTACGCTATGAGAATCCATCGAGACCGCGCCGAGATTGAATTTCTTCCACCCTCTGATTCTGACAGGAAATTGTTGATGATGCCGGGGTACTTCAATAAAAGTGTTATTCCTGGAGGAGAGCCAATTCTAGTTTACCTTACCTCGTCTCTTGTTGGCCTACTTCCATAGACGCCAGATGGCGATCTCCCAGCTTTTGGTTGGTGGAATCCGATCTTTAGTGGGACTTGCCATGCTTGCTGAAGAGCTCATGAAGACGATGAAAATGTAGCTCCTTGAACTGTTTACGACTCTTAAGTCAATTCCGAAGAAAGACGGCATGCACTACCTCTCTAGAAATCCTCAAATCAACAGCTCACCTCCTAACAAGAACAAGGATTGAGAGGTTAACTATTCTTTTGCGAGGGCCGGTGTGAGTTATGTACCTTTAGACTTTGTGAGGGTCGTCTGATCTGAATGGAATGATGATCATGGTAGATGGCAAGTCGCTTATTATGATTTGGTGTTAAATTTATTATTCTTCTAATTATTTTTCATATTTCAGTTCTTCTAGTGAACCGAAGAAATTGATCGAAGAACTGAACATGATTGTTGAATAGCTAAAAGGCATCCAAGGTCAGGACTGTGAGATAATCATCAATGCTCACATTACCTCCATTCTCGATATTATATATGGTGAATTTTTAATTTCCCCTAATTTCTTTTCGCAATATCCTTATAATACCTTAGTTACATTTTGTGTTTGTGTCAGCTCTTGCTGCCAAACTCCCTCTTCAATCATAACTTTTACTAGAGAGTATGGGATGTCCAAGTGCACAGAATTTGGCTGAGGCTTCAAGGAAAAGAGACACGAGAACGAATGCTGCTCTAGAAGCGGAAACTAAGAAGGCTACTTCTCCTTCTATGGAGGAAAGGTGTGCCTACTGTGGGGGCCAATGTTTTTTCAGCTCAAATGCTTCTTCTTCCGGTCCTTGGAGGTTCTTCTCTGGAGTCTGCCGTAAAGACGGATGTTCCAGAGGCGTCATGAATTCTTGTCGAGAGGAAGGATTTGAGGTCTTCTTTGGAGTTTTGGTCTTTGGATGACCTTTCGAGGCTTAAAAGTGCTCTTGCATCTTCTAATGGACAACATCAGTAGAGCACGAAGCCCAGTTCCAGGAAGCACTCCCGCTCCAATTGTTGAGATGATTCTGGGGACCGAGGAAAACATCTTAATGCCCCGACGAAGAAAATTAGGGTGGGAGAGATGTAGGATTTCCAGACTCTTCTGCCGTCATCAACCCGAAGGGGCGAGTTCTTTGTCTCCTTTAGCTTTCATGTCCATATTCATCTTCCCAGTGATTGGCCAGCCTGTGTGGAGCTTCATTTCAACACCCATTTGGCGAACAACCTCACTCTCTCAGAGGACATGTTCTCCGAGCACGAGATCTACGAAGGAGTTTCTAGACTAACTCCAAAGTTTTGATATTCATGATGTGTCTATATGCGTATTTGAGTTTGATGCTGATTATTTGTGTTGTATTTCATTTTGTACAGCATATAGGCTAGTTGAATCGCCTTCGTTTGTACCAGCACGAAATTTGTCTTGCTTTAGAGAAGTGACGGTGATTGAGAAGAGAACTTCATGTGATCAAACTGATAAAAAGACAGAATGTTACAAGATCCAGGAGGTGGCTTCTCGCAATGTCTCTTTTGAAAGAAAACTCAAGAAGTTGGAGGTTAAGGTGGAAGCCAAAGAAGCGAGGATCAAGGCGCTCGAGACTTGTGACTCCGTCTTCCATGGTTGCATGAAGGATGTGCATGAATTTTTAGATCAGGTCAAGGCGTCGACCGAGCAACATTATGCTGAGTTGAAAAAGGATCTTGCAGACGCTCAAAAGGAGATTCGTGATCTTAGGAAGCATCTTGAGCTGGAGATGAAGGCTCACGAGGAAGAGACTCAAAGGCTGAATACTTTAAGGGCGAGAGAGATTCGAAATACCTAGAAGAGAAATCACCAAGCTGATGTGACAAAAAAGAAGGTTGTCCAATTTCTTGCCGACTCTATGTCTGTAACACCCCCGATCCGGATTAAATTAAAGTTAATGAGTTTGTCGTGCACCAAAAAAACAAGAACATGCACGACAAACTAAAGAACTTTAACCAGATCGAAGATGCTACTGACTGTTCCCAAACAGGTTTCCTAGCGGTTTCAAGTTAAGGCTTTGCAACCCGAGTTTGAAACCGTTAGTTGGTTCGTCCCGGACTAGGACTAATATCATATGGAAACCCAAACACTTTCACAA
The DNA here is from genome assembly GCF_000695525.1 of Brassica oleracea var. oleracea. Taxonomy (NCBI): domain Eukaryota; kingdom Viridiplantae; phylum Streptophyta; class Magnoliopsida; order Brassicales; family Brassicaceae; genus Brassica; species Brassica oleracea. Next base: position 7,494,048 of record NC_027755.1, read on the forward strand.
TCCTTTGTTATTCATGTATTACTTTGAAATACATCCAAAAGATATCAATAGATCCGTCCTATAATTGTTAAACATACATATTACAATACATACTTATTTGCAAAAGGCACAAACACTAAGCCAGCAGCATTGCTCCTTCGCAACCAAAGACACCCCTATGGTTACCTGCAAAACAAAGAGTCTAGTGAACGACTAATTTTCTTAGTGAGTGAGGGTTTCCTAACAATTAAATCACCCCCAATGCATCAGTTATCAAGAAATAAAGATCAATTATTTCTAGCAATATGCAATGTCAAAAATGAAAGCAATCAAGTAACCCACGCATCCACCCTTCACGGGTGGTTAGATCATTATCGATCGTCGAGGACTGACTCTCGCCTTTGGTTCCTAACTCGATACTAGGTCCATAATACATCTCTTCTTGTGCCCATTGACTCTAAACATAAAGTCTACAAAGATGATGGCCCAGATAACACACTTGCCGCATCGTCATGCAGCTACACGGTCAAGGGTAGCTAACCCTATCACACGTGTCTTCGCATCCTGCCCGGAACTAATTTTGATAAGGCCTCGGAAAAGGCACGGGCCTAGTGTGGACACCAATGACTCTCACGACACTCCACCGGGTGTCAGACTCTCACAGATCATTCCTTAACAGAAGTATGTGGCTTTACAGGTTTCCCGTTATAATATGATCAAATATGTTATACCTTCCGAGTTGAGGCCCGAACGATATAACCTAATCAAACAAGTATATGCAACACAATATCACTATATCACAAACATGTTATACCCCCGAGCTGAGGCATGAACGATATAACTTAATATCTTTCACAACCATCAATCATTATCATATCATTATATATCTAAATGAAAAACCTAGGAATTCATCAACCAATACTCTTGTTTTGCAGGCGCTCACCGCACACACAACGATCATAACCCATAACCGAGACTCACCTGGGTGATCGAGTGGTTTAGCCTTATGAACTATCGAAGAAACAGTTTCTCGACCAATGAAACTGATAATCTGACTGATTCAATGTGTATTCTGGCAATAACTAATTGTCTAAGTCCTTTTTCCTTTGGACTTAGACTTCTCATTCTCGAACACTCCCATTTCTACTTGTGGCTTCCTGATGCTTGAATTTTCTGAAACCTTAATGTTCTTCCGGGCATTCGAGTTCATGCAATATTTCCTTGTGTCAAACTAATTCCAAAGCTTTACCCAATTTTATTCAGCCGTTAGAATCATGGTTGCTCATCAAAACTATTTAGGCTCAAATTTCCTTATTTGTCCATCCATCGGCCATTTTCGTGGTCATACAACTACCATTTTCTCTTCCACCATTCTTTGGCTTTGTCCATGTAGTTATTCTTATTAAGGGTTATTACAATGTCTTTCCAGAAAAAGTCCTTTTGGTATCCAAATATCTAGCTGGGATCAGTTGATCAACAAACTGGTACAAAAAGACATAACGGGTGTGAATTTGTCGTGAGTAAGAATTTTTTGAGGTTCTTAACCTTATGTTCATTACATATCTTTGGTACGTAAAAGATCAAGAAAAAAATTTTGTATGTAACAAATCCAATGTGGTAATTATTTAATTATTAGATATGTTTCTCAGTTCGCGGGCATTATTGCCATCGTTGAAAATTTTGCATTCGATTATATGCAGGTATTTCATTTGTAGTGTATAATGATCATTTAAGAGTAAGGTTCAGAGCCGGCCCTCGGGCCAAGCCAGTGAAGCCCATGCTTTCGGCTGACATTTTTAACAGGATATTTCGGCCACATGTTTTTTTTTAATATTATCTTAGTCTAGTTGTATAAGATGCAGAAAATAGTCTTTGATTGGGCAATCTGGGATCAAAACTGGGGTAATACATGTTTTCTTTTCTGTTTTATTTTGATAAGTGACCACTTTTTTTTTTTGCTCCTCTCCTTCTAAAACCTAGGACCGGTTCTGGTAGGATCACTTTTCCCTTGAAAAAAAGAGTAGGGTCACTAACAAACAAAACAATAAATTTTGCATGTTTAGGTGTGCCATATCTTCGACTCAATTCAGACCAATACATATCATTCAAATTATCTTTCAGTTTGGTAAATCCATGAAAGTTATTTTGCTATTTGATAGACCATGAATTTTACCCACTTTTAGCCATGGTCTATAAGTGTTTAAATATATATTTACTACTATATAGGGTATATTTAGAGTATTTACAGGTTCAGGTACTTTCTGGAGAAATATGGTGATTTTGGAGTCTTTTGAGGTGCAGAACTGCACAGACGCGTCAGATGTCTAGCTATGGATGAAAACCTTCCCACCGTTAGATTGAGCCCATATTTTGACACAAGATATAACTTTGAGTTATATTTCTAATGCCACCGGTTTGAGATCAATCAGCATCATGCAGCAGAAGTTATGCCCGTTTTACTGAGGAGTGGTCAGTCTGCCTCGCGAGAGGAAGCTGTCGAGAAGAGTAACGTATATCGATCGATGCAGAACTCTTGACATCGATCGATATGGATGCCAGAATGCGGGCTGAGCATATTTTATGACCGACTGAAGCCCATAAGCAACCACAAATTACCAGAATATCCTTGGACGACCAGACACCCTGTTTATGTTATTTCTAAGCCAATGTTGACGGCTACGCTTTCTATTATCCTATTCTATTGTTTTCTCTTAGGTTTGGAGAGAAGATCAATTCTCCTTCAGAGATTGATTGGAACTCCATTGGTTTTATCATTGATTTCTTATTTATTATATTATTCAGACTATGATTTGTGTTATTGCTTGCATGTCTGAGTAATTCATCTGGTTAGATTTAGGGATTTCATGAGCTTAATGTCAAACTGATAATCAACTAGGATTGCTAGATTATCTATAGATCTCTACACCAGGATGATTTTTAATACTAGGATCCGGAATCGTTAGAATAGCACGGCAGTGTGACAAATTGTTTGAACCTAGAGTCATAGGATAGTTGAGAGGCACGAAAGTGCAATCAATTAACGGAACTCAAACTCTGCTGGATTAGATACCTAGGCACATACGAGAGTTGGTCTAGGAATCGAGTTGAACTAAATCGATTAGGTCGTTAATGCTTGTCTAAGGAAGTATCGATCGACGCTCAGGCCATAGCATCGATCGACACTCGCTCCAAGTCAACAAGCGACAGCTGAGACTGGACTTAGACATCTGATTAGCAATTGCATGCGAAAGCTGGATTGCTTACTTATTAAAATCGCGTTCTAGAATTAATCTATAAACCATTAGCATCCTTGAATTGTAGTTTTGAATCTCTTGATTGATAAATCCCTAGGTCTAGCTATTTCTCCTAACTCTTTACAACCTCAATCAACCAATCGAACAAATAATTTGTTCACCTTGCTTTCATTTGTTTACTGCATTATAAACTGTTTGCCTAGCTTAATCTTGATTTCTAGTCTATTGTGTGCCCTAGCTCTCTGTGGATTCGATCCCTAAGTACTACAACCTCTTATTTGAGAGAGTAAAATCACTCCTTAGGGTAATTTGAGTGATATCAAATTTGGCGCCGTTGCCGGGGAGCTTTGATCGCCAATAAACTTGATTAATAGGTTTAGTCTAGGTTTTATTTACTGTCATAGTTACTTACATAAAAAAAAAATTTCTTGTCTTTCAGGTACATGTCTATCAGTACCAGAAGCAGCAAGGAGAAATTGCTTTTCTTCTAAGACCCAGCACGTTTGGAACGCTCGATCCGCACAGAGAAACGCAGAGTATCGATTGACACCAACACTTCCACATCGATCGACATTTACCACAGAGTGACGATCGATAGTTCAACTCGAACATCGATCGATACCAGTCCGCGAGAAGACATGATCGCGACACTGTGCTGCAGAGGGATGAGAATGGAGACCTGCATGACCCTGACGGTCATCTGTGTAATGCAGCAGGTCAGAAACTTGATGCTCAGGGGACTGCAATCCCTGAGCACGATACTGATGCTACAGGATCTTCTATACCTGTAGATGAGGCTGCTCGACAAAGTACACTGGCTGGCTACAATAATCCTGATGAATACTACGCCAACAGATCAGCCATTCACCTTCCAGAGATTCATATACCAAATTTCAAGCTGAAGCCACAGTATTACACACTCGTGGCACAGATACCCTACTCTGGGTTATCTCACGAGCATCCTATGGACCATCTAGATAGATTCGAGGATCTTATTGCTGCTATCAGTATGGATGGAGTCCCTGAGGACTACCTGCTTTGCAAGCTCTTTAAACACTGACTTGTTGGAGAAGCTTCGCATTGGCTTAAGCAGCTACCACCAGGATCTCTTACATCTTGGACTGACATCCAAAAGGCGTTCCTGCATGAATTATTTGGTGAAGCACGAGCTCAAGAGATAAGAGATAAAATTTCGACATTCTCCCAAGGACCTACATAAGCTTTCAAAAGATCTTTGGAGAGGTTCATGAGATACCAAAGCTAAGAGACTGATTGAGAACTTGGTGTCTAGCAACAGTGCCAAAAATCTGGATATGCACAGGATAAAATCAGCTGTGAAGTATGACAGTAAGATCGTTGAGGCTGAGACTGGTTCTATACATGAAGTCTCACTGGTGGAGCAAGCAATATACCAGGATAAGGATCAGCGCCATTTAGATGAGATGGAATTTAAGCTGGAGGAGCTCTTGAAAGATCAATTGGAGATGACTGAGGATATGAATCTGCATTTGGATTTTCTCTGCAAAGAGCTGAATGGAAGATTAGAAACCTTAGATACCCGTGTTAAGACGCTATACACCCAAGCTTCTCAGACTGCAGAAGCTGTTAGGAAGCAAGAAGCTATGATTAAAGAGAATGCAGTGGAAGTTGAAAGACACAGGGTTGATGACATCTTAGATAATGGATTTGGGGAAGTACTTGAGTAGGAGAAGCTGGAAGAAGATGCTTTTCTAGTCGAAAGTTCTATGTCTGTAGGCAGCTCGTATTGGTGTCGACCGACACCAACGACTGAGCATCGATCGACATCATCACTTGAGCGTCGACCGACACCATCAGACAAACATCGATCGACACCACTTTTGGGATCAGATAAGATTGTTCGAATTCAGAGCCACTCCGACTTCACCGCTCGACACCCACATCCTCCCACCCGAGCTCGAGTTAAATTAAAGGAAGTCGATAGACAACAACATGAGCGCATCGATCGACAACAACAAGAAAGAATCGATCGACAGCAACATGGTTGCATCGATCGACAAGAGCAGCCGAGTACTGATCATCCATCCACGCCATATCAAGTGCGTTTACCAGATCTTGATACACACCGCTTGAATGCAACTAGAAATCCATCTCAGACATTAGTTTGCTTAGAGACAACAGAGAAGATAAGTCAGTAATCTGCAGAAGCACCAGAGCAAGAGCAATCAACACTAGCTGAAACTTCTCTCGTTGAGATCGATCAATGCCAATGGGATGGATACGAACCTTCGATGGAAAAGCAGGAAACAGAAGAAGGAGTTCAAAGTGAGAAAAGAGTCAAATCTAGTAAAGTCTTTATTCCCAAATACCTCTGGAGAGAAGTTAACAAAGTGGAACTTGATGGATTTCACAAGAGGGTGAAGAGAGTTCCTAAGGATATGTCTTTCGAGGATGCATATTATAAGTACAGACTTGGTAATTTCTTCATAGAGAGCAGAGAGACGGATAAGGACATTGAGATGTTATTCAACAAGGTCCGGCGTAAGCCTAAGAGGACTCTGAAGAAGGAACAAGATCCTGGAAAGTTCTTGATTCCATGTTGTATACATGATCACACCTTCCAAACGCCCTGTATGATACTGAATCTGCAGTAAGTATCATGGCTATATACACTGCTGATTTATTAGGATTGAAGATGGAGCCTTCTCAGGATAGTTTCACTTTCGTGGATAACTCCAAGGCAAACTGAGCAGGCATGATCAAGAATGTCAAGGTAGAGATAGGAGACTGCAGTATCCCTGTGGATTTTCACGTCGTGAAGAGTAAATCTGGCCAGATATCTTCTCTTCTTTTTGGAAAAGCATTCATGGCTACAGTGAGAGCAGTTTGTGATCTTAAGAAGAATAGGATGTCCTTGACTAATGTTGATGAAACTGTCTTCTATGATCCCGTGGAGAAGAAGAAAGGTGAGAAGTTTATTTCCTGCATAGATGTGTTTGAAGATCCGGCACTTACAACCAATACATGTCGCGAGCCTGCAATACCAGAATCAGCGTCGATCGACATTAAAGTTGCAGCATCGGTCGACTTCCAATCCTCATAATCGATTGACAATAAGCCTTCAGAATCGAACGACTCTCAGCCTTCAGAATCGAACGACTCTCAGTCTTCAGAATCGATCGACACGAAGCTTTCAGCATCGGTCGATACCCTCCGAGTTTCAGAACAGCCCGAGACTGAAAAGTCTAAATCTGGGGGAAGGAACAAGAATAGAAAGAAGAAAAAGAAAAGGAATGCAGATGCAGTCAGTAGTTCCTTTGGAATGTCAAGAGGGTAGTCTTGAGTATAGAGTGCGCTGCAGAGAAGGTTCTGAATCTTTTACCAAGGTAAGAGTGCTATGTGATCCAGAGCTGAGAGAGAAAGGAGAAGTTTCTGCAAGAGCTTTTATCAACTGCATCAACAAGATGAGAAAGAGAGATACTGAGACTTGTTCTGGAGCAAGTTCACATCCTAAGCCAGACTAAATCAGATATCCAAAAGTCAAGCTAATGACTAAAAATAAGCGTTGAGTGGAAGGCAACCCACTATTAGGTAATTTCTTTCAATTTAGTTTAGATTGTTACTGATTAAAGTTTGTATTTACTGCAGGTTAAAAAAAAATGAACAGTAGCGACGTACTGTAGGAGAGACACTGTAGCATCGATCGACACTGTAGCATGGAAATCGATCGACACTGTAGCAAACAAATCGGCCGACACTGTTGCCGAAAATCGGGAGTTACTGTAGCATTGTTATTGTAGCAAAACACTGTTCATAGAAAAAAATGGATGGGTTTTATTAGTTATCTATTACTGACATTTAGTGATTAAATTATGTTAGGTAAAAGGAAAAGACCCGAGGAAGATGAGTTTGCTCGAGGATCGACGATGGATGCGCATCATCGATCGACAGAGCATCATCACTAGCATCGATCGATCACCACTTAACTGTGTCGATCGACAGAGCTTCAAGAGTATTGATCGGCACTTAACTGTGTTGGTCGACACTCGCATCAAAGTCAGGTATACCGTTTTTCCTTGTTAAATATTGTCCTTATGATTTATTTCACCATCGATCTTAGACTGTATAACATTGGAGATAGTGTTGTTTAAGTATGGGGGATGTTCTACTAATATTATGTCTTAGTTAGTTATTTAGAAAAAAAAAATAATAAAATAAAAGATCCGAGTAGACGATTACCCAGCATATCGATCTATGAGAGCATATTACTTGCAGCGACCGAGGGTAACTCTTTTCCATCGATCGACACTAAATCCGGTCAGGTATGTCGTTCTCACTTGTTAAATTGAGTACTTATGATTTATTTATCACCATAACTCCGACTAGATACACACTGGGGACAATGTAGTTTAAGTCTGGGGGGATGTTTACTGATATTAGTGTGTTAATGGGTCTTATCAAAATGTTTTGAAAATAGTTTTACTGAGTCAAGAAATAGATAATTAACTTATTAGATTTTTGCTTGTTATCTAACCACTCTTTAACACCATTCTAGATTTACTGATTGCAGATAGTACTAAAGATACTAAAGTGGATCAACCTGTCAACTATTTACACTTGCTGAGATTGTTTGAAAGAACCAAAGCTGACCTCCAACACTAAACCTGACACAATTGCTTGTCTTGGAGCTTGGTATACATGGGATCGGATTCTTCAAACAAGTCTGGAAGGTAAAGCCTTGTGTATATTTATCACATTTTCTCTCTCTATTTCGACCCTAGATTTATAGGTAGAGATATTTATTTACAAAAAAAAAACAACGAAAAAGAAAAAAAAGAAAAGAAAAATACATATATATATATATATATATAATAGGTGTTAGTTAGGTGGAATCCGAACATGACTTGGTGGCTACAACCATTAAAGTTTGCTTCATAAGGATTCCAACAAAAATAATTCGAACGAGACTTGGTGGCGGCAATCATCAAGGTTCGTTTCAAATGAATTCTTGGATATATGTCAAAAAGAAGTGAAAAGGACTTGGTGGCAATCACCATGAAATTTTGATTCATGGAAGCCTGTCCAATCTTGGTCAATGATTTTGCAATAGAAGCAGACTGACTAAAGAGAGAAATTAGTAGAGAGAAAAGATAGGAACTAACTTTTACCTGCAGGTCCAGATACTTGTTTGAAATCCTTGCATCATGTGATCGATACTCCCAAGATAAAGCCTGCACTTTTATTTATGTTAAGAAATGAGGTTGGTAGAGAGGAATGTCAGACAGGATTTGCTAAGTTGTTGGCTAGGTGAATTTGGTTGCTAACCTGGGATATGGTATAATGTGCTTTTGTAATTAGGACTTCTTAGATGTGGATTGTAATATTGTAGAGGTGATGATTCTAAGTTTTAAATCATGTGAGTCCCTGCTGTTTTTAAACCTCTTTCAGAGAGACTGTCCGTTTATTTTGCTTGAGGACAAGGAAAAGGGTAAGTCTGGGGGAGTTGATAGACCATGGATTTTACCCACTTTTAGCCATGGTCTATAAGTGTTTTAATATATATTTACTACTATATAGAGTCTATTTAGAGTATTTACATGTCCATGTACGTTCTGGAGAAATATGGTGATTTTGGAGTCTTTTGAGGTGCAGAACTGCACAGACGCGTCAGATGTCTAGCTATGTATGAAGACCTTACCACCGTTAGATTGAGCTCATATTTTTACACAAGATATAGATTTGAGTTATCTTTCCAATTCCACCGGTTTGAGGTCAATCAGCATCTTGTAGCAGAAGTTATGCTCATTTTACTGAGGAGTGGTCAGTCTGCCTCGCGAGAGGAAGCTGTCAAGAAGAGGAACATATGTCGATTGATGTAGAACTCTTGACATAGATCGATATGGATACCAGAATGCGGTCCGAGCATATTTTATGACCGACTGAAACCCAGAAGCAACCACAAATTACCAGAATATCCTTGGACGACCAGAAACCCTATTTATGTTATTTCTAAGCCACTGTTGACGGCTACGCTTTCTATTATCCTATTCTATTGTTTTCTCTTAGGTTTGGAGAGAAGATCAATTCTCCTTCAGAGATTGATTGGAACTCCATTGGTTTTATCATTGATTTCTTATTTATTATATTATTCAGACTATGATTTGTGTTATTGCTTGCATGTCTGAGTAATTCATCTGGTTAGATTTAGGGATTTCATGAGCTTAATGTCAAACTGATAATCAATTAGGATTGCTAAATTATCTATAGATCTCTACACCAGGGTGATTTGTAATACTAGGATCCGGAATCGTTAGAATAGCACGGTAGTGTGACAAATTGTTTGAACCTAGAATCATAGGATAGTTGAGAGGCACAAAAGTGCAATCAATTAACGGAACCCGAACTCTGCTGGATTAGATACCTAGGCGCATACGAGAGTTGGTCTAGGAATCGAGTTGAACTAAATCGATTAGGTCGTTAATGCTTGTCTAAGGAAGTATCGATCGACGCTCAGGCCATAGCATCGATCGACACTCGCTCCAAGTCAACAAGCAACAGCTGAGACTGGACTTAGACATCTGATTAGCAATTGCATGCGAAAGCTGGATTGCTTACTTATTAAAATCAAGTTCTAGAATTAATCTATAAACCATTAGCATCCTTGAATTGTAGTTCGCCCCTGCTAAAATAATATATCCAAATTAAAGATATATAATGTACGATTAATTATGTCACAAAATAGTTGAATGTTTAGCAATCATATCTATATTAAGAGAACTAATTAGGAGTCTAAATTATGAAAATTTGGTGAAACAATTTATAGAAAAAGAGAGAAAAAAATAATTTCTTATTGTTCAGATTTGCTTTTTAATTTTTAGAGTAAAATCACTCCTTAGGGTAATTTGAGTGATATCAGTATTCGTACATTGACTATTGATTGTTACAAAAATGTTAGCCTAGATTGACACTTTGATGAGCAAGGCTAGTCCACAAAAGCTCAACAAAAGGAAAATTTTATTAGGCTTAAAATCTACCCTACCTTTTAGAGTAAATTTGTACAGATGCTTTACGATACTATGAAAATATAAAGTAAGCAGTAAAACACAAGATTCAAGGATCAAATATTGTTTTTAATGATCACGAGAGTTGGAACTACAAAACATTGGTTAAGTAACTCTAGTTTTAACCGCCTAATATCTATATTTGAAGCTTTGAATAGTTGATCTCTTGTTCTAGGGTTTAGGTCTCTCTTTTATAGGTTGTCGTTAGTCGAAAATTATGTTAGTTTTTTTATTAGATTTTTACATATCCTGAAATATGAAAAGATCTCCCTTTAGTAGAAGTTTTCTATTTTACCCAGAGGCAGGATAAAAATCCGGTCCGGAAGCCGGAAATCATCTGGGCAGGAGAAAAAGTCTGGTGCCCTGTTCTTAAGCAGGATGATTGTCTGATATCTTGTGTGTTTCATTGAATTAACCATCTCATTTAGCTAATTTTAATCATTCTAGGTTGCATTTAGGTCTTAGTACTGCATTTATATGCATAATTGCATGAACATGGTCTAAAGTGCATACTTGAGATGTTTGGGGTCAAACCATGAGGTTATTGTTGCAATTTCGAAAGTTATAGGCCAGATTGAGAACAGATCAGAAGATGAGGGACCATTCTGATATTACATTGGGTTATTTTGCACAATCAAAATATTTGGGACCAATTCAAGAGGTCCTTTAAGCAAATTTATGAATTTGGGGCGAATGCGTGAATAATAAAGACTCTGGAGACCTGTTTTGCAAATAACCAAGAGCTCACCATTGGAGCTCACGAACTTCACGATCTGAAGATGGCTGCGGCGATGGATGTCACAGCCCAAACCCAACAAATTTTAAACCTTAAACGTAAAGCCCACGTTTTAAGCCAAAACCCTAAAGAAGGGTATTTTAGTAATTTTGAATGATCTGAACCCTCAGCTCTTCTACATATATATTGAGGGTACGGCATAGAGGAGAGAGAGAGAGAGACAATTTTTACGGCGAAGCTCTGCCAAAATAACCGAAAACACAGCCTGCAGTTACTCTGAGATATCAATGCCAAGTTGGAGAGAAGTTTGCGACCAGATACGAAAGAGTTAGGCAAAGAACTCAAGTTGGATTGATAGATCTCGTTGCAAGGAAGACACAACAACTTTCAGATCTCAATTACGAGCTAATCTCAGTTAGTTTTTCAACCTACAAGTTGGGGCAAAAACCATTCTATTCTACAATCTTTTCAGATCTGGGTTTTATGTTTCACAGAGCGATTTCCCGTTGATACAGGAGTTACGTGACGTTATTGTTATTGTTAGAAAGCTGACGTTCCCAAATTTCTACAGACACCGAGAACACTCAGTTAAGAGGTAAACTCTGGAAGTTATTCGATCTTCAATTTGGAGAAAAATCACTGTTTTCTGAATCCAGAAATTCCAAGTCTGAAACCTGTTTTTCCAGTTTCACATAGGGGTTTTGTGAGAAGGTTTCCCGATGAGCCAGAGAGAGTTTGGACGCGAGTAAGGTGTCTCTGGAAAGATCTAGCTGCACGGAATCTATATCTGTTGACGTTATCTTGTTTAGAGGTAAGAGCAAATACTTATTCGCGTTGCTTCGTGGACAAGAATCATCTTAATCTGTCAAAACCAGAAACCCTAATTCGGTTCGAACACAAATGCAGTTTCAGATCACCAGAATAGAGTGTCAACCCGCTAGTTTCAGAATCCACTTTCAACCTTAAGGCAAAGGTGAGGGTGCGATCTGTGGATTCTTAATATTATAAGTCAAGTTGTATTCTTAAATGCTAGGTCTAGGAGTTTGTTGTGTTTGATTGTGATTAATGTGAGATGATTATTTGTGATGATAATATTAATATTGGTTAAAGTGATAAGTGATGAAAGTGTTAAGTATATATAAAATGTGTGAAGTCGGACTGAGGACGAAGACATGATGATCCCGTCAAAGCCCGTAAACCGGGTGACGGGCCCAAGGTGGCGTACGACTTTTCGAGGTGATGGCCAGCCTAAGTGTTATGTTATTAATAATATTGGAAATGGTAATGAGATGAGAAATGTGATATGATTAATAAATTTGTGTATTGATATGATTGATGTGATATATTTGTTGATTGTTAATATGCTGGGTGATGAGTGTTTTAGGACTAGTATTTTCGCATACAGGTTGTTTAGTAGTGTTATGAGTCATGTGGGCAGACATGACCATTTTCACTGAATGACTGTATGTTATTCACCCCTTTCCCTCTTTTCCCTTTCAGTGTATGCATGTGTTTCTTGTTGTTCAAGTTAGGGCACAAGAGTGGGATTTGGGGGGGCATTACAATAGAGCTCGGCGAGGAGTGAATTGACGATGAGGCTGAGCACGACAGAGAGCTGAGAAGACCTGACTTGAGAATCCGTGGTGGAGCAGAGCGGCGGAGATGGAGACTTGACGCCATGGAGGAAGCTTGGTCGCGGTTAAGCTTCGCAGCGGTGTGGGCTGATTCCGACGATGGTGATGGTTGAGAGCACGACAGAGAGATGAGACGGCCTGGACGAGAGAACCCATGGTTGAGGGTAGAAGATGAACCACGGCGTGCAACAGCGGAGAATTGGAGTTCGCGGCTTAGGGTCGCGATGTGTGCTTGGCCGCGATGGACTTGACTGATTTCGCGGGTTAATCACTGTGCCTGAACCGGACCCGCGGCTTGAATACGAGCACATGACCAGGAGGTTTCGCGGAGAGCCACCACGGAAGATCAAGGTCGTGAATCGAAGAAGACGAGCCAACGGTTTGAGCCCGCGGGATGCGAAGGCCGATGTGGACCCGATTACAAATTATTGACCGGTTTAGTCCGGTTTGACCCGGTTTAATATAATCAAACCAGCTCGAATTTGGCATCTCTATAAATGGATTTAGACCTAAAAATCTTAGTTTTTATCTCATTTTCTCTCAAGACTTTGTCTAAACTTGTAAAAGCTTGAATTTTTTTGATCATTTAAGGAAGTACTTCATCTTATATTGTGTTTCTCTTGTTCATTAACATGAATAGCCTTGAATCTCATATGGGTTTCAGGTTTCTCATGGAGATTAGTGAGTAGACTACTTGTGATTCATGGGTTAGATAGATTAGGGTGATTAGGTGAATATTTAGGATGTTTCTTGCTTGATTAACATTGTTCTATACTTGCTAAGTGTTCTTAATGCTAGATTAGACTTGATCACTTCCATCTAGACCTTAAGCTAATTTACGCCCGAAAGGTGTTTGTTAAAATTCTTGAAAGAACTTAGTATTGTCATTTACATATTTGGCCAATGACATTTGATGTCCGAGATGTTTAGTGGTAAGTAGACTTGTGAGTCATACATGCTTGATTGCGTTAGGCCAACGACAGTTGATGTTTAATTCATGATTAGCATAGGGATTATTATCACAACAGTGGATTAATCTATTTGAATGAGATCTAGATCTATAGACTTGTTGATTGTTTTGTTTGAACATCCTAGATTGAACCTTGATCACCTTATATCAATTATCCTTACCCATGGATCCATCCTTAGCATTTGATTGAATTCTTGCACTTATTTCTTGATTGGATTTGAGATCACCTTGTTTATATTTCTAGGATATTGACTTGTTACAAATCATCCATCTTCTTATTTGCTTAGATTAGGAAAGTTTGTGAATTCTTAGTGTTATAGATCCTTAGTTCCTTGTGGATTTGATCCTAAAGTGTTCCATCGATATACCATTCGATTGTGGTATTGTTGGCACATTAGGTTAATTGGTGTGTGCTTAAACGCAATAATCAATGTCTTTCTGGATTAATCGCCCCAACAGTTTGGCCTAGGCCTGGGCGTTCGGGGGCCGTAGGTTTTGGTTCGGTTGATTCGGATTTTCAGATTCTCGGTGTTATTCTCATAAGTCTCGTTTGGGTTTTACTAATTACTGAGTCGGATTCGGTTTGGTTCCTTCCGGGTTCGTTTCAGATCGGATTGTAACCAATGTTTGAAATCGTCCAAAAAAATATTTTTTAAACCTCAAAAATTGACAAATCGTTTTTTTAATATAGAAATTATTCACAAATTTTATTAAAAATTAGTTAAACTATCTAAATTAACTAAAAATATTCAAAATAAAAAATAAACAAACTACAAAAATATTTGGAATACTCTAAAATATCTAAATCACCTTAACATATATAAAACATTAACATTTAACTAATTTTGGATATTTTCGGATCCTATTTTGGATTTCGGTTCGGTTGGGGTTATAACCAAACCCCAAAGTACTAAGCTCATAAGTCCCGTTTAGATGTTTTTGTATAACAATTCGGATCCGATTTTGGTTTTTCTGGTTCGGATTTAAGTAGGTATTTCGGGTTGAGGTAAAAACGTCAAGGCCTAGTTTGGCCTTATCTTTCTATTTCAGAAATGAAGTCGAAAGATTATATGTGCTCATTTTGTCTTCCATCTAGGCCTCTGTGAGACGATAACTTCTCAACCCCCAAAGGCGGGAGCACAACTTTTCTTGGATCCAGTTTCCAAATTTTGATGACACACCCTCTCAGAGGACATAGGCACACTCAAAGATCTCTGGAACCCCTCGAGGATCTACGGTCCAAAACCAACCTCCGATCTCATCGCTCAAAAGAGTGACAAGAGGCCTCTGTATCAGTTTTTCTCACCATGAACTTGTAGTATAGAACTGATAGTGAATTGATAGATAAATAGTATAGAGACTCTATGTATAATATAACTGTAAATCCTACCGCTAACTCCATTCCGTCATCTAAATATTAAACTATAATCACAAAACCCTAAATCCTAATATAAAATATAATATATACTTATAATATTTTAAATAATATTTTAACTGAAGATAGTATATAATATTTTATAATATTAAACTATACTATATAAATTGATGAAATAATAGATTTTCGAACTAACAAGTGTTCAAACTTAAAAAGACATCATAGACCATACGAATGTGACACCAATCAATGTTGATAATCAATCAGAAAATCCTATTGGTAACAGTGGTGACTATCTACCAAAAGAAATCACCAGTGATCTATGAGAGCGTTACATCGATAATGGAGATTAAGAAGAGGTTGTGTTTCAATTTTTGCCTGATACAACTTCAAGTGTGGAGAAATATGTCAATAATCTCACTGATCAAGGGATTTTTGAAACTCAAACAAAAAAATAGAAGAGGCCGAGCCGGTAAATGTAAACGGTGTTTTGCTATATAAAACATGTTAAATTTTATTTTATTTCTAGTGATATATTATGTAAATTATACATGAAAGAATGGTTAGGCTTTAACCTTTTAAATAGATTAGATACTTGTTTTATCCAAAATTTGCATACAGATTTTGACCAGTGTTTTTAGTATTTTGCTTTTAGATTTTAAAAATTGTTTAGCAAAATTGAGAGAAAGGGGTAAGACCATCATTTTGAAAAATAATCTCTCAAACTGGAGAGAATACTGTTCACATCTTTATTTTTACTATTAAAATTTTATTTATAAATTAAAATTTATATAGTTTTATATATTTAAAAATATTAAACATTTGTGCTTTATATTTTAATAAAATTATTAATATTTTTATTAATACAATTATAAGTTCATATAAATAATTGTCTAATCTGTTACAAATAAAATTTATGTAAATAATAAAATTTAGTTAAAATAAAATTGTAGTTAGATCAAGTTTGCAAATTTTAAAATAAAATGTATTATTTAATTAATTATAAGTACTAATAATAGAATATAATTGAAATATTCTAGGAAAATAAAGATAACTACTATAGCAAAACTAAATTAAGCACTTTATTTTGGAAAAAAAATTGAGATTAATCATCTGAGATGAAATGTTTGTTTTTTTACATTTTGTCAAAACCTCCAAAAAAAAATCTTACTTACATCTTTGAAGAAAAAGAAAGAAGAACAAAAACTCAGGTTCATCTTCTAAAGTAAATCTTTAAATTCACATTTTTTCTCTAGGACCAATCAAATTGTTACATAGATAATTAATTAAAAAATATTAAATTTATTTAAAAATAACTAAAAAAAAAGAATAATGTTAATTTTACGCCGCCAGATAAACCGTAACTCAAAATCTTAAATTCTCAACCCTAAACTGTAAATCTTAAATCCAAATCATATACCCTGAATTCAAATCCTAGACCCTAAACTCAAACCGTATATTCTAAACCCAAATCGTAGACCCTAACCCAAACTATAAACCTTAAATCAAAACCCTATGCCCTAAACCAAATCCTAGACCCTAAACCCAAATTGTATACCTTAAACCTAAATCGTAGACTTAAAACCCAAACCTTAAACCTTGATGCTATAAGGTTTGGATTTAGGGTCTACGATTTAGGTTTAGGGTATATGATTTTGGTTTAGGGTTTATGGTTTGGGTTACTATTTAGGTTTAGTGTATACAATTTAGGTTTATAGTCTAGGATTTGGGTTTAGGGTACATAGTTTAGGGTTTTGGTTTAGAATTTAAGGTTTAAGGTTTAGAATTTAAGATTTAGAGTTTACGGTTTAGCTAGCTGGGTCATCATCGTTAAAATTGGCTTTATTATTTTTAAGTTATTTTTATATAAATTTAATATTTTTTAATTAATTATCTACGTTTTGATTGGTCGTGTGGAACTAGAGGTTAATTTAAAGGTAATTTTTGTTCATAATCTAGCTCTTCTTAGATCTAGTGGCTGTCGAAGTCTCTCCCCGTCCTCTTACATCTTTTGAGTCCCCTGTTATATCGTCGCCGAAGAAGTGATGGAGCCAGCTGGAGGTTATTATTTTAAATGATACCCAAATTTATGATTTCTGATTTTTTGTTCTATCGTGTTACGTCTTTAGCTAAGCTAAAGAGCCAATCTTTACCATATTTTTTTCCATCTAAAGTAATAATCTTGTGAATTCGATGGTATAATCTTGTTGAGGGGAATCACTGCAAGCTTTCAGTTTCTGAGTTAATACCGATACTGTTTTGCTACCCCGAATGAATTTGACTAAAAACAATGTTTTTTGTTTGTAAATTCTTTACGACTATCCAGATGGGAAGTCTAATTTCGCCAAAGAGCTGTACGGCGAAAGTTTGCAGCTTTCAAAACCTGGTGAGAATCGTAGTATCATATGTTATATGCACTTCAAGTACCTTTAAGTTCCGTCTCTTGCTCTGTACCTGATAAGGCTTATGAAAAAAAAAAAAAGTTTACTAAGATTTCAGTTTTCAACTGTCTGAGACTGGACAGTTAATGAGGTGATAGAATAGAATCTGTGTGTTTCTAAATTCCTGCTATCCGCTATATATAGTACATATTGTAAGAATGGTGCTCTGCCCCCCCCTGTTGTCTCCGAAGGGAGGTTTCATGGTCCATCACACTATTCCAGTGGATAATAGTTATCTTTGATTAGAGCAGCATTAACCTTAAAAAAAAAAATGCATTGGTAATATTGGCATTCCTCGTCTTCATGAACAGAATCATCGCTTGGTTTAAGTAATCTTGAGAATGAAGATGGATCCTTTTATGGAAGTTCAGATGAAGAACCAAGTGAAGCTTACTCGATGAACAAGGATACTGAGAACATGCGTGAAAAATTCCACATGGTAATTCTTTGTAAATTGTTATTTTACAGTTTCCATAAACCTTATATAATATTGATTGATTGGCTTTTCTGCTAAATCGATATCGTAGCTTGGATACCGTGATGGGATTTCTGCTGGACAAGAAGCTGCTGCGCAAGAAGGTTATAACGTCGGCTATAAGGAATCAGTTCTTGCTGGCTACAAGTTTGGTATTGTTAGAGGTGTTTCCAGGTTATTACTAGATTAGCTTGGCCCTGTTACGCTCATGTGTTGTGTTACACATAGTAGTCTAATGCATATTCTGTTTTGAAGTGCGCTGGCTTTTCTCCCAGATGACCTAAGAGAAAAACTGATCGATGAACAAGAAACTAGAGACAAGTTCCGAAAATTACACGGTTCTGTGCATGATCTCTCAACTGAAGCCGCTTTGAAACTGTTTTATGGAGCTTTGACTACAAAGCAAGGAGAAGAGAAGAGTGGAGAAAAAGTGCCTTGCTCTAGTCTTTGTTCTGGTTCTGGCTGTGTTTCAGGTTCTCGCTCTGTTTCAGCCACAAATGACTTGGGAAGCTATGTTACTGAGCTGAGCTCTCTTCTTGACAATTCTCCTAAGATTAAAGTTAGATTGG
This sequence comes from Brassica oleracea var. oleracea, assembly GCF_000695525.1. Taxonomy (NCBI): domain Eukaryota; kingdom Viridiplantae; phylum Streptophyta; class Magnoliopsida; order Brassicales; family Brassicaceae; genus Brassica; species Brassica oleracea. Next base: position 7,512,521 of record NC_027755.1, read on the forward strand.
AGGACACATAGACGAAGATAAGAGTGGAGGAAAAGGGTCTTACTCTTCCTGACCAGTATCCTAAGATTGAGGATGCATAGAGGAGTCTTGTTACCTGAAGTTATTGCCAAGCGGAAGCATGGAGGATGCTTGTTCCCGATCTGTTTTATATTTGAATTAAAACTTTTATTAATATCAAAAGAACAAATTTGACTGCAATAAACATTGGCTTACACTGCGATTAGCAGCCCAAATTGAGTTTAATTTGCCCATAATCTCACAGTTACACTTGCACTGAAATTGAACTCAACAAGAAGAAATATAAGCGTCTGGTTTCATTATAATCAGAACTGGGCCAGTTGTTATTGAAAGAAGCCAAAATACCGAACCAACAACTAAATTATTGATTAGGACGATGAAGAAACATATTGCTGAGATTCGGATCGCTTTGCCTTTCATTATAGCACTCATTCAAACTTTCAAAGTGAAGATTTTACTAATGTTGGTAGATTTCTTTGTTTTTTCTTTGAAAAAGGGTTGTTAAATTAATTTGTTGGCAAATTTTTTTTAACTTATAAATGTAGAGAAAAAAGAAAAATAATAAACTAAATTAAAGAAAAACGCAAAATCTCAACAAATAGGAAACCACTAACTTTAAAAGTCCATATATAAAATAGATTTCTAAGAGCATTGTTAATGGGAGTGCTTAGAGGGAGGTGCTTACCAAAAAATTAATATAATAGCGGATGAGATCCACACAAAAACTAAGCATTTGTGCTTATTCTGCTTAATTAAGCACCGGTGTTAGCACTGTTTCGCGGACCTCACTGATACGTGAAAGTCCGCGATTGGTTCGTTTTTAATTTTTTTTTTTTTAAATCAGAAGAAAAACCAAAAAAAAAAAAAAAATTAAGCACCCCATTTGGGGTGCTAGGGTTAATGGTGGTCTTAATCGTCTCAATGCCAATGTCAATACCATTCTTAGAAGAAAGCTAAGTGAATTCACCTATATGCTACACAAGTTTGAAAGACATCTACTAAGATACTTGTATCCTGAGACTTTTTTTTTATCATGAAGAGAAAATAAAATACCTAGGTATATGTTTGGACGTGGTCTCTCCACAGTGAGCTTGTGCGAGGGTTAATGGTGCTCTAAGCAAATGAGAACACCAACTAAACTTTACCACCAGAATAGCCGTGATGTCAGCTAAGCTCACCAGTCACCACTGATAAAGATCTGAAGAGCATGAACTGAACTAAGCTTATAGCTTCCACTAGAGAAGATGACATCAAACTAGAAGTCAAGGGGAAGAGAAAACGCAGAGAACACCAACCACTACACTACCGCCACCTATGCATAACAGAGAGAATAACCAGTGAGAACCAAAAAAGGAGAAGCGCATGCTTAGGAGAGATTTAGAACTGATTGGTTTTGCTGGTTGAAAATCGACGTGTCGATAGGCCAAAACCACACCCCACGAGCAACTAGCCTCCATCGTCTCCAGTAAGCACCGCCTTAAACCTCCACCTGCCGCTCTCAAAACAAAGAAGGAGGAGAGGAGTGTATGATGCACGGGGACGTCAGATTGATTGACGTATCCGTACCGGAGACGTTTCGGGGACGGGAACACTTTGGGGACGGCACGGAGACACTTAACCGTTAATTATGGAATTTTTCAGACCAGATTTGCTTTGTTATTATCCTTTCTTATTATTCACTTATTTTTCTTTCAAACAAAAGATAAAAATATAAGTTTATACTAGATTTTGAATTTATAACCTTCTTTCTAATTTTTTTAGTTTATAAATTTTCATTAGATAAAATTTACAGTGATATTTTTTTATTTTTCACTATATGTATTTTTCACTATATAAATATACATATATAATATTTTTATTGATATATATATTTGCCGTACCCATACCCCTAATTTTTTAGTTTTGCCGTTTCCGTCCCCGCTTCCGTACCCGTACCCGTATCTGTCCCCGTATCTCAGCAAAACAGACCCCCCTATGTATCGTCCTCCAATCGGAGACTCCACCACTACACCGCTCATCCAAAGAAACCTTCGCAAAGAAGACCAAAGGAAACAGAAGCAACCATTCCTCATAGATCTGCAATGCAAAGCCAAAAAGCCTTTAGATCGACTCTCGGACAACCGGTACAAGAGAGTCGCCTCATATCTACTACACCACTGGAAACCAAAAGAGATAGGAAAAAGAGCATGCATTAAGTGCAGAGGTGAGAGAGGAACATAACACACACATGAAATAAAGGCCTTCTCACGTCGTCGGTGAAGAAACCAGACACTTGAGAAACTAAACCAAAATCTCTCTTTTTGCCTTCGAGAAAGAAAGAGTCGTGAAGAGAGGTCTCAAAATCAATTCCATCTCTCGCTGATAAAATGAGCCTCGCCTCACCTCACCTCACTCTCCTCTGTTTTGATCTTCTTCGGCTTATGGTGTGGAGATGTTGAATACATTTGGGTATATATATGTAAGATAAACATCAAAAAGCTCTGGAAAAAGCTCTCCTTCTCAGAGTTCCATTTGTTGCTGACTGAGTTAGGAACAAAGTTCACTACATCAAATCCCAACTCTCTGCTGCAATAGGTTAGTGGCTTAGAAAACAAATGTCGCTTCATCAAATTCATGCTTATGTTGGATCTTTAGAATCTGGTCTTCTCTCTTTGGAAGTGATTCAAGACATGTGACTTTATGTTTTGTTTTCTTGGTTGTTTACTGTCATTCTAGGTGCATTCGCTTTGTTCCAGCTGCAGGAGGATATGAAAAAGCAGCTAAATGGTGAAGTAAATTATACAGAGGAGGAGCTTGAGAAATACATTCAGTCCTATAAAAGAGTGATGGTTGATTCTCTATGGAAGCTCAATGTTGCAAATATCGAAGCTACATTTTTCCATGTTTGTCAGTTGGTTTGTCCAACCTTAAACAAATCCTCATGTTTCCTATATGCCAATCTTGGTTCAATTTCTTTATTTTGTTAACCTTTTGTATGGTTCTTGTTGTCTAGGTCCTTCAAGATCCGGATTCGAAAAGAGAGGAGCTTCGTGCAAGAGCAAGAGGGCTAAAAATTTCAACTAATGTAAGTCAAGAGCAGACGTATCTAACACCCTGAGCAGCCGATGAAATAAACGGTTGACAATCAATTATTCAAAGACCGAACGCGATTAAGTTAAAAATTCTAAATTCGCTTATAAAACCATAAAACTAAAGAAATATACAATGTAATAGGCCAAAATAATATATATTTTGAAGGCTTGAAACCCATGCTTCTACGACTTGATATTAGTAATTTCTATCAAGACATGCGCCTGGGCACATATCATCTTCGATGGGTAACATTGATTTATCGCGATTCTGAAAACAATGAATTAAGCTGCCAAAATAATTAATTAAGTTGCTGAAACTTTTGAAATCTATTGAACAAAAATTGAGGAATAGTTTTCTAAACAATTGGATAAACTTAACAGATTGGCGGGATATTAATTATTTAAACCAAAATTTAAATTTAATACATTATTTAATCTAATGAAAATTAATAACTATGAATAACTAAATATTTTATTTTCCAATTAAATTTAATCAAAAAAAAAATTCAATTAATTATTTATCTTATTTAAATACATTAACATATATACTTGAATGAAGTTGTAAATTAATATTATTGATTCCATAATTATTTATATTAAATAATATTTAGTTAATATTTTAAAAGACTATTTCCATATAATTAAACAATATGAAAAATCGATTCTACAAATAATTTACTTAAAGTTCACTTTTTCATCTAAATGAACATTCTTTTGTATTTTTGTCAGCAAAAAACAAAATCTTCAATTTTGCTTTTTAAGTTGTATTCCGCAAATTTTCTTGATTGGTAAATTTTTTGCAGAATTGCATTTTTAAACGCCATTCCGCCGCTCCTTATCAATGAGAACCAATACAAATGTTCAAATTTTTAACATGTAACTAAATTCATAAATAAAAAGGTCAAGAGCAGTGGATATTATTAATCAAGTGCTCTTGGCGTATTGGTAAAGTTGAGTTCGATTTTCCTAGGCAAGTGGTAAAAAGATGCGTATATAGTGGGCTCCTTAAACCGGGTCGGATCGGATCTAGCTGGTTGTATACAGATGTAAAGCAGGCAGCGTATATAAGAAACTGGCCGGAAGCGCGTAGCCGATCACGCGCAATCATATGTAACCTGCCTATCTTTTCTTTCTCACCTAAATCAAAGATTGATGATTTTAATGGTGAAAATGGATCTTTGGTCGTCCGCGAAGTAACTCAAACCAGCAGCTTTGCTTCATCCGTACTTGTCAACAACTCTCTGCCATTTGTGTACTATATCTTTTTCCCCTTCTCTCTCTGTACAATGCTAGAATGCCTCAATACAGACAATCCGGAAACGATAGATTCAGCGTTCGCGGAGGAGGAGGCTCAGCGTCTGATCACGTAGCGATCGGGATCCGAAACGGCGCCGGAGGACACGGGAAGGCTAACCGTTGGAAGCGATCCGTTCGACCTGAGAGGATTCGTCGCGTTGGAGTCGGCTCTGTTGTTTTCGTTCTCTGCCTTGTGCTCGTTGTCACTGTTGTAGCGTACTACTATATCTCTGGTTTTGCTAATAATGGCTACGATGATAAAGGTTCCTTCCTTTTGCTTAGCTTACTACTTACTTGTATAGATTTAGATCTTTTAGATTGTTAAGTTGCACTTTCGTAGGATTGGATTCTTTCGACGGTGATTTTCTGACGAATGTGACGAGAATTGACCCTGGGAAGGTGCTTGAGTTTGGTCAGGGCTCAGTGGTTCACGGACGAGACTCGAGGTATTGGGATAAGGATGATAGACGACGGGATGATGATTATAATGAGGATGAAGTAGAGCATAAACCTGTTGATGTAATTCAAGTGAAGAAGGGTTTAGATTTGAAGGGGATTGGTTTGTACAATGAAGCTGGACGGAACGAGTTAAACAAGTATGAAGCAGAGTATCAAGCTTCCCTTTTCAAACGTGGTCCTGGGGATCACGAGGCGGTTCATATGGACCCTGATGATGATGATGCTATTGATTCTCATGATAGTCAAGCGGATGATGAATACGTTGGCCATGATGAGGATGACAATGACAACGAAGAGCCGCGCAAGGAGAAGCCTACAGAGCTTCTTCTTTCCATGAGTAAGGAACATGATGATGGAGATACTTCAAAGAGGTCACTTGGGGAGTCTTCTCTTGTTACCAAGGTTGGTAAGTCCGGGAAAACATCACGATCTGCTACAAAACGAAGAGCTCGTGGTCGCAGATCTTCAGGTGATGACTTGTAATTATATGGGTTGAGGACCTCGGTATTTGATCCTCATCTTTCTTTTTGTTGTTCAAACTTTCAGGTGGAGCTTGTCAGATGAAGCTATTGAATTCTAGTCAACCAATAGTGGAGCCCTTGAATACTCGAAAATCTGCTAGATTCTCCTTGCACTACGTAGAGAATGAGGAAAAACCTGATGGAGAACAACTGTGGGATCCTAGGTTTGCAGGTCATCAGAGTTTACAAGAGCGAGAAGATTCCTTCTTGGCTGCAGACAAGAAAATTCATTGTGGTTTTGTCAAAGCTCCCAAAGGATCTCCAACCACTGGGTTTGATCTCACAGAAGATGATACTAATTATATCAGTAGATGCCACATCGCTGTGATCTCATGCATATTTGGCAATTCTGATCGCTTGAGGCCTCCTGCCAATAAAATGGTAATGATCATTGATGTATATTTATACTGTTTGGAACATGTGACTAGTAGGTTTAAGTTACGTGCACAAATGGTGTCATGAATGCTTGAATAGCTGGCATCTGAAATAGATATCTAGTATGAACTCTGCTTAAGGCCTTACTAGAGTTTACGGGGAGCTGTGAGTAGGTCCTCTTGCGTAAATATCTAGCTTCATCGTAGTGGAATAAGAGTTGACAGGCAACCTCATGTTTCCCCAATATTCTCAAAAGACACGTTTCCTCTTTTCTGTTCGTAATTTCCTTTTGCTTTATTTGGTTATGTTATTTGGTTACTTGTACTAACCTGAGTTTCTTTTTTTTTTTTTCAATTTTCATTTAGATAAGTCGGTTGTCAAGAAAAAATGTTTGCTTCATTGTGTTCGTGGACGAGATTACCATGCAAACACTTTCTGCGGAAGGCAATGCCCCAGACAGAGCAGGATTCATTGGTTTGTGGAAGTTGGTTGTGGTAACGAATCTGCCTTACGCAGATATGAGGAGGGTAGGCAAAATACCAAAACTGTTGCCACACCGACTTTTCCCATCAGCAAGGTGAGTCTTATGTGATAGCGATAACTTTCCCTTTTATTGGTCTAACTAGCACATAATTTTCCAGCACGTGCAGTAAAAAACAGATTAAGTATGAAAGTGGTTTCTCTGGACACATGCATCTGAATTCGATATGCAGTACCCACCGAACAGCTTCTCAACAAACAACCAATTAAACTCATCTACTGTTTATTTTTTCAGGTACTCAATCTGGTTGGACAGCAAGTTACGACTTCAGTTGGATCCCTTACTCATTCTGGAGTACTTCCTATGGCGTAAAGGTCACGAGTATGCTATATCCAATCACTATGACCGCCATTGCTTATGGGAAGAGGTTGCACAAAACAAGAAGCTGAACAAGTACAACCATACTGTTATTGATCAACAGTTTGAATTTTACAAGGCTGATGGGCTGACCAGATTCAACGCTTCAGATCCGTTCAAGCTTCTTCCTAGCAGTAAGATTTTGCTAGACAACTGATACAAACCCAGATTAAAACCGTTCTTGGGGAGCGTTTGCATTGGTCATGTGAAAAACAATAAATTACAGTCTCTCTTGTTCGCAGATGTTCCAGAGGGGTCTTTCATAGTACGGGCACATACTCCGATGTCGAACCTATTCTCATGTCTTTGGTTCAACGAAGTGGAACGCTTTACTCCCCGTGACCAGCTGAGCTTTGCTTATACTTATCAAAAACTAAGAAGGATGAATCCTGACAAACCATTTAATCTTCACATGTTCAAGGTAAAGATTTCGGTTTGAAAAGTCTATGATTATAATTCTGTCTTGGCCTAACAATAAGCTGTTTGATGCTCATTTAAAAAATAATTGGTTCCCTTGACTCCATGTGTATAGGGTTGTAAAGTTGAAAGTGCTCTTGCATGATATGTTAACTGAAATGCTATCAGCTATTGGGGATTAGGTGTCTTATATCATAAGTTTTAAGTAGTAAAGAGTATACAGAACTAGATTTCTAAGTTTTTCATATGTGTTTTGTTTTGTTTTATTTATCTGGATTTCAGGACTGCGAGAGAAGAAAGATTGCAAAATTGTTCCGTCACAGATCAGAGGAGAAGCGAAACCTTATACAATCAGCACTACAACAATAGATGACCTGAGCTTCTTTTTTTTATCGTTTTAATATATTACTTGTTGGGGTTACTCTCTACTGCTATATTCACAGTGTCACTTGGAGAAATGCTCTTTTACAGTTTCGTTTTGAAAAGCTCCTTGCTCCGATGACTCTAAAACTGGTTAAGTTGGATCGAGTCTGTTGCTTGTGGCAAGAACCAGAGGAGGTATACCAAAACAGTGTGATGTGATTTGTAGAGATGTAGAAGAGTGAGTACTTGGAAAGAAGAAGAGGCTTTGATTAAGATTCTCGAGGGTCCTCGATTTTAATTCAATTCATTGCTTTGTTTTTGTCTGTGTCACTATCATCATTCTCGAGGAGGGTCCCTTTACAAAAATACATTGATTAGATTTTATGCTGATATTTTTTTTTTCTTTTTGGCAACTAGATATGCTGATATTTCATATTTGAAAATATCCATATTATTTATCGATGGAGAGACGTATTAATTAAACGACTAATTAAAGTTTTAAGTGAATTTTCTGTTACATGAAATATGAGTTATTTTATAACTGGAAAGTTAATAAAAAATAAGAGGAAGCAGGGAAAATAATAAAGAATGCTTACATTTCGATATCTTGTTAGGTAAAAGGCAGTCGTGTGTAGAAATCTATGTTACATGGAAACGGAAGCGGGTACGCGGAAGCGGGTACGCGGAAGCGGGTACGCGGAAGCGTATGGAAGCGCAGAAACGAGATTTTAAAAAAAATTAGGAAGCGGATACGTATTGGAAGCGTATATCCATATGTATGTATATATATGTATATATATATATATATATATTAAAATATAAGATTTTCTTTAAAAAAATTAGGACTAAAAATTATAAGTTATAAATTTAAATAAATTATTTATTCATTTGTAATAATTTTGTAATGATTTCATATTAAAACTATGAAAATAGACATAAATTAAGTTTAAAAGAAATTATTATATTAATTATTGTTAATGCTTCATAAATAATTGACACAATATATTTGAATATATGATATATGTTTAGTAAAAACCTCAATACATAAAGATAATTTATAGTATTAATTTTAATATTTATATATTTATATCCTCTCTATTCATTACTATTAAAATTTTGATTTTACAGAAATTAATAACTACGATTATATTTTTATTGATATTCAACCTTGTATTTTTTTTAAAGAACGGAAGCGTGATTTCAAAACGGAATCATAAGCTTCCAACGTGTTTTTAAAAAGAATATTTTGGAAGCGTTCTGGAAGCGAGATTCCGTAAGCTTCCACAAGGTTCCGATTCCGATTCCGGTTCCGAAGTGGGAAGCGGACGTCCGATGAAGCTTCCGTGCAACGTAGGTAGAAATAGAAATCACATAAGAATGGAAAAAGAAAACTGAAAAATGTAAATACATCCTTAAGTTTTGTCCTACTTAAAAACAGAAAAGTGTCTCATGGAACATAAACCAATAAAAACTACAAAAAAAAGAAAGAAAGTCGTAAGTTCAAACTAACTAAGCTCAATATGCTGGTCCGTAACTTGAGAGCTCTTGTTCCCCGCGGTTTCCTCTCTTCTCCACATTCCTATAATGTCCGAAGCAATCCGGTAACAATGGCCGGCCGAGTTGTCAGAAACTTGTCTGCTATCTTGAATGTTGGGAACAATGATAGGAGCACGGTGAAGAAAAAACAAAACGGAAGAATGAAAACAAAAGAAACTTGTCCGGTTGGTTTGTTGAAGAACTCGGTAGTGAAGGTCTTCTTTGCCTCTAGAGACTATAGCAGAACTCGACCTTGGGAGACTCATACCGAACGATGCTCCGGCAGTGGTATGTCTATATATATATTTACTTGGAAACTCTATTCATCATCAAGATTATTATCTTTTTCTTATAGGTTTACTTTATGTAGGATTTGCAATCTCGGGAAAAAGAATTCTTACAAACGCTCATGTGGTGGAAGTACTGAATGAACACACATCTGTGCATGTCAAAAAGCGTGGTTCTACAATCAAATATAAAGCAAAAGTTCAAAAGATTGCACATGAATGTGATTTGGCCATCTTGGAGATCGATAGTCAAGAGTTCTGGAAGGGTATGAATCCTTTGGAGCTCGGAGGCATACCGCCTCTTAAGAAAGCTGTTTTCGTTCTTGGTTATTCTTAGGCCTGGGCATTTCGGGTATCGGTTCGGTTCGGTTCGGGTATTTCGGGTTTCGGGTAGTTCGGATAGTAGCTAGAAGATCCATTTAGTACTTGACTTATTTTCGGTTCGGTTCGGTTCGGATAGTTTCGGGTTCGGTTCGGTTCGGATAGTAAATGTAGGAACCGGAAAATATCCGGAAAAAGTTCGGTTCTCATTTGGATCCGGTTCGGGTTCGGATAGTTCGGGAACTTCGGATAATTTGGACAAAATATTGGTTATTTAAGGTAAAATATCAAATAATTAGGATGATTTAGATAAAAAAATTGGATATTTCGGATTACTTTGGATATTTCGGATAAAACTATCCGGATAGTTTCGGATACTTTCGGGTAGTTTGGATACTTTATAATAATTTAGTTATCCTCAACTATTTTCAAATACTTTTAATAGAATTTTAAATTAAAAATATATATTTAGTGATGTTATATGTATATATAATTAATATTTTTATATATTCGGGTACCCGTTCGGTTCTCGGTTCGGTTCCGGTTCGGTTCGGTTATTTCGGATATAAAAATATAGGAACCGTTCGGGTATTTGAGGGTATTGGTCCGGTTCCGGTTTCGGGTATTTCGGTTCGGTTCCGGTTCGGTTCTTCGGTTCCGGTTATTTTGCCCAGGCCTAGTTATTCTGGTGGGATTCCTTTCTTGACAAGTTTCATACTATTCAATAACATCATATTCACATTTACTAATTAGTTATTATGCTTGGGTTACAAACTAAATACTATTTGCTCAAATGCAGGTAACAGAATTTGGATTACAAAAGGTCTTGTAAGTAGCTTTGAAACCAAAAAGTACCTTCATAGTGACACCGAACTACTGAGAATACAAATAGATGCAACCATAAAAAATGGAAACAGTGGTGGCCCAGTAATCTTGGAGAATAAAGTCGTTGGTGTAGCATATGAAGGTTCACAGATACAAAGGTACGTTAAACTAGACAATGTTATGATGTTTAATGGACCTATAACTTTTGATTTATTGTTACAATGACGGTTTCGATGTGCAGTTCTCTTATCCCAACGCCAATTGTTAAGCGTTTCATAACTCAATGCAAGAAAACACATGCTTAACGAGGAAAGTTAACGAGGAAAAACAATTCTCGTAAATTTACGTAGATTTTACGAGAAACTTACGTAGAAAAATAATGTCATCGTTATTTCCTCGTAAAGTAACGACAAAAGCGTTTCGTCGTAAAGTCGATGTAATTTGACGTGTCTTTTACGAGGAAATACTATTTCCTCGTAAATACGACGTAAACTTCGCGTGTTATTTACGAGGAAATAATTTACGTGTATTTAGCGAGAAAATTTTGAATCCACCAACTTTGTAGGTGTTACACGTTTTTTTTTGCCACCTAATTAATTTTCGTCGTAAATTCATAGAAAAATTACAACTACCAGATTCGAAATTTCCTATAAATATGGATGTTTGAACATCATTTTAAACACACCAACAACAAAAAACGTGAAAGAAAAAAAATGGCTGGCTCCGGGACTATTTACGAGTTGCGGAAGTGGATGTATATGCATAGAGAT
>NC_027755.1:7525926-7527248 GCF_000695525.1 Brassica oleracea var. oleracea
GTTATTTTGAAAGGTAACATATATGGACACTTCGAAACACATATAAGTATAATTAATTATATAATTGCGAGAGATTCATTCATATAAAATGTGATTTTACAGTCTATTTGTTTCTCAAGCCGAAGAAACATTTTCTGGTATATCCACAAGTGACGTAGACAAAAGGAAAGATCAACACTTTATTAAGTGGTTGAGGAATCAGATATTAACTCAAACTCTTTTTCATACATGATCTGTATTTCAACGTTATCTTTATTTTTGTAAGTTGATTATGACAACGATGCAGATTATCCTAAGTGGTTACACGAAGTAATTCAATCTCCACTTGTAAAGGTCACCACATCACAGATGTATTTCACACGAGTGGAACCTGAACAAGAAATTGATGACGTCCTTCTCATTGATCCGCATAATCACGAGTACGAAGATCTTACCGATGATGCCACAGACGAAGCTGTTGAAGACGAGTTTAATGAAAATGATGATGTTTCTAGTGATGACGAGAATGTCGATGTATCCGATAGATGTATTTGATTTTGTGTAGGGTGTTTTATGAATAAGATGTGGGAGTTTGTTTTATGAATAAGAAAATGTGGGAATTGTGGTTTGGAATGGAAATAAAGATGGAGTTTGGAATATATGAAGTAGAAAATAAGGAATATGGGGTTTGGAGTTTGGGGTTTAGGATTCTAGGGATTTAAACATAACACTCGTTAATTCCACAAACAAAAAATCAATTCCTCATAAAGCGACATCGAACTTACGACACAGGCCTCGTTAATTCCACGTAAGAGAGAATTGTCGTAAAGGACTTGTAAGAAGACGAGGAAATAACGATGAAATAAAAAATAAAGAAAGCGACCCCCGTTAAATCCACGTAGGACGAAATCGTTGTAAACACCTCGTAAAAGAAATAAAGAACACGGGCCTCGTTAATTCCACGTAGGACGAAATCGTCATAAACACCTCGTAAAATAAATAAATAACACATGCCTCGTTAATTCCACGTTGGACGAAATCGTCGTAAATACCTCGTAATGTAAAGACTAGAAAAAAAAGAAAAAGAAGAAAAATATCAGATTCACATGTGGCAAGACTTCCAGCAATTATAATACGTAAGTCTCGCCCAAATGAATTCTAATATCTTCTTCTCTTCCTTTTTTTTTCAAATATTTATAATTTGAATAGCATTTTGCTGAGGAGTGTGATTTGGGAGTTTGTGTGTGGTTTGAGAAGGAGAGTTGTGGGTTTATTTATAGGAAAGCGCGGCTCGTTAATACCTCGTATATAAAAACGCGGGCCTTTGTAATTCCTCGCTATTT
>NC_027755.1:7528037-7548182 GCF_000695525.1 Brassica oleracea var. oleracea
GGGACATCTCCCGTCTCTTATGGAACTTTAGGAGAGGACCCACAAGAACAAGGCGGGCGTATTTGTAGATGGCAAGTCCGAGCAAATCTACAACGACGTGGTTGCTCGGGTTGAAGACCGCCAGACCCAGCTGACCCAGCTGACCCAGCAGTCTACCGACAGATTACCCGTCACCTTATCCACACTTGAAGTGGATAAGATTTACGAGGAGGTAAATTTTCTAAAATTTTAATTTTTTATTATTCATTTAATTTAACTTTAAATTTTTACTAACAATATTTATTTTTTGTTTTTAAGGTTGTCCCTAAAAAAAAGAGACGGACGTTGGGGATTGGTTCCATCAACGATGTTCCAAGAGCGACATCGTCTTTTGGTCAGCGACGGAATGATGAAGTCACTGAGCTGCGTAACGAGTTGGCCGCGATAAAATCTGCATTCACAGCTCGTGTGGGTGGACTCGAGGGTTTCTTGGACTTTATAGCGGCCACAAATTCAGAATGGGAGACCATGTTGAGGAACATGCGACGACAAAATCCCTTTCCAGGCGAGGGACCATCCGACGACACACATGCCGAGGAGGATGTAGACAGGAGTGATGAATTCCTCCGGGCGATGCACGACTCTTAGTTCCTTTTTTTCGTGGTTGTATTATAAATTCAAAACTTATTTATATATAAAATATTTGCGTATTTATTTACGAGGAACGGTAGCGACATTCTTACGTGGACTGTCTACGTGGTCTTTACGACGATTTGTTTTCTTCGTTTTTACGACGAAATGGTTTCTTCGCTATTTTACGATAAATTAGCGAGGAAATATGCGTTATGACGAACGTATAACGACGAAACCCGTTTCCTCGCTAATTCCTCGTAAACCTTCTTTTACGACGAACTCACGAAGAAAACCGCTGTCGTTAAACTTATGTTTTCTTGTAGTGACTGGTGATGAAGAAAGCGATCAACAGGCTGTTTTCTGCTCATTGGGTCTATCATACCAGTCTATTAAAAATGCTCAAATCCGTAATCATTTTAAAATGAGCTCTGAAATGACAGGAAGTCTTATAAACAAAATAAGCTTGTGGTCGGGTGCCTACGGAATTTTGAAAAAGAATGACATCATTCTTGCCATTGATGGTGTTCCAATCCTTGTTCAAAAATGCGGGCGCCTAGCCGATTAATCGGCCGACTAGGCGCTCCGCGCAACCCCACCGCCCCGGCTATGACCAAACCGGTGCAGTAAATCGGACTACCATTTAATCGGTCAAAAACCGACTAATCGGTCAATTAATCGGTTAAAATCCGATTAATCGGTTTTGAAATCCGATTATTATTAAAGAAAAGTTTGGACTTTCTTTTTAAAGTTTGGTCCATGTTAGAAGCCCACTTAACAAATTAAAACTAAGACCTTAACATGTATTTATAACTGACCTGAAGACTTCTCCTACTCCTATATTACCGATGTGGGACAAGTTAAATGATCTTTTAAAACGTTGTTCCTAAATCGCGCTAATTTAAATGGAAAAAAAAACACACACTGCATATTATTCAAACCCATCACCTCTAGCACCTAACAATTCCAACCGAACCACTGTACTACGATGTTTTTACATGCATAATTCACATATATTTATATATATATTTTTTTTTATAATTAAAAATAATAAAAAACTAATCCCCGCGTATATCCCGCTTAATCCCCGATTTTTTGGTAACTCGCTAGGCCCGGACTCACCGCCCGACTAGCGCCTAGCGTAGTTTCGAAGATGGGTTCCAATAGCAAATGATGCGACAGGTCATTATATCAAATTCCTTTTTTTTGTATATATTGTTTAATGTTTGTTTACTTATCAAGTGAGTTTATGTTTGATGCAGTTCCTTTTTGGGAAAATGAGCGAATAAGTTTTTATTATTTGATTTCGATGAAGAAACCAGGCGAAACTAGCATGATCAAAGTTTTGCGAAGGGGAAAAGAACATGAGTACAACATCAATCTAAAGCCCGTAAGACAAGTCTCTTTCTAAAACTATTAATTGGTTCTTTGGTTTACATGTTGTTTTGAGGTACTTTCTTCACTGCAGGTGAAACCACATGTTAGAGTGCAACAGTATTATAAACGTCCAAGTTATTACATATTCGGTGGTTTTGTTTTTGTTCCAAATCATAATTTGAGCGAATCTGAAGAGCAGCATGTCATTATCTCTGAGGTTTGTTTTGAATTTTGAGTTTAATAGAAAGAATGATAATGTTATATTATTTGCTAACTAGTATTATTAACAAACATTATGTCGAGTTTTAACAAACATTATGTCTTTTATTCATAACTTAGATACTGGAAGATGACATCAACCAAGGATACGAAAGTTTCAAAGATTTGCAGGTTATCAATTCTTGATATTCTCAAGGCTTGTGCAGTGTTTTTGATAAAATCTAACAATGTTTTTTTTTTTTTTGCAGGTGGAGAAAGTGAACAAAGTAAAGGTAAAGAATCTAAGGCATCTATTTGAGCTCATAGAAGAAAATGGCACTCAAAATTTGAGCATTGATTTGGAAGATGACAAGGTTTTAGTCCTCAACTATGAATCTGCTAAAAAGGCAGATTCTATTATCTTGAAACGTCACAACATAACATCTGCCATATCTAATGATCTAACTCGGCCCAGTAACTAGTTCTGCTCAATGATACTAGGTTTGAAATTTTGCTGCTTTCTACTTGTATGTCCTCCTCTCGACTTTCAAAGATAATAATATTGACCTTCCTGTTCGGAGCTGTAGTCTTCCTTTTCTGCTTTATCCCATGCACGTTCAAAGATGCTAGAGGATTGGTTACGGCTTGTCCGATGATGATCAAATTTACAAAATTGTTAGGATTCAAATTAATAAAACTAAAATACAAAGCAAACAAGTTCCAGCACACACATGTTAGATAGGCGATAGGCTTAAATAGTGATTTTGTCTTGTAAGCGTAAGATTACATTTCTTTTTCTTTTTTTTATGATATGACTGTAGCCAAGGATACAACTTGTGCGTATATATAACAGTTATCAAATATGTTTGACACATTTCACATCTCTTCAGTACCAAACCTTTAAGCAAAAGCAAAACTAATAAAATGATTACAAAATGTAAAAAAATTCCCTATGCAACTCGGACCAATCATCTTCTTGATAGAATCGACTTTTTAGAGTTAACGTTGAACAGAATCAGTTGTTTGTCAAAAGCCTTCCTTCTCCATAAAAGTATCCATATTTGAATTTCGTTCATATTTAACCATCTGGTATTTGATATTCATTTTAAACTAAAAATTTGAATGCATTGGATCCTTCTTGTTTCCTGAGCATCTCAAATATGGAGATGCAGATAATACCTTCCTATGCTGCTTTTATATACAAAGCAAGCAAGAAGCAAAAATTTACACGTCAGCCAATACTTTTATTTAGAGTCTTGTGAGCATCCGTAGGACAGTCTTCATCTTTGGCCTTGCCCCAGGAGAGATGTTTATGCAGGCAAGTGCAATGCTGAGGGCACGGATCATCTGCTTTGTTGCTACAGGTGATGATTTGCTCACTCTTAGGTCAAGAATGTTGTTGCGCTGCTCTTGTTGGCTCTGCACCCACTTGGACAACTCTCGTCCTTCGCTGACCGCTGGCTTTCCGGTTAATAACTCCAGAAGAATCACCCCAAAGCTGTAGACATTCCCAGCCATTGTCACCCTCATCGTGTAAGCATACTCTGATGATGATGAAGATCAAAAAGTTAAAAAAAAGATTAAGAGAGCTTCATTTGTTTCTCTCAGACAAAGCTTTTTGTAGTATTATATGGCTCACCCGGTGGAATGTAGCCGATGGTGCCTGCAACTGTGGAGAGGCTGCTATTGCTTCTGGAAGGGTCGATTACCTTGAACAGTTCAATGTCCGCTACTAGCGGCTCAGTGAGCGACTTGAGCATTATTTTTTTACTAGAGAGATCTGGTACAAGGATTGGATCACGCGCGTTGGAGTTGGATCCATGCAAGTAGCAGATTCCCTGAGCTATGCCAACTGCTATACTGTACCTGCTCGTCCAATCAACCACATCGCTGGGATGGTTGTGCAGAACATCGTAAAGGGAGTGAGTGTGAGCAAATTCGTAGAAGAGCAAGACTCCCTGTGAATAGAGGACATAAGCCAGTGGAACCATTACGTTTGAGTGGTGCAGCTTGCCCAACATCTCTAGGTCTAGCTCTAGTTGCTCGCTGCTGGCTTGCTGGAAAAGCCTTTCTCTTGTGTTGAGCTTTTTGATGAAGTAACTTGAACCAGAGGGCATGACCACTCTGTAGTAACTCCAGAACATTGTCTGGAACAGAGCATTCTCTGGATGAGCAACAGCCTCCACAGCTTTGGCGAAGTTGATGTTTGATTTGTGTAGAGAGTTTGAAGTGAGGAGCTTGCCATGAATGACCTCGGGAAGAACAGTTGATCCTTCTTCCTCGTCGAGGTCGACTTGCATGTTGTTAACCCCATTGAAGCGCCTATAAAGTTTCAGAATAATAATCACTGCCACAAGAGCAGTTACTCCTATGGCGACAAGGGTCACGATCAGAACGAGTTGGCTCTTCCCTGATGGCCTGCCTGGGATAACGACTCCATGGTCAACGGTGGTGATCTCGGGGTTTCCAGTGACACTGATTGAAACATTATGGGTGAACTTTGGAATATTTCCAATAAGCTGGTTGTTGGATAGTACCAGCTGTCTAAGGGATATTAAGCTGGTCAGAAAACCAGGGATCTCCCCTGAGAATTTGTTATTTGAAAGATCAAGAACTTCCAAGCGGTCGAGTTGAGACAATGTAGAAGGGATTGGTCCTTGGAACATGTTAGTGCTGAGATTTAAGCAAATCTGCAGCTTTGGCGGCATTATTGGAATCCTCCCTCTAAGCTGGTTTTGACCGAGCTGGAGTTCTAACAGACTACTCAGATCTCCAATGCTGTCAGGTATAGTACCACTTAGACTATTCCCTTGCAACTTCATGTTGGTAAGCTCAGTTAGGTTCGAAAGAGAGGACGGTATAGATCCACTCAGAGAATTCCAGCTGAGGTCAAGAATCAAGAGTTTACTTAACGATCCTATCTCATCTGGGATTTCTCCGGTAAGCTTGTTCTGCTCAAGTTTCAACACTTGAAGCGAGGTGATGTTTCCAAGCGAAGGAGGTAAGATCCCAACGAACTGGTTCATTTCCAAGTTAAGGAGATTCAAACTCACAAGGTTTCCAAATGCAGGAGGTATGTGGCCAGTTAATCCGTTGTTGTCCATCTCCAGATAGGTCAGGTTCTGCAGCGATTCAAATGCAGCTGAAGACACTGACCCTATTAGCTTATTGCTTCCTAGCCTCAGCCTAACTAGGCTATGCGAAATGCTTTGCGGTAACCATCCAACTAACTGATTCGATGACAAATCCACAGAGACGAGTTTAGGCTGCTGCGACAAAAGATCATCTGGAATGGACCCGTTTAGAAGGTTGAAACTCAGGTCCAAGTTCTCGAGGTGTTTCGTGATCCCTGATGGAATTGCTCCTGTGAATCCGTTACGATTGGCTGCGAATCTGCTCAAGGTTTGGATTCTTGAAAGTGACTCTGGGATTGCCCCTTTAAGATTGTTGTTGGAAAGAAGCAAAGTTTCTAACTTGGAGAGGTTTCCCAACGAGCTAGGGAGTGACCCATCAAGCTGATTATCACTGAGATCAACCAACCTTAGCTCTTGATAATCATCGATGCCCTCGGGGATACTACCGCTCAATAAATTATCTGAGACCTCGAGATTCACCACACTTTTGGCCAAATTGGTCGGAACTGAACCAGCTAGCTTGTTGAAGCTGAGGGACAGATTTTTCAACTGAACCAAAGCATCAAAACCATAGTCTTCAATGTTCCCACTCAACCTATTGTGAGAGATATCAAGAACCTCTAATTTGGAGAAGTTGCGGAAACCACGAAAAGAAGAAACTTGGTTCCCGCTGAAGTTCAGCTGCTTCAACCCAACTAGTGTTCGGCAATTTGTCATGAACCCGTCCGGGATTGAGCTCAAGCTGTTGTTAGAGACATCAAGAGACTCCAGTGTCTGGATTTGGCAAACAAGTGGTAGAAATGAAGAATTGGAGAGATCGAAGCCAGAGAGAGACAAGCTTATCACAGAGCTACTGTCTGGTCGGCTGCAATCAACACCTTCCCATGAACATGGATTCCTTTCAGAACCAGGAAAATTCCAGTCTGGGATACTAAGGAATCTAGAGAGTTCGATCATTGTGTTTGTCTGGGTTGAAGAAAGCTCCGGGAAACATACATGGAAACAAGACAGGAAGATGAAAAAGAAGAGACAGAACATGGACTTGCCTGGTTCTGGTGGAACTTGTATCTTCTTCATCTTTTTTGACGCCAGTGATCCTATTCTTTTTCGGGAAAAAGATAGAAAAGGTTGATGAAAAGATTAACAGAACACTGAGGAAAAAAAAAAAAGTGTGGGGGAAAATGGTGTGGAAACTGTTACAGTGGCGTGTTGATTGGGTTGAAGACTTGAAGGACGTTGACTGATGTGTATTTTATGACACAAAAGACTTTTTAACAAGTCTTTTTGTTCTCGTGTTCTGCCACCAGCTCCTATCACTGTTTGGTTCTCATTTGTTGACCATTTCAGTTTATTTATTACTTTCTACAGGGAACTTGGACAACTCAAATCATTTGATCATCTAGTGAAAAAAATTAAGCAAGTGCTTCAAGTTTTAACTGTATTATACATCGACTGTAATAGGCTATTTCTCTACTTGTTTTTGGGTTTCAATGTGACGCGTCAAAACTAATTTTTGGTGTACTGTTTACTCATGGCTAGTTAATTTTAAATTGATGCTATCCTATTTAGTATTTAGGTTACTGAGATAAGTGATGTTCGTTTGGTTGACGCAGCTACCTACGGCTGCGTCGGCGTCAATTTTTTTGATAAACTCTTGTTCGTTTCATCGACGCCGGTACTGCGTCTGCGTCTGCGTCTAAACGTTGCGTCCTCGCGTCGATCGCCGAAAAAATCTGCGTCTGCGATTAAAACTCGGCGGCTGATGTTTATTTTACGCATTTGCCCTTACTATATTTCGTTATTTACAATAAAACCTAACCCTAATTTTTCCAAAAGACGCAGCTTTCTCCATTGACGCAGTGTTTCTCCATCTCATCTCCATCTCCATCTCCGACGACTTTTGAGCTCTCTCATCTCCATCTCCGACGACTTTTGAGCTCTCTCATCTCATCTCCATCTCCGACGACTTTGGAGCTCTCTCATCTCCATCTCCAATTTTTGAGCTCTCTCATCTCATCCCCATCTCCGACGCAGACCTCGAGATCTTTCTTCTCCGACGACGCTAATCACGGGCTCGAAAATTCTCTCACTCGAGCTCTCTCTCTAACGTCATCGATCTCAAGCTCTCTCCATCTCTCTTGTCTCAGCCTCTGTCTCGAGTCTTCAGGTATGATGTTTGATGGGTTTTGTAGTCTCAGCCAATCAATCGTAGTGTTGGGTTTTGTTCATGTCTGGGTTCGTGAATTCCTCTTACACAAAGCTTATGTCTTTGTTGGGTTTTGCTAGGTAAGCTTATGTCTCATCGTTAACCCAAGCCCTTTCCTGTTTTCGAGATCTCTCTTCTCCGACGACGCTAATCACGGGCTCGAAGATTCTCTCACTCGAGCTCTCTCTCTATCGTCATCGATCTCAGGCTCTCTCCATCTCTCTTGTCTCAGCCTTCTTTCTCGAGTCTTCAGGTATGATGTTTGATGGGTTTTGTAGTCTCAGCCAATCAATCGTAGTGTTGGGTTTTGTTCATGTCTGGGTTCTTGAGTTCCCCTTACACAAAGCTTATGCCTTTGTTGGGTTTTGCTAGGTAAGCCTCGTCTCAAGCTTCGTCTCTCATCGTTAATCACCTTATTGTGTCGCTTCAAGTCTTCATCACCAATTCACCAAGCTTCTCTCACTCAAGCTCTCTCAAGCTCACTCTGTTTCTGGTAAGTTATCAACAACGCAAGTGGCTTTGATATAATTCATGATGGGTTTGTTGCTGTTGCTATATGTCTCGTTTTGAACCAATGTCTTTGAACAGCAGTCACTGGATACTTGTTTACCAGGGTATCAACTAGCTAACGTGAACGAACAATCATAGACGCAACTCGCCTGCTTCATTGCCTAGTGAAACCACTCGACAGTGGACAGAACCGAAGCAGATTTTACAATCAAAGCCTTAGTTTGATTCACTCATCGATCTCAGGCTCTCTCCATCTCTCTTGTCTCAGCCTCTGCCTCTGTCTCGAGTCTTCAGGTATGATGTTTGATTGGTTTTGTAGTCTCAGCCAATCAATCGTAGTGTTGGGTTTGTTGCTGTTGCTATATGTCTCGTTTTGAACCAATGTCTTTGAACAGCAGTCACTGGATACTTGTTTACCAGGGTATCAACTAGCTGTTCATTGCTTATTCTTTCTGCTTTTTTTTTGCAGGTCTCAGGCTCGCAAGCTCACTCTCTCGATGGCAATAGATGTAAGCTCAGACCCTTTCTTGTTTGCATTTATGTATAGAAATGTCTTTAGGTTGTATGGAACTTGAGTTTATGTGTATAGAACTGTGTTTAGGTTGTATGGAACTTGAGTTTATGAGTTTATAAATGGAACTTGTTGTATGTGTTTTGCTTTAGACTTGGAAACCTGAGGAAACTAGATATTTTTTCGAACTCTATGATATGGCTGGTATATCAATGAATAAAGTGGGGAAAGCCAGAAGAGAGAAGAAAAGGAAATAAGGCTGGTATATCAATGAATAAAGTGGGGAAAGCAAACATTATGGAGGCGTTTGAACAGCGGTTTAAGAAGAATTTACCTGATTGGAAGCCCTACAAGAGCAAGTACGACACCACTAGGAAGAAATACATCAAGATTAAGACGCTGACTCAAAACAGGACAGAGCTTGGGTTTGATGACATGGGAAGGATTGACATGTCAGATGATTGGTGGAGTGAACGCGAAAGGGTCAGTTTCACATTATTCTCTCTTCAGTTTCACATTTTATTATATAGCATAATGATGATAAGCAGCTTATATTACATGTTTTTTCTCTGTTAATGACATTGCTATCACTAACTTACTCTTTCTTTTTTGCTGTATAGGAGAGTCCAGGGATTAGGAGATCTGTATGCAAAGAGATTAGTAACATGGATGTTTGAAGCAGAATTTGGTGGTGTAGTAGTAACTGGAGCTGAAGGATGGAGCGCTCAACATGGAGAAGCCAGTTTGAACTCTAGAGTGGGTGAAGATGATCGTGATGATGAAGCTGATTCTCAGCCAGCAGCAGAAACTCAAGCATTGGAGACAGAAACACAGCCACAAGCCCCACGCCAAACTCAGCCATCGACTCAGAATCATTTTGGAAGTTCAAGAGCAAAAAGAAGGCGTAAGGAGAAAGACATGGTTGTAGAAGCTTGTGTGAAACGGACTGAAGCTCTTGAGGTGAAGAACAAAATAGCGGAACTGATGTTGGAGCGTCAAGAAGCTTTTAGTATTGAGAATGTGTTGGAGATATTGTATGCTTTGCCTGAAGTGAGAGAGTGGTCTCCACTATATGAAGCAGCAATGGAAATTCTCATAGATAATGAAGGGAACCGAAGAGCCTTTGTAACAATGAAGACAGATGAAGCTAAGATTAGGTTTCTGGAGCTTAGGACTAAGATAAAACGCGATGATGACTAGTATGGAATCTAGGATTAGTCTTCTTTTGTGATCTTGATGGAACTAGTATGGAGCTTAGGACTAGTCTTATTTGTGATCTTGTTGGAACTACTATGGAGTTTAGAATTAGTCATCTTTTGTGATCTTGCTGGTCTGATCTTTGTATGAGTCTTTTGTGATCTTGTTGGTTTGATCCTTGTATGAACTCTGCCTTTTGTGGCTTTATATATATGGCCTTTTTATGTTTCTTTACTTGCTGTATCCACATTTATAAATGTGTAAAACAGGTTGGTCTTAGGATGATTTTATTACAGGTCATGTTTCTGACGAAACAGGTTGGTCATTTATATTGTGTCTTGTTACTTGGTCATTTACTTGTGTCATTTATATTAGGTTGTGTCTTGTATTGCTTTCATTGATCTCTACATATTGTTTTGGTGCTGATAATAATCTTATACATTGTTTTGTAGATGCTTGAAAGATGGATATTGCAAGATGAAGATGGAGATTATGATGATGAACTTGGTTTGTTTGATGCGCCTATTACTGAGAGATTGAGTCATAGAACAGATAGAGGAGCAGGATGGCGACATGTTCAACAACTTATGTATGAATCTGATCAGCAGTGTTATGACATTCTTCGCATGAATCAAAGGACGTTTGAAGCTTTGTGCAAGATGCTAGGTGAGCGATATGGATTGAAAGAGACTCACCATGTCTACCTTGAGGAATCTGTTGCGATGTTTCTCGAGACTGTTGGTCAAGATAAGACGAAGCGGGATATTGCTGCAAGGTATCAAAGATCAGTGGATACGGTCCAAAGGAAGCTTGATGAAGTTTTGAGTGCTCTTCTCAAGTTTGCGGAGGATACACTAAGACCACAGGAAGGCGAGTTTGGAAGAGTAAGTCCTGTTTTGAGAAATGATGATCGGTATTGGCCTCATTTCAGAGATTGTATCGGAGCACTTGATGGAACGCATGTCCCAGTTCGCCCTCCAAGTCAAAATGCAGAAGCATACAGAGGCAGTGATTGAGAGGACATTTGGAGTATGGAAAGCAAAATGGAGAATTTTGGATCGTAAGCATCCAAAGTATGGTCTGGTCAAGTGGATTAAGCTGGTGACAGCGACGATGGCGCTACACAACTTCATAGGTGATTCACATCGGGAAGATCATGATTTTGTACAGTGGCAAAGTGGTGATGGTGGAGAAGGAGAAGAAGCTGATAGTGACGGTGATGAAGAAGAAGAAGAAGAAGATGATGATGATGATGGTGGTGGTGGTGGACATATTGTATATGAGCCAGCCGGTGATAGAGCGATGGAAGCTTTGCATGATAACATCACAAATGAATATGGTAGAGGTCGTTTACCGTTTTAAATGTTTTTTTTTTTGCTTATAACTTTTTGATGATCATTTATATGTGATATTTATTTAAGACTTAATGTTTTTTCTTTTATAATCAACTTAATGTATTATTTAGCTTTTGTTTAGTGATAAATATTTTGAAGTATTATTTTTGTTTTAACTTAGCTTATAATTAATGATAATGATAAAAAAAATATTTTTATATTCGTATATTTGACCAAAAATTTATATACCAAGTAAACATAATATTTTAATGGATGTAAATATATTTAAATTACATTTTTTTATTTAAAATACAATTTTACAAAAAATTTAAAATAAAATATGAAGAAATAAAAATGGTCGCAACGTCTATCAAACGTATAACCCAAAAATCTGTTTCCTGCATCGGCGTCAGCGTCAATCTCCTGCGTCTTCTAAACGAACAATATAATCTTTTATATTCTTCGAATATTCTAAGATTTATATTTAAATTAACTTTTAAAAATGAAACTAACAGAATTTTATAAGCTTTTGTTAACAAACCCCGTTATTTTATCCCTAATATCTATATTAAAATCATTAATAATGGAAAGAAAACTCTATAAATACTAACATGTCTCGAACACAACCATTCACCAAAGCTTGAAACAAAAAAAGGTAAAAGTAGTCTACATAATTAATCGTACATACATTCATTCATATACAAAACTAATGTTACTATATATTAAATAATTTTATGTCGAGACATCATGGCTGATCAAACAAGAACTCCTTTGCAAACACCAACTGTTCAGGTGATTCTCTTTTTTTCTTTAATTTTTATCGTTCATACATGTTATTGTTTTTACAAAACGTAGTTTTCTTCCCTATTGTTTAATTTTCATCTCAAGTATTCCATATTTTATTGTATTATTAGCATGATGATTATTTTTATGGTCACTTTGCATTTTTAGGTGATTCTCATATCTGACTTTTCTCTTTAACGTTCATGTAGTTTCTTTTTTTTTTTTACAAAACCATTTTTTCTTCCTTGTTTGATATTTCATTTTGCGTGTGTAGAGATAGCATGATTATTTTTATGGTCACTTTGGATTTTTTTAAGGAATTCCAATATCTAGTAGTATTCCGGCTCTACGCGCCGGATTCATATGTTTTATTCTCTAATGAGTTAACGATTATTTTTTTTGATCCATTTGATAAGGGTACGTGAGAGTAGTGTTACTTGTTTTGAAGTTGTTTAAGTCAAAGATGAATAATAGAAATGGTTTTCATAGACTAATGTAATAAAATTAGAATAAATAGATGATATTTTCACCAAAGTAAATATAGTTAAACTTAAAACATAAAATAAAGTCGATGTTCCAAAAAGAAACACGTAAAATTCATATGTTTGTTTTGTGATTATCTTTTTCGAACAAAATAAAAAATTCTTTTATCCTATTAAAGTACTAACAATCCTCGCGTGTTTTGTCCATGTCATGGATGTAGCATCTGTTAGGGGTTTTATTGTGGACGTATAAGTTAAATAATTTGTCATCAAAATGATATTAAATCTAGTAAGTCAATTCTTAATCATGGTCTAGCATTGCTCTTAGCGTCAGTGAACTATCTCCGGCTTCCATGCACGGATCTAACCGGTGTTCCCGAAGTTACTCTGAGGCAGCCGCCCCTGACTGTCAAGTTGTCCATTGCGATGAGTTTGAAGTTGCGTTTCAAGTAGTAGCTCTGGATCACTGACCGGCGGTTCTACCGGTTGAGAACTCTCTCGGCGGAATGTTTATTGTATATTTTTTTGTTGGGTTAAAATACTATTTTACTATATATTTGGAATAATAATGTTTAATCGTCAAATTTATCTCTCTTAAATAAATAACACTTACAATTTTAGAAATATATTTTAATATCTCTATTATTTTAATATATTATAATTTTTCCTTATCATATAAAAATGATAAATAACTTAATGTGTGGGGTATATGTTAGGTGGTAAACTATATGATAAGGGTTGTTTCCATATCTGAGAGTGTCCACATAAATATGTTTGCTTCACTACTGGGGTATCCACATAGGATTCCAACTCACTAATTCAGATCTTCTCAGCGTGACACCTGTCCATTTATACTATACGATGCGTTTCATTTTAAAAAAAATGGGTTACGGTTTTATGTGGGCTTTACGTTTACTCTAAGGACCCATCTCGATAGTGAGAATCCCTAAACGTCGATTTTGATTCTAGCATTCACCACATTCTCGAGAGATTGAGCCGCCGACATTGACGTGATGAATCTGTTGGTAGTTGTCTCACGTCGTTTGATCTTCTTCCTCACTGATCGAAACGTTCACGGTAAGAGACGCATAGCCTTAAACCCCTTCTTAATCGAGCCACTACGATCTTATTTAATGTGAACTTCTCTTATGTGAGATGGTGTACCTGCAACTATAAAAGAAAGTTAGACATCCTCTTCTCAAAATCATATTTTCAATTTGATTTACGAAATAAACTTGCTCTAAGAGAAATGGCTAATATCAAAGTTCTTCTCTTACCTTATTAGTCTCAGCAACCTCCTTGCCATGCCACCCCACGACTTCTCCTGTCATCTATATCGCAGGTCAGATTGATCTCCGGTGGTCCAACCGCGATTGCATCCCTCCATGGTCGTGTTTAAGCTTCTCCGCGGCGTGAGTCGTGTTCCTCTTTTCACCGCCGCGACCTTCTAATCTCACATCCAACAGCCATCTCAGCTCGCACAGTCGTCGATGTCACCTACAATTGCAGAGGATCTCAAACCGCCATCAACAGGCGACGAGCCTAATCCCAGAGTTTGAGATCGGCCGATATAGGTGTAGAAGACCCTCGATCTGATAAATAACTTAAGTTACATCTATTTGTAGTTTGGTCCTTTTTCTTTTGTTTCTTTTTGAATTTAGTCTCACCTAACCAAAGGACAACTCCAACCGTTTATATGCAATTAAACACATTAACCTTTTCTTATTTTTTTTTTGTCGAGATGATGATGTTCCAAGCCCATATTGTTTACAGATATGTATATGTATATGTATATGTATATGTATAAATAGAAATGATAGTTTCATAGTATCTATATATCTATTTCAAAATATTTACAGTTATAACGAATAAGTTATTTATTTTATGTCATGTATATCATTAGTTTTAAGAAAGAAAAAAAATAATCATGAAACAAATATATAATGGAGAGCGGAAATAATTTTATTCTACTAATTCCAATATTATAATTTTATGAAAATCTATTCACCTATTGTTATAGTTATAATTATATTTTTTTTAAAAATATAGTAAAATAAATAATTATAATAAATTAAACATTAAAACAATTTTATACTATTAATTTATTTATTCGCCCGTCCGTAGGGCGGGTTTACCCTAGTAAATTATAATATCTATTAGTTTATAAAAAATCAGTTTTAGAATTTTATAGATTTTATATGTTTTGAATTATATTTTTATGCAAAAAGAGTTTTTAAAAGTATGTTTATTAATTAAATTTTACAAATTCAAATTTCATGTTATTTTATTCGACCATTTGATGTATTGAAATTATGTAGCTTAAATGCAGATGCAGTTTTACATGGAAAGTAAAAAAATAACATCAAAATATGTTGAGGTTTTTAGTAAAACGAAAAATGAACTACTTTGTGAAAACAAATAATCAAATATTTTGTTTATATTTATGTAAATTTTGTATACATTATTTATTAATTTATGTTTATATTGTGAACATATATTTATAAGAGTTTTTTTCGAAAAATATATTTATTTTACTGAATTTAGTCATATTTTACCCTGATCTAATTCTAAACCAAAAAAAAAATTAATTTTTTTTATGTTGGTAATTTATCGAATATTAAGTTTTAATGTTTTTACAATATTGTTAGTAGTGTAATGTTGGTAGTTCTTTTATTAGTGTTATTTTATAAACAAAAAAAAATTATTAATTTTTTTATGTTGGTAATTTATCGAATATTAAGTTTTAATTTTTTTTACAATATTGTTAGTAGTGTAATGTTGGTAATTCTTTTATGAGTGTTATTTTTGATGTAGAGTTTCCTACTTTTGTTGAATCTATTGTTGATGTTATCGTCTATCCTGTTTGCAATTATGTGACTTTTGAGGGGGAGTCGTTGACCATCAAGCTTTGACACCCGGCCAGCTGCTCTTGAACCATTTCAGTTTCATTAATCTATTTATGAACAATTTGTCAGAAATTCTTTTATACTAATTGTATGGATGATAATTCGTAATGTTGAGAAATATATTCTTATTAGAAAAAGTAATGTTGAGGAATAGATACCAGTTAAGTAAGAACATGTCAGAATTAGTTGAATTTGATCTATAAAAACATTTTGGAAGACGTTTGTGTTGGACCTATACATATTGGTGGAATACCTACATAGACTCTAGCTAGATATTAGAAGATAGCTCAAGCTAAGGGTGATTCTTTATGAGGTGTGTGTTGGTTTGCTGTGTGCCTCTACTGTTTCAGATGATTACAGACAAAACTCCAACGTAATGCCAAAGTTGTATTAGGCTTCTACAACAAAATTCCACTTTTATGTTTTTTCTTTTCATAAGCTTAAAGCCATCCAGATCCGCATATATATATATATATATATATATAATCCAAATGTAAACTTATATGCACCTGAAAAGGTTGTTTCTAAGTAGGTCTATAGCAACTCTGCTTGGTGTTTACGTTGAAGCCACCGTAAAAGAATGAGTATTCCATGGACACCACCAATATCTCGGAAAGTAGAGTTGCGATCCCGTAGAACACACTTATGCAAACAGTAGGGCCTCTGAACATTGGTTCAATGTTGTTATTTTAGTATACATAAAACAACCATGAGATCCACTACTTATAACATAATTTTCCAAGCACAGAAGCTTTAACATACCGTTCTAACCGCATGTTGGCCATAATACGCTGAATAGTCCGTGTTTCATTACTGTAGGTGGTTTTGAACATCATTACTTCACCAAAAATATCTAATATGAAAGCATGAATTCGTAAAACATTACAAACCTTTGTGGGAGCTAGAATGCAACGTTGAGGATCTCACCTTTGAACCGATTTTGGGGCTTTTGTTGTGGATTGATCCCATACTAATTTGGGATTACACCATCTGCAAGTAACTGCAACCACACCACATAACTGGCTAATCAACATAGTTCATGATCAAAATGCAAAACAGAGATGTACATGTACCATTGAAGTTTCAGAAAATGGAAGAGAGACTTCAGTTTTTGTATTCAGTTCATACATGAACAACTTTGAAGAGTTCGTGTAGTCCTTTCAAGTTGAGATAAGAATTATGTAACAGGTCGTACCTGGCATTGACAAAACGTTGCACGATATTCAGAACATAGCATTTAATTCCAACTATCAGTGCCATAAAAAACTGATGCAGAAAATAAGGATGAAAACTTGACAAGCATTGACACTTACTCTTTTCTTTCGTTGTAGAGTTCCTTTTCGAGTTTTCGCCACCGGACACATCAAAAGTAATCCTTCACTACCACAAGGTAATCCAGCAGCAATCCGGCCAACGTCAATGTTTGACTTCCCAAGGGCCTTTGCTTGATCATAGGGACGGATTACATCATAAGCGCTAGGCTCAGTGGGATTCTCGTCTTCATCTTTCGCAAGTAGCCTCACTTGTTCAGTCACCTTTTAAAGCTAATTTTACCTATTTATTTAGAAAGTAAACAGACAATTAACATTATATATTTTGTGCTAGAGAAACGGTCCTTTGGTCGAGCCAATGCATTTAATCAAGTTCACAAACTGGCCTGATAAGTATGTGTTTGTGTTCGCTAGTAACATCATCTCATCATAATTGCGGAACATGAAAGCCTCTGTTGGGATGAATGGTTTCTGTAATCTCCACCATGTTGGTATGTTGAGTGAATCAATTAGTCCTTGTCACATCGAATCCACTCAGCTCATACATCCCTCCCTCTCTTGAGGAGGTTTTGGAAGATGTTCAGGCGGTGGACGCTAATAGAGCTCTGGATCAGAGTAGATTGCATTCCATAAAACACAATCGCACATTAGCATCTATTTTGGAATAATGACCTTTTGAAAAAAACAGATTCAGTGAACATAACATACCTGCTTATCTACCAAAACCATATCAATCCCCATAAGCTCTCAACCTTTCTTTTAAGAACTTCCTTGCTTCCCGAAAAGGAGGAGACGGATCGATACAGTTTCCTTATACAGACCATCCTTCAACTCAGAAAAAGAGTTCAGATTCGCCATGAGTGTATAGCTTGCAGATTCTTAGGTATAATAAAGGACAGGGAGACGATTTGATGCACAGGGCCGTTGCTTGAACTCCATATATATAGTGGACGAAAATAGTTAAAAAGTGAAGGAAGCTGGAAGGATGAAAAAGCTGCGGATTGATGCGAATAAATGCCATCATTAATCTCTTACAATTAATCGATGAGGAGTGGAGGTTACTAAGATTAAGTGATTAACTCCATTAGTTGCGCACAAGTAAAGTTTGACAAAAGAGACGAAGTGACAAAAGGGTTTCGTTGGTGGGCCAACAATACAGCATAACCCCAATTAAAAGTCTTGGTATAAACGGTAACAGAGCCCATAATGGTATTCTGAAAGTTTTTTGAAACGAAAAAAGTTGTTCGTCGAAGACTTTTTGACTTGCCACGTGGCTTAAAACGCCCCATTCTCTTTGGTGACGTGGAAGGCCGTGCGTAGAGCATAAGCCTAATATATATATATATATATATATATATATATATAAAAGATTATAAACTCCGTGTCTGATGTTTATTTTTTATGTTTTAAAAATTTTATGTTTTTCCAAAAGTAATGGAAATACTATCATTATTAAAACTTTTTTGTATCACATGTTTAAAAACTTATTTAAACTACATAAATATTCACTCCTCTTTAAATAAATATTAATTATGTTTCTGTTTTTTTTTTGTAGGAACTAGTTATTTGTTACAACAAGAATCTCTTTAAAGTATTTATGTTATTGCTTGAGAGTGAATATTTGGATCCATACCGTGACAGAGTACTAATGAGAATTGATCGAGGTCGACAATGGCGCCATACAATGCAATTGATAAATGGACATGATCAAGAATGCTATGAAACTCGACGAATGCATCAATAAACTTTTTGACTATGGACTACGAGAATCTCGAGAATGTGGTCTAGAAGATGTTGTTGCAATGTTTCTTGAAACTGTTGCGCATGATGAAGTCCAACGAACAATCGCAACACATTATCAACGCAATCAAGAGACAGTGAATAGGAAGTTTCATGAAGTTTTGGATGCACTCGTTCGAATGTCTCAAGATATTATAAAGCCTGGAGAAAATAAACTTCGGCAAGTAAACACCACCCTCTCTTCTGATACAAGGTACTATCCTTTCTTCAGCGGTTGCATAGGAGCTCTTGATGGTACACATGTGTCAGTGCGCGTTGGATCTGACATAAAAGAAAAGTATTAGAATTTACGGAAGCAACATCCTACCATGAATGTGCTTGCGATATGTAACTTCAGAATGGAGTTTATATATACATATGTGGGGACACCAGGGAGAGCACATGATTCGAAGATATTGACATATTGTGCACATAACGAGATTTTTTTTCCAACTCACCCTGAAGGAAAATATTTTTCTCGCTGATTCAGGATACCCTAATAGGAGAGGATATCCTGCTCTGTACCGTCGAACTCAATATCATCCGCATCAATGGCGAGGAGGACAACCTACAAATGAGAATGAAATGTTTAACAAACATCATTCTTCGTTACGGTCTGTGATTGAGCGAACTTTCGGGGGTGTGGAAAGGAAAGTTTGCTATTATAAGAAATCCAGCGCGCTATAATCTTCAAACACAATGTAAGATTGTTGTTGCGACCGACAATGGCATTACATAACTTTATACGGAAATCTATTTTTTATAGTAAAGTTTTTTTATTTTTTTAATAAATTTTTTATTTTTTTTTAATAATTTTAATGCTAGTTCATATCTTGTAATATTTATATTATAACTAAATTAGAGTAAATACTTTATTTTAATAAAATTAAAAATATATTTTATTTTTGAGCTCTCGTTCACAGCTCAAGTTAACAGCTCACAGCTCACGGCCACAACTCACAGCTCTCCGCTCCTGCTTCAGCTGCTCCTCCCTGCTCCGATTTGCCAATCACGCACTAAATCTGCAGCCTCACTAAACCTATAACTGAAGAGGAATTTCAAGATGCGGTATTTGATATGCCCCCATCGTGCACCAGGACCAGATGGTTTTACTGCTAAGTTTGATCAACGGTTTTGTGAGGTTCTGAAACGAGAGATCATGAAAGAGATATTAGACTTCTTTGACAGAGGCGAGTTTAATAAACAACACAATCATACAAATTTATGCCTCATACCGAATATCTACCCTCCAACAGGAATGGCTGAGTTTAGACCAATTGCTCTTTGTAATGTGTCCTATAAATTCATCTCAAAAATACTGGTTAACAGATTGAAGAAGCATCTAAGTTCTATCATCTCTGAAAATCAGCAAGCATTCATCCCTGGCCGGATTATTACATATAATATTATAGTGGCGCATGAGATACTTCATTCCTTAAAGATCAGAAAGAGGCAATCCAAATATTATATGGCGGTAAAGACTGAAATAACGAAGGCTTATGATCGATTAGAGTGGAGTTTTTTGGAAGAGGTAATGAAGCAAATGGGATTTGATGTCAAATGGATACACTGAATCATGACTTGTATCAGTTTGGTGAGTTATTCAGTATTGATTAATGGCTCTTCTGAAGGCAATATCATACCATCAAGAGGAATAAGACAAGGTGATCCATTATCACCATATCTTTTCATTCTTTGTGCGAAGACTCTATCTCATTTGATGAACATAACTATGGAGGATCAATCTTTGTTGGGAGTTAAGTTGCATTATGAAAAAGCAGCAAATAAAATGAAAAAAAGATTTTCATTGGTTTTCATAGAAGAGGTTAAGTAGGCCAAAAAGAGAGG
>NC_027755.1:7548190-7582024 GCF_000695525.1 Brassica oleracea var. oleracea
TTAGCCTTTTGAGACCTTGAATGTTCCAATCAAGCGTTGCTTGCAAAACAAGCTTGGAGAATCTTATGAAATCCTGATTGTCTCATGTCAAGAACTATGAAGGCACGATATTTTCCTGATGACAATATTCTGACGGCCACAGTTAAGAAAAAATCTTCATATGCGTGGAAATCGATCATATATGGAAGAAACCTTCTTAAAAGAGGTATGAGATTTGTTATTGGAGATGGAAATTTAGTTAATATGTGGATTGATCCATGGATTATTGATCATCCGTCAAGACCACCACGTTCAGTTGCTGGTCATGTCCTAGAAGGAAAGGTTAGAGAATATTTCAGTGAGGATGGTAGCTCTTGGAATGAACAGAAATCATGTTGTTACAGAAGATGTTTAAAAGATTTTGTCTCTGAAGATAACATTTAAGGCAAGGAACGATCTGTTGGGATGGAGTTATAATGCGAATGGGACCTATAGTGTTAAATGAGGCTACTAGTTATCTACACATTTACAAAATAATGAAGATATTCAACCAATCTATGTGATATTCCATGGATTTTACCCACTTTTAGCCATGGTATATAGGCGTTTTAGGACATATTTATTATGTTTTGGAGTCTTTTTAGCATGTTTTCAGGTTCACATACGTTTTGGAGAACTTTGGTGATTTTGGGGCTTTTTGGGTGCAGAACTGGACAGACGGGTCAGGTGTTTAGATATGGAAGGACGCCTTTTCACGGTGTGATTGAGCTGATAGTCTGACACAAGATACAGCTTTGAGTTAGATTTCCAATGCCACCAGTTTGAGGTCAATCAACCGGTTAGATCAGAAGTTATGTCCGTTTTACTGAAGAGTGGTCAGTCTGTCTTGAGAGAGAGAGAGAGAGAGCTGTCAAGGAGATGAAGGAACGTCGATCGACGCTGATGCCAGAATTCGGGCCGAGTATATTTCAAGACGGACTTAGGCCCAGAAGATACCACAATTACTAGAATACCCATTGACGACTTGAAACCCTATTTATATGCTTTCTAAGCCATTGTTGACGGCTAAACTTTATTCTATTGTTTCTCTTAGGTTAGGAGAGAAGGGAGGAACTTCTTCAGAGTCCTGGAACTCTTTTGGTTTTTATATCTAGTGTTATTTCATCTATTCTTTCTATGATTTTCTGTGACAACTATCATGCTTGAATAGATTCACCTTGTTAGATTTAAGGTTCAGATAGTCATGAGAGATTAGCCCAAAATATAGAACTGCTGGGTTGTCTGGACATCCATAAATTTACTGTTTGTGTTCTAGAGTAGCTAACTATAACACTGATCTTAGGTAATTGGGTGCAAGCAGAAGCATGGTCATTTGTATGAACTGATTCATATTGTGCTAGGATTGGTAGAAACAAACAGAAGTTGATTTAGGAACCCTTCTCGCTAAAGCTTGCTAGAAGGAACGTCGATCGACAACACGATAGTTGTACCAACCGACAGACTAAAGGGTGTATCGATCGACTATCCATTGATAGCATCGATCGACACTTTCTCAAGACCCACAAACGATAGTTGAGGTCTTAGATCTAGACAATAGATAATCTAAACAAACGGAAATTGATAGATTATTGCTTATGTTTGATTTCTAGAATATCCAAATTGCATTCTCAGTCCCTATACTATTATAATCCTGATTGTTTGAATAGAAACCCTAAGTCTAACGCCTTTCATAACTGTTCAGATTCTCAATCAATCAACCGAGCAACTGCCTTGCTCACAACTGCAATTTACATTAAAAATATTAGCCTATCTTAATCGTATAACTATTAGATCTTTTGTGAGCCTTAACTCTCTGTGGATTGGATCCTAAGTGCTACAACTCGACCTCTTATCTGAGAGAGTAAAAATCATTCCTTAGTATAATTTGAGTGATATCAAATTTGGCGCCATTGCCGGGGAGCTTTGATCGCCATTAGATTTTATCTAGTTAGATTTATTCTAGGTTTTTCTACTGTTCAAGAAAAATCATAAAAAAAATTTCTTCTATTTCAGGTACATACATCTCAGTACCAGTAACAACAATGAAGAGATGATTTTTGGGTTCTTTAAAGAAGAAGCCTGCTGATTCACGCACGGTATGTAAGTCTACGAGGGAAGTACCGATCGACACCCTCAAAGCAGTAGCGATCGACAGCCTTAACCAAGCACCGAACAACAATGTTCATCCGATGTCGAACGACACTGTTCACCATGTGTCAGATGATAAGGATTTTTTAATGTCCTATGTCAAATCAATGTAGTATTTAAGAGTCAATCCAATTCTAAGTGGTTTCAACGCAAAGAGAATACACGTTCATACTTAATCTAAGTGCAATCAGTGTGATGAAGTGATTTGATTTAACTAACAAGACTCTAAGGCAATAAATTAACAAACTTTCAAGCAATAGGATAAAGAAGGAGTCATGGGTATACAAATTTGACTTCAGATGATTAAATTCCAATCTAGAATGGTAAGGTATTAATCAACATATTCCCTTAAGTCTAGACAACAAGACTAAACAAGTTCTTTGTCAAGATAAATGCTCATTTATTCTCATTGATAAAACATCAAATGTCTTTGGTTTGTGTCATTCAAGTAATCATTAAGAGTGGGTCTATCAACTATCTAAGCTCTCCTAACATCAAATGTCTTTGGTTAAGCTAGCAAATAACAAGTTTGAGTTGTCTCAGACATTTCATCGAACCCCTTCCGGGCAATGAAATGTCTAGAGTTCTAATCTAAAGAGGCCAACTCTATACTAGCATTAAGATCACTCAATCAAGAAAAGAAATAGATTAATCTAACTCTAAACACTCTAGATCATCACTTAATCATCCTAATCATCATAACCCATGAATCCAAAGATGACTACTCACTCATTATCACGATAGACATTATATCATTGGTTGATTTAAGACTAAACATGATTAGTGATTAAAGCAATCAAGCAAACACAAAATGATATAGATAAAAATTAGATATTTCACCCAAAAGTGGTTTTTGATTTGATAGATAACAAGATCCCCGTTAAAATTAGGTCTACAATGTATTTATAGTATCTTAAAACATAAAGGGCAAAATGGTAAAAACATGTCTGGCCAGACTAAAAATGTTGACTTCATGTCTCGCAGCAGCCTTGTTCGCGTCTTTATGCCGCTGTCCCCTAGGCTGCACCAACACTTCAACTATAGACGATTTGATGATTACAACGTAGCAGCCTCGCAGACCGCTGCACCATCCCGAGTGAGAACACGTATAACTGATGATGTCGTCTTGGCTTCAGAGCGGCTTGGTGGTATGGTTTCCAGGCCGCTGCGAGCATCAGGCTGCTGCAACACTTTGTCTACAAACTCGTTTCTCGAACAAAATCACTCTTTTACTTCATAATCAACCCCAATTGCTCCAATTCTTCTAAATGGTATCTCAATCACCAGATAAAGACATATGCAATGGAATGCGACCTAAACATGTCTAAATGCTAATCTACATGATCAAAATGTACAAGAATGGATGATTAAAACAATGTAAATATGCAAGATATCATCGAACGATATTGTTCATCGTGATACTGTTCATCACAGCGCTGTTCACCTCGGTGATGTTCATCATGGTACTGTTCATCCTCCGTCGAACGACACTGTTCATCCTCCGTCGTACGATACGGTTCATCCCGCGTTGATTGACACTGTTCATCTTGCATCGATCAACACTATTCAGTCCGCGTCGAGGAACACTGTTCATCGCGACACTGTTCATCGCGACACTATTCATCGTGACATTGTTCACCATGACACTGTTCAGTGCATTACTGTTCATCCCAACACTGTTCATCTGGGCAATGTTCATCCCGACACTACTTGCGTGGAGACAGAGAGGGTCGAAGTGGCATAGATAAAGTTGATTTTAAGAGACGAAGAAGGTGACACTCGCAACAGCGCAAAACAATTGATTAATGCTTAGGGTGTTGTGATCCCTGATGTGATTGATGTTGCTGAGGTGAATGACTTTGATCTGGGCCGAGAGTGGTATGATTGGGTAGGTCAAGACCCCTTCCAAGGTCTTCCTCATGAAGTTCCCAGAAACCACATCGAAGCGAGCAGAATGATGTGTCTGAATACCACATGCTCTGCAAGATCTTTCCTTATTCTATCTCTGGAGATGCATTTAGCTGGTTCAGTCAATTACAGCCAGGATCTCTAACCAGCTGGGAGGACATTGAAAGAGTCTTCCTTTACAAATTTCTTGATGATGCTAAAGCAACCCGAGAAAAGGAGAAGAATGATAAGTTGAAAGTTGACATATAAAGAGGAAAGATCAGATACCGAGACAGTTGGTCGACTACATCATGGTAGAGAGTGATAAACAACATGGATCTGAAGAGCTGAGCAGAGAAGAAGAAGCTGAGACTAGTAATCCGACCTCAGCATCGATCACCACCACTACCTCAACATCGATTGACATTGCGACCTCAGAATCGATCGACACGAACTCATGTCGTCGATCGACACCTATTGAAATCCCTGGAAGTTCGAGTTATCCTCAGGATATTGCATACTCGACATTGGAGAGCACAAATGAATCAAGTTGTTATCTTGCCTCATATGTAGACAAAGAAATCACCATGTAAGATTTCTTGGAGTTAGAAGAATTCTTGGAGCTGGAAGATGGGGAAAAACTTGAATATATGGATACTGATAAAGAGATCACTATGGAAGACTTTTTAGAGCTGGAGGAATGGCTTGACTCGTTGGACGAGATACCAGGATACACAGTTGAGTTGGAACCAGCTGAGGATAGAATTCACAAGTCCGAGGTCTCACATGCTGCTGTCCATTAACATCTGAGACCACATATCTTCGCATAAGAAGTTGCTTGGTTTTACAAAAGAGTGAAGAGGATACATGACGCTGTGAAGATTATTGTCCCATGCGATGTATTTGAAATAAGAGTTTCCTATCCCACCTGATAGAAGTGCACAACTTGGTTCCTACAATGGGGTATTTGATGATCATATGTATGCAGTAGCTTCTCAGAGAAGAGGGTTGAGATGTAGAGGTAAAGCCGATAAGGGCCCAGCAAAAGCAGCATCGATCGACACCGACCAGATACCATCGATCGACACCCGATCAGAGCAGAATGGGTTCGATGTGTGTGGAAATCATTTTGAAGGGGGCACCACCACGAGATCAGACAAGTGTGGGGGAAAGAAGATGATGAATCGGAAAAACAGAAAAGGACTAAGGGTAGTTCTTAGTTATCACTGATTCCTCAGTTCTCAGATGGTGTCAGAAAATCCAGAGTGCGCATCAGATATTTCTCACAGCAGTTTGCAAAGCTTCGAGCACTCCTTATTGCTGAGATGATAGACAAAGGAGAAGAGTCTATGGAGGCTTTCCCAAAAAAGGATGAAGTTTCAGAGAATAGACATTGAGACTTGGTTTGGAAAAAGTTCTCATTTTGATTTGGGCTAAATCAGATCTCCAGAAGTCAAACTAATGACTAAAAATAAGCGCTGAGTATAAGGCAACCCACTGTTTTGTTTTAAATTTGGTTTTAATTTCATCTATTACTGATTTTTGTTTTTATTTATTGCAGGTAAAAAAAGATAAACAGTGCAGACGACACTGTAGCAGCAGCGCGAGCGACACTGTAGCAGCAGCGCGAGCGACACTATAGCAAGAACACCGACCGACACTGTAGCAAAAAATCAAGTGTTACTGTAGCTGCGATACTATAGCACTATGTTGTTCGTCGAAAAGAAAATAAAAAGATAATTTTTAATTTGGTTTTACTTTCATTTATTGTTGACTTTTTGTGTTTTATTAATTTTAGGTATAAAAAAAAGACCCGAGGAAGACGAGTTTGCACAAGAATCGACGATGACTAGCTAGCATCGATCGACAGAGCATCAAGAGTATTGATCGCCACCTAACTGTGTTGATCGATGCTCATTTCAAAATCAGGTATACCGTTTTTCGTTGTTAATTTCATCCTTATGGTTTATTTTCCCACAAATCTTAGACTGTAAAACACTGGGAACAATGTTGTTTAAGTCCGGGGGAGGTTCTACTAAAATTAAGTTTTACTTTGAGTTAAATAAAAAGATCCCAGGAGATGATTACTCTAAGAATCAACCGATGAGACCTGGTCGATATCGATAGACAGTACGACACCAGAAAAGATCGATTGCCACTTTATTGTGGCGATCGACACAGACGTCAGCAGGCATGTATATCGTTCTTCTTTGTTAAATTGTGTACTTATGATTTATGTTCTCACCAAACTTCGACTAGATAAACACTTGGGACATTGTTATTTAAGTCTGGGGGGAGGTTTACTGATATCTAGTTTATTGTATGAGTTTAAAAAAAAAAAATTCAAAACATTTATTGAGTCAAGAAGGGGATAATGAACTTTACAATTTCACTTATTATCTAACCACTCTCTAGCGCCACTCTTAGACTTGTTGACTGTAGAGTGTATTAGAGATACTAAAGTGGATCACCTGCCAATTATCCACACTTGCTGAGAATATTTGAAGGAACCAAAGCTGATCTCCAACCTAAGTGAGCTTAATCTGCTTGTCTTGGGGCTTGGAATACATTAGATCGGATTCTTCCTGCAAGTTTGGAAGGTAAAAGTATGTGTATTTCTGTTCCCACTCTCTCTCTCTCTCTCTCTCTCTCTCTCTCTCTCTCTCTCTCTCTCTCTTCAGCATCTATATGTATAAAAGATTGAAATGATTTTATGCGGTTTAGAGGCAGTGTCTCATGCGACCCCATTATTTTACTCTAATAGAATGATCACACATCGTTTGAAGCGAGGTGGTAGGAGTGTCTCCTAAGACCCCATTATTCGCCTACACTTTGTCAAGAAAAATAAAAATAAAAAAATAGGGAGAGAGAAAAATAAAAGATAAAATCGAAAAGAAAATGAATACAGATGGATTGTATCAGCATCATTGTTCATTGGAATTGAGATTCAGAGAAGAGAGAAACATGGAAGAAAGAGATCAGATAAGACTACATGTGTATTCAGAAACTTGCTTGAGTAAGAGTCCATGTGTCTTTTGATCGATACTCCCAAGATAAAGCCTACACTTTTTATATATGTACTAAATGAGATCAGTAGAGGGGCGAGTCAGACAGTATTGGTTATGTTGCTGGTTAGATGAATTTGGTTGCTAAGCTAGGATATGGTATATAATATACCTCTAAAGTTAGAATTGATTTGATGTGGCTTGTAACATTGTAGAGGTGATGATAGTGAGTTGTTAAATTGTGTGAGTCTCTGCTGTTTTCAAATCTCTTTTGCAAAGACTACTCTTTGTTTTGCTTGAGGACAAGCAAAAGGGTAAGTTTGGGGGTGTGATATACCATAGATTTTACCCACTTTTAGCCATGGTATATATGTGTTTTAGGATATATTTATTATTTTTTGGAGTCTTTTTAACATATTTTCAGGTTCAGGTATGTTTTGGAGAACTTTGATGGTTTTAGGGCCTTTTGGAACCTTTTGAGTCCAGAACTGTACAGACGTGTCAGATGTTTAGATATGTATGGAGAACTTCTCACGGTGAGATTGAGCTGATATTTTTACCCAAGATAGAGCTTTGAACTAGATTTTCAATGCCACCGGTTTGAGGTCCATCCAACGGTTAGATCATAAGTTATGCCCGTTTACTGAAGAGTGGTAATGCTGTCTCGCGAGAGAGAGAGAGCTGTCGAGGAGATGAAGGAACGTCGATCGATGACACAGCCTTGGTGTCGATCTACGGTGATGCCAGAATTTGGGCCAAGTATATTTCAAGACCGACTTAAGCCCAGAAGATACAAAAAATTACTAGAATACCCATGGACGACTTGAAACCTTATTTATGTGTTTTCTAAACAATTGTTGACGACTAAGCTTTATTCTATTGTTTCTCTTAGGTTAGGAGAGAAGGGAGGAACTCCTTCAGAGTTCTCCTGGAACTCGTTCATAGTCCTCCTGGAACTCCTTCAGAGTCCTCCTGGAACTCCTTTGGTTTTTATATCTGTTGCTATTTCATTTATTCTTTCTATGATTTTTTTGACAACTATCATTCTTGAATAGATTCACCTTGTTAGATTTAGGGTTTAGATAGTCATGATGAATTAGCCCAAAATGTAGAACTCCTGAGTTGTCTTGATATCCATCAATTGAATAGAACTTACTGTTTGTGTCCTAGAGTAGCTAACTAGAACCCTGATCTTAGGTAATTGGACGCCAACGGAAGCATGGTCCTTTGTCTGAACTGATTCATATTGTGCTAGGATTGCTAGAAACAAACGGAAGTTGATTTAGTAACCCTAGCGAACACATTCAAACCAGCTCGCTAAAGCTTGCTAGAAGAAACGTCGATCGACAATTCGATAGTTGTATCGATCGATGGACTAAAAGGTGTATCGATCGACTATCCATTGATGGCATCGATCAACACTTTCTCAAGACCAACAAACGACAGTTGAAGTATTAGATCTAGACAATAGATAATCTAAACAAACGGAAGTTCATAGATTATTGCTTATGTTTGAGTTCTAGAATATCCAAATTGCAATCTCAACCTCTATACTATTATAATCCTGATTATCTGAATAGAAACCCTAAGTCTAACACCTTTCATAACTGTTTAAAAGCTCAATCAATCAACCGAGCAACTGCCGTGCTCACCACTAAAATTTACATTAAAACTATTAGCCTAGCTTAATCATATAACTATTAGTTTTTTTGTGTGCCCTAAATCTCTGTGTATTCGATCCGTAAGTATTACAAGTTGACCTCTTATTTGATAGAGTAAAAATCACTCATTAGAATAATTTGAGTAATATCACTATGGTAACGAATAAACCAAGCATAAGATTTGGAAAATGAAGACCCCACCAAAAATAAAACATTTTCTGCGAAGATTAATTTCAAAATATTTGGCTTCAGGGAGAAATCTCAAAAGGTGACACATCACTAATGATAACCGATGAACATTTATTCTTTGATTGTCCCTAAGTGC
Organism: Brassica oleracea var. oleracea; assembly: GCF_000695525.1. NCBI lineage: Eukaryota > Viridiplantae > Streptophyta > Magnoliopsida > Brassicales > Brassicaceae > Brassica > Brassica oleracea. The sequence continues at coordinate 7,557,235 of NC_027755.1, forward strand.
AAATGATAACCAAGTACAGTGATCAATAACACACATGCGACTTTTGAGGAAAGGTTGGAAGCATGTATAGAGGGTTCTACTTCAAGAGCTTTGGCGCACTTACAAGATTTAACCAACTAAAAAATATATTAGAGGATATTATTAATAAATTTTGCATTGAAATTGTAAAATAATATTTATTTTGAAACGAAAATTTTACTCTACAACGATAATTAAATTGGAACGGAGGGAGTATGATACTATTTATAATTATTCTAAAATTATGTGAAATTAATTGTAAGAGTTATATTTGAAACAAATTTTCAAGTTAATTTATATATTACATTATAAGATGTTATAAAATTAGAATAAATTGTTAAATATTATTTTCACTTAGTCATCATTTTAAAAACATTTGTCAAAAATCTCAAAGATAAAAAGATCGATTGTTCTAATTTTATTTACAAGGTAAATAACAATAAATCAATTGACATCATTTGTCAAATAATTGAAACAATATTATAGATAAAAATATATCTTTAACTTCATGACAGATTTGTTGTCAGAACAAATTCAATAATAATGCAGCAAATCTTCTCTCTAGTTGCTCCAACCTCTCTCTAGAAGTCTCTTAAATAAAATCAACGCTCGGTGGCCGGTGGCTTAGCCGCCGGTTACCACCCTTCTCCTTTTGTTTTTTGGTCTGTAAATACTTCGATCTGATGATCGAATCTCTCTGTTCCGGTTTGCGGATATTCCCTTTCACTAGGCGATTTTATATCTTCTACTTATCGGATTGTCTCTTTGTGCTAGGCGTTTTTTGTTGTGTGAAATCAAAATCCGTTCTCTGCTTTCCTTTATAAACTGATAATTCCACTTGATTTTGGAGGTTTCTAGTCTCCTTGTTAGTTACGCTTAATTTCTTACTCTAATAAGAAATCAATCTTCGCTTCAGATAAAAGGCGAAGTATTCTTAAAGGTATGAAATCGAGATGGTTGATTAAGTGGTGGAGAGTTGATGCAGAGTTTCAGATTAGCCGGAGCTTTCATCTTGGGAGCGTTCTGGCGAGTTTTCCGTGTCTCTTTCCTTGAAACTTTTCACTGGATTTCATCTCTAGCATGTAGACGAAGAAGCTTTCAAGATTGGCGGCGGGCAAGGAAAGAAGAAACGGTCAAGTGGGCTAAATCAGTCGAAGAAGGAGGCTGAAAATTCATAGTCCGGTAGGTTTCCGACGAGCAACCAGCGGTGCTCTCTCTGATTCCAGAAATTTCGATGGCCACGTTATAGGGCACGTGTCTTCCATGCTTTCATTGTTATGTTATTAAAAATACACGTGTTTATATCCTTTTAATTTTATCTTGTTGGGCATCGGACGAGCTGAATATGTATTGGGGATGATTTACCTACTTGATAAAACTGTTGACAAAAAAAAAATTCAATAATAAAAATTAACTTGAAATATATGATTTAAAATGAATCGTTCAAACATTTTACATTTTTTGAGCATTCAAAACATAGAGCCATATTATATCATTTTAAACACAAAGAAAATTTTAATATATTTGAATATTTCTGACTGTAGAAAATAAAATCGGATACAAGTTTATATTAAATCATTTTTAAGAAATGACTCAGATTATTACGAACAAATACATTCAGTTTCCATTACAAAATAAAATCAAATATAAAGATATTATAAAATTGGAATCAAATGGATAAATAGCTTTAAAGAAACTTACATCAGTTACGAAACAACTGAAGCAATATTATGTATAAAATATCTCTTTATATTTATGACAAATTTGTTGTTAACACATCAATAATAAAAATTTAGCTTGAAACATCCGATTTAAAATGAAGCATTCAAATATTTTACATTTATTGAACATTAAAAAAATTAGAGCCATTATATACCATTTTAAACACACAGTATAAATTGAATTTATATGAAGATTTCTTATTATAAAAAATATAATTGAAAACAAATTTATCTTAAATCATTTTTAAGAATTGACTAAGATTATTCTTTAAAAAAAAGTACATTCAAAATAATTAAAAATTATTTTATCAGTTTAAATTATAAAATAAATAAAAGTTCATAAAATTTTTGTTTAAAATAAAAATTTAACATTATAGAGTTAAACTGTACATTTTCTTTTGATTAAATTGAGGTATCTGTAGCCTGTGGAAGAGCCCAAAATAATCTCTAGGGAAGGTGCAATCCATAGATAATTTTTTTTTCCTCGTAATGTTCCGAAAGCAAGGGCTCATATCTATGTGGATATCCAAAAGTAATGTGACTTAGTTTCACATAGAAAGCGTATCGAACCTAAAACGTGTTGGCGTTTTAAGTCCTTCTCCTTATCACTCGACCACAAGATCCCATACATATATATAATCATGTTCCTCCTTAATAATTTGTCGGTGTTTATACTTTAGTTGTAATCGTTAGTTTATCCGTAACATGAATTCATGTTTTTATAAAAACAATTATACGAAAAAAACTTTATCTCCAAACCTGTTAAACTATATATATATAAATATATATATTATGTTATGTTATGTTATGGACGAGAATCTTAAAATATGAAATTCTCATTTTTAATGGAAAAAAAATCTTAATCAGCTATATATGATTGTGGAAAAAATTCTAATTGAACATTACAAAATATCATGAAAATTGTATTCTCATTGTCGAAGTGGTGTCACTATTTGCTTGTTAGACGGTTTATTGTGAGAACAGAACATAAAAGTCTCAAATTTCTTCTTGAGAAGCGAGAAATAAAAATGAAAACCGTAAATGGCTCATAAAGCTATTGGGATTTAACTTCGAGATTCAATACAAACACGAGTTAAAAATAAAGCTATGGATACTCTCTCTTGGAAAGCAGTGGTTGCGATTTTTTTTGCTATCTCAGTCCTAGCAGCCATTCAGCTGGAAGAAATTAGAGGGGAAGTGGACAAGGATCAGCATTTGCAGAAACTCATCTCTGAAATTCAGCAGGATCCAGCAAGTCACCATATCCTCTCGTTGGTGCAGGAAAAATGGTTGGATAATACAGGTTAGTGTTTCCTAAACAATCTTCGCTCGTCGGTCTGATTATGTTTGAATTCCATAATGGAAAGATAGGGGGACACGGAGAAATCAACAAAACACAACGAATGTGACATGTTTTATTGGGATAGAATGATGACATACATCAATCGTTATGTTGCTTTTTGTCAGGTTTGCCATTGAGACAAATACTCCACCTTGGGTCCCGGTGATCTGTTGCAGCTATTGCCAATTCCAGTGCAAGTGGTGAGTCCCTGCGTTTTCAAACTTCTTTCACAGGTTCATTCTATGTTTTACTTGACGTCAAGCAAAAGATAAGTTTGGGGAAATTGATATACCATGGTTTTTACCACTTTTAGACCATGGTATAATTCATATTTATAGTCCAGTATAGTGTTTTGAGTCTGTTTTCGAATCTTTTCGAGTTTAGGTACGTTTTGGGTTACTTTGGAGATTTTGGAGCGTTTTAAGATGCAAAGCTGTGCAGATGCATCAAAACTTTAGCTATGTATGGAAGACTTACGACAGTTAAATTAAAATCATATTTTTACACAAGATACAGCTTTGAGTTAGCTCTCCAATGCCACCAGTTTAAGGTCAATCAGGATCGTGGATCAAAAGTTATGCATGTTTTACATGAAGGTGGTCCGTCTGACTCGCGAGAGGAAGCTATCAAGAATCAACTAGCCCAGAACATGTCTAAACCCTATATATATATTTTTAAGTAATTTTGGAGGGTATGCTTTTATTTTAGACTTTCTTTTAGGTTTTCTTTTAGGCTAGGGGAAAAGAGAGGAACTCCTTCAAAGTTCTCTTGGAACTCATTTAGTTTTTTATTGATTTCTATCACATCTATTTATTCTATTATTTTTGTTTCTTGTATCATGTCTGAGTAGATCCCCTGATAGATTTAGGAATTATCTAGGGTTTTTATGAACTTGTGACTGATACAACTGCTAGGGTAAATCTATGGTTTCCTTTACCAAGATTAATTTTATTACTTGTTTCTATAGTGATGGAATAGCAGGAGAGTGTGACTTATCATCTAGAAACCTAATCATATGATAATTGGAATAGCGCAAGAGTGTGACCGATACCTGAAACGAATCATGTTGAGCTAAGTTGTTAGGCACATACGAGAGTTGGTTTAGATAACTTAGTGAACAAATCGAGTTGGATCTTAAAGTTTGTTTAAAAGAAGTATCGATCAACAATCTTCCTAAATTCATATACAATCATTGGAACCACAGTATTTAGACATCTGATTAGTAATTGCATGCGAGAGCTGGATTACTTGCTTGTTGAATTTGAGTTCTGGAATTGAGCCTAATAAAATCCTTAACAACTATTTATCTGATTTTTGATTACCTATTTGACATTCCTAGATCTATCTTCTATTTGTTCGGTTTACAATTGTTTTATATTTTTGACCTATCTTAATCTGAAATCAAAGTCTATTGTGTGAAAAATTGAATATTTGTGGATTCGATCACTAAGTACTGCAATCAATCTGTTATTTGAGAAAGTTTGTTTTAGGGCAATTTGAGAATATCATGGCGGGTCATCTTTTCACAGATACTGAAGTCACGGTTGTCTTCATTCAGGAAGTAATAAAACTCTTGTCGCACCATCGTGTCATCGTAATAAGGTCTTCACTAGCTTGTTTGGAAGGAATTATTTCGTCTGTCTGGTACCAAACTGTGTCTTAGTACAGCATACCACCCTCAGTCCGATGAAAAAACTAAGGTTACCAACCAAGGAATGGAAACATATTTGAGATGTTTCTCTAGTGACAAGCCCAAACTTGGTATGAGTACTTAGCTTAGACTGAATTGAGCTACAACTCTTCTTTCCATGCAGTCATCGCAATGACTCCCTTCAAAGCATTGCATAGAAGAAATCCATCATCCCTGTCGAAGTACAAAAATGGGTCTACATCCAACGTAGAGTTGGAGGAACAACTCTTAGAGAGATATGCAGCTTTAGCCTTACTACGTGAGCACTTACATAAAGCTTAATAGGCTATGAAAGAAAAGCTGATGGAAAGGGATGTGAGGTTATGTTTGAGGTAGGTGATTTGTTCTACTTGAAAATCAAACCATATTGTCGATGCATGAATGAGAAATTGGCAGCTAGGTTATATGGGCCGTTTGAAGTGGAAGCTAGAGTGGGACAGTCGCTTGTAGATTTAAGTGACCTCTAGAGGTGAAGATTCACAACACATTCCATGTCTCTCAGCTATAGAAATTTGTAGGAGATTCTCCGGAGGTAATCGCTATTACTTCAGATCTCTCGGCTGATTGTTGCTGAGTCAGAGGCTTTTTGGGGGTTCAAGGATCAAGGCAGCTACTAAACAAGCGTAAAGGGGTCAAGGATCAACGCAGCTATTAAGAAAGCATAGGTACTGATTAAGTGGAAAGTGATATCAGCCCATGACTATACTTGGGAGTGGAAGATTACAATCAGCAAACAGTTTCCTTCTTTAGATCTTGAGGACAAGGTCAATTTCGTTGATCGGGGTATTGATACATTTGAATCATGTTACCTTCCTGTCCTTTGCAAGTACTCTCGCAGGAAAGCCCAAGCGCCAAATGTCTAAGGAAGCCCAGGGGGAAAGGGTATGTGAGGGCCTGAGGGGCAAGGTTATAGGCAGGTTCTAAAAGGAGATGAGAAATAATGGTTGTGCTGATTCAGAGACATTAGCACATGAGGTTTATAGTCACGGTGAGAGTGTGGATGACCTAAGCATCTAATAACTTTGTAAAGGTGAAGATGTCATTTGGATCATTGTAAGCAAGGAGAGAGAGAGAGAGAGAGTCTCTTGAGTGTTTTTTCTTTGTAAACCTCTTTTCATTCAATATAAAGTATCCCATTTACATTCTTATGCTTCTCACATAAGTTTGAGTATAAGATCACAACAACTGGTGATGACTTTCTGGGATTCAGCATGTAGTCCCGGCGTTTGGAAGAAAACCAGCGAGGAAACTTGTGAGAGAACATGGTTCTCTGGAGAGTCTACTATGCCGCTGTAAGAACCTTAGGAAGACCATATGCTCTTACGAAATATGCTGAGAAGAAACTATCAAGTTCTTGCCCTGAAAAGGTTCTCCCTTCTGATAAAAATGTAGAAAATGCTCAAAGAGCTTTATTTGAACATAAACATAATGGCTTATTAAAGCTTTATTTGAGTGCAAGAAATGTAAATAAAAGGAGAGACTGTAATTTTGTCTTCAAGAACAGAACATACGTTAATTGTATTTCAAAATGAGATAGGGAGAAGCTGCTTGTAGCAGCCAAGGTTCCAACTTCAGAACATATAACGACATATATATATATATATATATATATATATATGAATCTATAACCCAGTTACATGAGTAATAAAGGCTTCTTATGGATCATGAGGTTGGGCTTTTCTTTGGGCTTCAATACTCCCCTGCAAACTTAGCGTAGGTGGATCTCAACGGAGCTCAGTTTGAAACACATGTTGTACTTGATAGGAGCAGAGTAGTAAGAAGGATCCCATGGAGGTGTAAGTAGATTGCTCACTTCATCACAGAGATAGAGATCAGTATGAGATTGTTTGGTCTATACTTGGAGAGTATCGCATGGCTTCACTCAGAGGTTTCTCTTGAACTTGGAGAACTTAGTCGATCTCAATCAGAGGTACATTGTGACCTTTCTTTCTCAATAAGAGTTCGGGTTTCCTTAAGCCCGTTTAACTCAACAAATACTTCTGACAAAGGAGAATGTCCCCACAACTACTAAAAAATCTACAACTCTCTACTACCCATCCATTGACTAGCCTATCATTTAGCTCTCAGATTCCAAGCCTATAGCACTAAATCATTCATAACATACCAGAAGATATGCACTGATGAAGAGAAATGAAAGAACTTCCCCTGCTCTTGTCGTTGAAAGGTGAAGTGGGAAACAAACGCTTTTCGTTTCCACTTTTTTTTTGCATTTGGGCTTTTATTTGGATAGCCCAATAACATGTTGAGTTGCTGGAGCCCAACTTCTTCTTCTTCGATTGGATTCCCCGCTTCTGACTTTTGTTACCATGCGACTCTGATGGAAAGAGTAGAGCTCGGACTGTAACCCTCACTGTCGTATCAACACAGATCTGCAACACCATTGCAGAAAGTCTCTTCCCTTCTTTGGATTTCGCCTTCAGAAACCAAACACCATGAAAAGTTGAAGCTAACTTGATAAGCTTGAGCGGAAGTTCTAGAAGAGGCAAGATAAACCCATGAACCGACTGAAGCTCTGATACCATGATTAAAATATAGAAAATGCTCAAAGAGCTTTACTTGAACAGAAACATAATAGGTTATTAAAGCTTTATTTGAGTGCAAGAAATATAAATAAAAGGAGAGACTATAATCTTGACTTCAAGAACAGAACATACGTTAATTGTATTTCAAAATGAGATAGGGAGAAGCTGCTTGTAGCAGCTAAGGTTCCAACTTCGGAACATATAACGACATATATATATATGTATATGAATCTATAATCCTAGTTACACGAGTTATAAAGGCTTCTTATGGATCATGAGGTTGGACTTTTCTTTGGGCTTCAATATCTTCATCGATACTTCTCTTGTAAGACATTTTTCCGATTTCGTAAGAAAAAAATTATCATTGAAATGTGAGGGTACAGATTCAAGAGGAATGGCTGATGGAGAGAGATACAAGCAATGATTAAGAGAAGTACTGTCAAGTTTTTTCTCAACCTTGCATAGATGATATTCAAAAACTGAAGCTTTCTTTTTACCATTCAAAATTAGAACTCGTTGGAGATCAACACAATCATGCTCAAGAAGTGATCGCAAGTTTTTCCTCACTTAAATCTAGTTCGTTAGTACGTGGTGTATCGTCATTGTAGTTGCATACTTTTAGTTTAACGGTGTAACACCTTTAGGCTATATCAAATTTGTTGGTATATTCCATAAATATCAAAGAGTTCGTTTTCTAAAATTTGTTTGTAAACAGTTGGTTCCACCAAAGTGAACCGTTAACGGTAAGGGGAAAAAAGAAACTAAACTTTCTTATATTACATGACATAAGAAAAGGAAATCCACTTTTTGCTCTCCTGATATTATTCTAGAAAATAACAAATTACAGACAGAAAAGGAGCTGCCTAGAGGCTAAAAAGGCCAAGAACAACTTAGATAGCTTAATCATATATTGCAAATGATTTAAAGACTAGTATTTGAAACAGACTCACCACCATTCCTGGGAGAGAAACCACAGGCACTTGAAATAAGCATTTGAAATGAACTCTCTGAATCATCAAACATGGGTCGTGGGAACTCATGGAACCCTCCAAAATTACACGTGTCAAAGCTCAGCGGCGAGAACGAGTCCTCGAAACGTATCTTCCCATCCATGAATCCAGGCTGTGCGACTTCTTCAATAGCATTTGTTGCAGAGCCAAGATTGAAACCAACCATTCCTGTGTTGTTGTTGTTGTTGCTGTTCTCGCAAGCAGAGCTCCCTCGCTGCGCAGAAGGTTTCGTCTCTTCAAGTGGGATGGCAGGCGTGTGTCCTTGGAACAGAGCAATGTGACCAAACAGCTTGTCTTTCCTCGAGAATGTAGTGCCACAGGAACAGAGCCACTTGTTTTTCCCGCAGTGCTTCTCGTGGGTTTTGAGATCGGCAATGACAGAGAATTTCTTGGTATGGCAGCGGCTGCAAGTGAAGCTTTTGTCGCAGTGGGTGCGTTTATAGTGGTTCTTCACGCATAGAATCGTCTTCAACGGCTGGAACTTTTTGTGATCCTTGTTACGTTTGCAACCAGGGAATGGGCAGGAGTATCTTTTGATCAGCATCGGCTCAGACCCGGGTGCGGCTTCTTTGTTGGGTTTAGCCAGAGCAGCAGGAGTTTTGTACTCATCTCCGTGCCCTCTCATGTGCATCCTCAGGTTAGCGTCTCTCTTGAAACCTTTGCCACAGATGGTGCAGAAGTGAGTATGGGGAGCGAGGATCTCCTCTTTCTCGAGCTGCAGTATCTCGTAAGAACCGGGAAGAAGATTCTCTCCTTCCTCCACATCATCTTCGTCTTTCATTTCATGTTCTTCTACAACATGGCTTTCCCTCTCTTCGACAACAATGGGCTTAGGCAAATCGAACTCGCAAGTGTTGTTGTTTAGGGTCTGCGAAGCAAGGTTATTAGCCTCCCTTGGATAAGGGAACAAGGCTGAACCGGTGAATGGACCCGGCGCTGTTGACATATTATGATGCTTAACAGATGGAAGAAGACTACCTGCAGTTGAAATCAGCTGTATGATTATGGAAGTAAGATCAGTGGTTATGAGCTGCTGCTGATGAGCAACGAGCTGTTCTTGACGACCTTGAAGCTGCCCGTTTCGGCGAACCATCAGATGAACAAGATCCTGGAGCTCGTGAATCTTCTCTTCCATAAAAGACAAGTTGCTCAGCATCGTCCTCGGATCCCACGCTTGAGCCCTGACGCCTTGGAGGAAATCAACATTAACTTGACCACCGTTGTTGTTGTTGCTGTTTTCTTGGAAAGCAGGCTCTTCCTCCATACCCATCTCGTAATCCAAGATAGAAGCATCTTCCCACTTGTGCTGTGACGTGAAGCATACCTGCTCACGCCTTTTGGAAGACGAAGAAGAAGATGCGCCTCCCCAGTTGTTCTTACAAAGATCATCTTCTGTTTCCATTTTTTCGTCAAGATCTTGTGGTCACCCTACGGATCATCAAATCAATAACTTAGGACCACGAGACAAAAGATATTACAGAGAAGTAAAACCTTAGGAGAGAGTCAAACACGAAATCTTGTAACCGAATCAGAATTAGGACACAGAGACAAAAGATATTGTAAGAGAATCAAACCAAACTTTACCTTAAGCAGAGAGTCAAATAATTCCCCAGAAAGTTATCTTCTCGCACGAATCTCGAGATCTGCAAACGATGATAAGCTTACGCGTAACGTAACGTAACAACATCCACAAGAAAACAAAAAAAAAACATACACGGTCAAACAAAAAAAATCCTAACTTTTATCGAATGGATCATCACTCGCCGCGGACAATAAGTAAAAGCCCAAATCATATAACGCTTTCTCAACCCAAAACACGATCAAAGCACAAGCTTCACGAATCAAATCGGAAAGTAAAGAAATTGAAAAAGAGAGAGAGAGAGATTCACCAGAAGTATAGCTTAAAATGGTTCTTCGAGACCTCCAATGGCCGCTTTGAAGGATCGAGAGATAGAGAGGAAGAGGGAAGCAGAGCTCGAGCGGGGTTCGTCTTTTTATTAGCGAAAATCTCCTTCCTTCCTTCCACTTTGTGATTTACTCCTACTAAAGTCAACGCATTCATCTCAGCCGTTGAGATGCATTTTTATGAGCATCCGCCCCATCTGACGGCTACCATGCATTTTATCGCATCAAACACTGTGACATTACAACCGGAGCCGTTGATTTATGGGAAAGTAAAAATAGACAAGGAGTGGTGGGGTCCAATCTGCAACTAGTCCTCTCTCCTCTGTAATAAGTAGTCGTATTTTTATTTATTTCTCTCTCTCTCTCTCCATTCTCCATGCGCTTCTTTTACATATTTTGACTTGGCAACTCGAAATTGAAACTAATCATTAATTAACACCCAATACATTTTTAATATTGGCCAATAGATTTTTTTGCTAAATTTTGTTTCTTTTGACTATTTTTTTTTTTGTAAATTAGTTTTTTTTTAACTTAAAAAAAAATTATACGTGTAAAAGTTTCACGTAGAAACAAACATAGGTAACTCGTAGTTTTCTTATAAAATAACAACTCTTCGTCTCTTAAATAGATTGGGAACTAATTTTTATACAGTTTTGTAATATACCGAAAATTCCAAGCAATATAAGAAAAACCTACTTTAGAAAAAAAAATTCAGAAAAATTGTTATTTTAGGTTAAAAAAATGATAACTATGTCCTATTAAACTAATTTCACATTTTTCTATGTTTCATTAGGTTAATTATTTTCAAAATGGTAATAAAACTTTTAAAATTTTAATTTTAAATTCGTAATTACAATTAATAAATAATTATAATATATTTAGATATATTTAATATTATAATAAAATATTATTATAACTAAAATTAATAATAAAAATTAATAAAATATATTATAATATATTTAGATATATTTTAATTTTATTTTCGATTTTTCATAGATGAAAATTGAATTTTTCTAAATATTTTCTTCCCATATTTTTGAAACTGATTATCCTTATTCGTAGAATCTGTATTCTACTATATGTAAAATACAGTAAACATGTTTGAATTCGATTTCTACGGGTTTTAGATTTATAGTAATGTGTAGATTTTATTTCTACGGGTTTTAGATTTATAGTAATGTGCAAATTCTGATGTTTATCGATTTTAGAGCGATAAGTTAAACGCGGAATATGTAATCCAAATATTTTTATATTACTATTATTTACGTAGATTACATATTCTAAACATATTAGATTTAATGAAACAAGTTGATTTTATTTTTTACTTCGTAGAACGCCAATTCTATTTTTTTATCAAACAAAATCTGAAATTATGATTTAAATATTTCTAGAGCTGGAAAAAAATACCACTAAGTTAATATATGTATTTTATCATTAATTACTATTTCCTTTTTTTTTTTGCAAAAATATTTATTTGATTTATTTTTAAAAAATTAAATAACGTTAGAAGTAAAAATAATATAAAATAAAAATTAACGTAACTGGGACATAGTTATTATTTTTTTTTGGCCTAAGAACAAATTTTCCAAGTTTTTTTTGTACGTCGGGAAATGAGGATAAAGTTACTTAACTAGTAGACGACAAAAGAAATTAAAAAGTTACTTAAATTGTGAGGAACCTCCTCCAAGTTCAAAGTGCAATTACATCTGCCACGTGGAGTCACCTGCCACGAAGGTTCGTTTCGTTCATGCACTCACTGGAAAGCCAAAGTTGAAAACCAAGGAATTGTTTTTAATTAGAGTATGTGATAACAAAATAGATTCTAATAAATATAATAGGTCGTTGATTGAGCAAGCACAAGACCCCCATATGCCAGACCCCCTTTAGGCCATCCACATGGAGGGTTTTAAACCCAGGTTCACACGCTTCCCAAAACAAAAAAAGGAACACAAGGTCTTGCAGGTTCACGCGTAAGAGACGGATTCACAACTATTTCGTGGGCCTCACGACGCGTGGCGGTCTGCAATTGGTTGGGCTTTTTACGTTTTTTTTTTTAAGAAATCAAACGAAAAAAAATAATAATAAAAAATTAAATTGGTGAACCCCTCCTAAGTTTTACTAATGCAGATGCCCTTACGAGCTAACTAAGACTGTCATCTTTAGTGTCAAACAAACGGTTTCAAAACTTCATATTTTTAAGTTTTTATAATTATAAAAAGTTTTAATTATATGTTTATCAAATAGTTTTATTAATTACTATTTTAGTCTTCATAATCTTATATTTTATTAATATTTTAGATATAAAAAATATCATATTCAATCATTTTTAGTTTATAACCTATCTGTAATAACAAAAAATAATATATATTATTTTTAAATTCATTAATTAATCATATATAAAAATATAAAATAGTTATTGACTCTTTTAATATTTTATTTATAATTTATGATTTAGTATGTGTGTTCTAGTTATCATTTAATGTAATGTTCATTTTAATAATCTATAATGTTCACCGTAGCTTTTAAATATGCATGTTTTACTATTTATAACACTTTTCTAGTATAAATTTTATTTTTATTAATATTAAAAACTAGTATAACCTAAAATATAAAAATTGGATTTATTTATTTTTGTTTTGAAAAAAGGAAAATACGGAGTTTATCTTTTAGAAAATACCCTAAACTTCATATTTAAAGTTTTGTCAAACTTGTCTCTAGAGATACTCTTAGTACACTTTATGATGGTTATGTATGTTATTGATCAAAGTGTAAACTTTCTCTAAATATAAGCAATATGAAAGTATGTTAGTCCCTCCAATAAATTGAACATATGAGCCTCTAATCTCCGATTCGATCTTGACTAACATGTTTAATGTATTTAGCATATTTAACAATCTTTAGCATATTAATAAAAAAAATTCAAACAAAGCCAAAGATAAACGGAATAGCGTGGATCAATTTTGAAAAAGAAAAAGGTGGCCGTCGATACTAGCTACTAGGAGAAGAGTTCAAAACCAAATATGGTTTTGATTTCTTATGAAGGAAACAAGAATCAAGTGTTGGGGGCAAAATGGACAAGGATGATTACACCCATTAAAAGTGGTGGAACCTCTAATTCTGGTAGTGTCTATAACTCTCGATAATATTTGCATTCTAGACAAAGTGAAAATAATCATTTATAATTTGATTTAATAACCTTAATACCAAAACACGATAAGCGCCACTTCACTACCAAATGTTTCTACCATAGAGTATGGAGAAATAACCACATCTCATTACGTCTTTAAATACAAACACAATAATAATAAAAATATTAATAATAGAAAGTTGATTAATTACATGAACGATGATGTTTTGACGGCTATTATTATTTCCTTCCATATTTCAAAAACATTTACTTTCCGATTCAAGTCTAGTCCTTTCATTTATTATCAAAGCTACACCAGAAAATACGTGTCACAAAGTTTATCGAGCCACCATGGGTGGAATATGCGTAAGCTGTTGCATTGTGCAAATGCTAACATCTGGATATAGACTAATCATCAACTTCTAATTGTGTTACATAAAATGTCCCTTCCAATATATATATGCTTTCATGTTTTGAAGAGTCATTACCACCTTATGGGTCCATAACAGTAAGTGATTATTACAAAGCACATTCCCAAACTATATGTGGTCTATATTTCAGCTTAACGATTAACCCCCAATATTCTAACATTCGTGGGAATGACGATCGCCATAATTGGAAGACAAATACAATTCCACAATAAAAAAGTACTAATTATATGGAAAATGTCATTATTCTAAAAAAGTATTCCATGTGTAAGCGAGTTTAATTTATTTGGCTTACTTGAAAAGAAGGAACAACAATGGATGTTGAATCATTAATGAATGTGGCCATAATGAGAGTTAAGGAGCAGTATGAGCTTCAAACCTTTTGCTGCTGCTGCAGCACTCTCTTCTCGTCCACCATTGAGCGTTGGCTTCTTCCTGTAAGGGAAACAAGTTCGGTTGTTGTACTTTTCTCTCACCACGACGTGGTCAAAATGACTCCAAGTCCTTCCTCTCGGCAAACTCTCTGGCCACATAAACCTCTCCGACAACGGATTCTTCAGACTCTCGTAGAACTCATGCGGTGTCTCGCAAATCACATGCTGGATCCAAAACGTTATTATAACACAATACTTAGTTTTAAAGAAAAAAAACACACTGAATATAGAAACTTGTTCATATATTACCTCTGCCATGGCTTTGATCTTGAGAGTTACATCATTGCTAAGAAGAACGAGGTTTTCATAGATGTTAAGGTTTCGGTAAAGAAGTGCACATTCGAGAACTTGATCGTCTGATGTAGAGCCATTTGACTGAGGAGTTACTGGTGGGGTTGGTGCAGCAGTTGCTTTGGTTTCCTCTGATAGGCTTTGGAGCTGAATCCACCATTTGGTATTAACCTTACACTCTTCGATCCAATCCAGGGCTGAGGAAGCAATCTCTGCTCTTCTTCTTAAGAGAAGATTCCAATTGCGCTTAGTCTCATTTAGTTCCCTTAACACTGAACAACGAAATCAAAGGGGGTGATGATGGTAAAAAGATTATCCAAAAGCAATTGATCATATAAGAAGTAAAGATTTGGGTGATTAACGCAAAGGATATATTAATTGTTTTATCATAAGAATCAACTACAACTTATGTTGTCAAAGAGAATTCTTCCAGAACTGTATTATAGATTCATCTGCTTATGCTGTATGCAATTTACAGCCGTATAGAAAGTAAAAAAAAAAAAAGTAAATGATTTTATGGTTTGTGATTAGAGCTTTACGTGAAGCTAGAAACTATTGATAGAATAGAAAAGTAAAAAAGGGTTTTGCCTGTTAGTGGTACGACCAGATGTGTCCCTTTGAGACCTTGCAGCAAGCGCAGTGGCTTCCTAGACTCCTTGTGGAGGAGAGAAGAAGTGTCCAACACAATGGTCCACTTCATCTTGTTCTTTCCATTCTAAATACACAGTGACACTTATGGTTATTATAACAAGTACACAATGACAACAAAACTAATTATGACTTACAGAAGAAGAATGAATGCCCATAGATATGTTGTTTCTTGCTGATGCAGTAGAAGATGCATCGATGTATGATTGGCTTTGGGAGGAGGAGTTTTCAGCTTTCTTCTTTGGTGCCACCGGCTCATGATTCACCTTTGATTTGCTGCTCATGCAGTGAACATCTGGTCTCTGTTCCTTGCTTGGATTTTCTGGTTTGGCTTCTACACTATTAATGGCCAACTCGGGTGAAACCTGAACATCCTCTGTCTCCGGGTCTGATGACTCCATCTCTGACATCACATGACCTCCATCTCCTCTGACATACCATTCATCATCCTCCAAACTGTGCTGCTTACTTGGCTTTTCTGGTGCGGCTTCTAAAGCACATTGCGCTAAAGACTGAGAATCTTCATCAGATTGTAGCTTTTGTGTATCGATAGAAGAATCTCTAGCTAATGTCAAAGCACTTGGAGATGCAAGCGGCAACGAAAATTCCCTTGTATCAATGTATGTATCCTCGTCCTCACTAAGGACTTGAGAAGTCACATCCAAATGTCCATCTCCATCATCACCTGACGCAGTGTCCGCTTGTGACTGCAGATAATACTCTCAGGCTAAGGACAAATAAACTAACAACAAACATTTAATAGCCAAAAAAAAAAAGAAAGAGAAGTTGAAACCTCTGCTTCAAAAATTCTATTATCTTCATCTTGCTCCATCACTGTAGATGAAACAAATGGATTGTCGAGATCATATGCATGGCTAAGGGGAATCCAATGCAGTCTATAGAGCCTTGTTGAAGCACCGATCCTAATGACATCACCTTCCTCCACCTCAACGCAAGCATCTGCCTCAACTTTCTCATCCCTAACCCATGTCCCATCCACTAAAATCAAATCAAGATTCCAAGTAAATGAGAAAAAATTCCCGCTTGAAACAATCTAAATTTCGGATTTCATACCAGAGGATAGATCGGTGACGAAGAGTTTCTGACGAGAGGGAAGAGATCGGATCTGCAGGTGGTATTTGCTAATGCTAGGGTGCGTCAGCAGAATATCGCAGTCTGGATGCCGACCTACGATCAGAATCTGCTCTACCTCATCTTCAGCGTTACCGTTTCTCTCCGGCGACGAGAAATCGCGACTGTTGACGACGAAGATGTTCTTGAGAATGGCGTCGTTTTTCAGCACAGTGAACACAGGGATCGTCTTCTCCCGCACTTGTTGCTCCGCCATCATCGGAGATGACGATTCACAGACCCAAATCTATAGTCTCCATCCCTTCCTGATTTGGACCAGTTTTGATTTCGAACGGCTAATTTCGTCATCTCCGACCATTTCAAATTTTTGAACAGTATGGTTAACGTGTGCTCCAGAACCAAATCCGGGGATTCAAAACTTTACCAAACTCAATTGTTGATTTATATACCGGTTAGGGACTTGGGATTCTTTACTTCTTTCAATTTTAGTTCCCTGTTTCAAAACAAACCGAAATAAAATACTCTTGCTTGGTTTACTCTGGTTTTGTTCTTTCAGTTCAAAAGAATCTTTTTTTTTTTAAACACAATTCATAACAAAAATATAATAGTCTTTTTTTTTTTTTTTTTTTACAACATAAGAGGCAAGAAGCCTATGAAACCACCGGTTCAGATAGCCAAACCAGAGGTAAAGAATCGACATATAGCATAGCTGAAGGAGAACTCCTCGCCCCACGTGCCAGCTTGTCCGCCATTGTATTTTGTGCCCTTGAGATATGTCTGATCATGAAGTTGGGGAAAAAAGTCTTACTTCGGGAAAATTCTTCCATGTGTGTAGCAAACGCCGGCCATTCGTCGGGTGAAGACACCATCTTCACCAGTTGAGAACAATCCGTCACAAATACTACGTCTGAGAACTGCAGGGTCTTCATGCACTCCATCGCCCAAATCAGTACTTCACATTTTGTCATTCCTATTTTTCCATATATACCACATAATCCATGGAAAATACTCCGAATCAACATCTTTTCAGAGTCGAAAATACAAGCCCTGGCCAGTGAAAGCATCTTGTTCTCTCCGCGCCCCATCAATATAACACACTCGAGAGGGCCCCAATGTCTGCCAACTCACATCTGGCGGAGTAAACCCATGACTTTCATGTACCAATAGCTGGGCCTCAGCCCAAAGTGATCCTTCAACTTCTGCTCTGCGCAAAATTTCTTGAGGATTTGCAGTCCTATTATTATGAATTTTGGCATTCCTATTTTTCCATATATACCACATAATCCATGGAAAATACTCCGAATCAACATCTTTTGGGAGTCTCCAAAAAAGATGATCCAAACCGGTAAAAACTGAGGAAGATGGAAAGATTCCGGAAGGGGAAGGGAACCAAGATAAAGCCCATGCTTGAAGTGCTGGTGGGCATTCAAACATAACGTGATAGATGAATTCCTCTTCTGCCCCACAAATACCACACTAGAGATCACACTCTATACCACGAGCCTTCAGATTTTTTGAAACTGGCAGTGTCCCCGATAAAATTTGCCAAACAAAATGTCTTAGTTTCGGTGGGCATTTAAGTTTCCAAGAGTGCGCCAAAAGGGTTTTAACATTAGGTCCATAACTTAACACTCTTGGGCCTCGATCCGGGTATAAGGATTCTGTCCTAAACCCTGATTTAACCGAGTATTTACCAGAATCCGTAAACATCCAGCCATATGTATCTGGCCTTAGCGTTCTACTAACTGCTATACCTCGAATAATCCTCACATCATCTGGATGAAAAAATTCATTCAGCAGATCCTCATTCCAGGAAGAATCAATGGGATTTATCAGATCTCCCACCATAAGCGACCGATTTAAAATTTGAGATTGAGTTTTTGGTAATGCTGACCTCGGGCGAGGAGCAGGGATCCAGGGATCATTCCATACGGATATCGATTTCCCGGTTCCTACTCTTTTGATTAGTCCTTTTTTAACCAGAGGTCTAACTGAACATATACTTCTCCATCCATAAGAAGAGGAGAAAGATCTGTGTTCATCCAGAGGATGAGTATTCCGAAAATAACGACCTTTAAAAACCTTAGAGAATAAACATTCCGGTTTATCAACCAGTCGCCATAATTGTTTAGACAACAAAGCCGTATTAAAGTCTTGCAAGTCCCTAAAGCTCAAACCCCCCTCATCTTTATGGATGCAGACTTTATCCCAGGAGAACCAATGAATCCCTCTTTTATTATTCCCTGCTCCACCAGAAATGAGCTAAGGTACTCGTAATTTTCCTTGTAACCCCTTTGGGAAGCCTGTAGCAAGACATCACAAAAGTCGGCATGGGTGAGGCTGCTGATTTTATTAAGACCTCCTTACCCCCTTTTGTAAGGAAGCGAACTGTCCAACTATTCACTTTATTGTGTACCCTCTCATTTAAGAAGCCAAATATCTGTATTTTTGAACCTCCAAGGCTCTCCGGAATCCCCAAATAATTCCCCATTCCCCTCAGATTTGTAATACCTAGGAGATTATGGATATCCGTTCTCCGGTCCGCAGGAACCTTTTGCCCAAATTGAATCGATGATTTAGAAAAATTAATTTGTTGTCCTGACACCATTTCATAATCTCTAAGTAATTTTAGTATAACCCTACATTCCTCCATCGTCGCCTTGCAAAAAAATAAACTTTTGTCCGCAAATAAAAGATGAGAAATTGATGGGCTTGCGCGTGCTATTTTCAACTCTGTTAAGCGTTTTAACCTCTCTTCTTTCCTAATATTGGCAATAAGGGCTTCTGTGCAAAGAATAAATAAATATGGAGATAACGGATCCCCTTGCCGCAAACCTCTCTCTTGAACTATAAATCCTTTTGGTTGTCCATTTAATAAAACCTTATAACTAACTGATGATATACATTGCATCATCAAAGCCACCCACTCCATAAAAAACCCTATTTTCAATAGAAGGCGCTGTAAAAACGACCACTCAACCCTATCATACGCCTTATTCATATCCGTCTTGATAGCTAAATTTTTTTCCTTGCACGAATTGTTAGTGCATAACCCATGAAACATTTCCTGCACAATGAGAATATCATCCGAAATTAACCTCCCAGAGACAAATGCCGATTGGGTCTCTGAAATAAGATTTGGTAGCAATCCTTTTAGCCTCTGACATAACACCTTTGAAATAATTTTATACCCAACATTACACAAACTTATCGGTCGAAGTTCAGTCATTCTGTTTGGTCTCGCAGTCTTTGGGATAAGACATATATTCGTCAAATTCAGTCTTCCATCAAAACACCCCGTTCGCAGAAAGTCGTTAACCATATTAACCACATCCCTCTTTATTATCGACCAAGACTGTTGGTAAAAAAACGCAGTCATTCCGTCAGGACCTGGTGTTTTTTCCGGCTGCATCATGAATAAGGCAGCCTTAACCTCATCTTCTGTGGCAGCGGCCATTAGCCGAATATTCTGGACTTCCGTCACTAAGGTTGGTACTTCCTCCAGAAAACCATCGAACTCTGTTGGCACAGTGGTCCGAAATAAATCTGTGAAATATTTAACCGCCACTTCTTCCACTTCCGGCTCAGAGTTCACCCAATTTCCGTCCTCATTATGGAGTCCTATAATCCTATTCTGAATATGCCTTTGTTTTGTCAAAGCATGATAAAATTTAGTATTTTAATCCCCACATGTATGCCATTTAGATCTAGATTTTTGCTCCCAATATTGTTCCTCATCACGATACGCATCCTGCAATTTCCGTGACACCTCTAGGACCTCATCATTGGTTTTAGAAAAATCATTTTGAATTTCTTCAAGAGCCTGTTGGAGAGAATCGATTTTTTTCTTTCCCATATGGTGGATTCTGTTTCCTCCAGGCTGAGATCTCATGTCTACACCAATGAATTCTATCCACAATTCCACTCCTATCCCCTACACGTCTAGAGTTCCAACCTCGTGTAATTGAATCCATGAGCCCTTCTTCCCCTACCCATCTCTTATCAAACCGGAAAGATTTCCTAAATTTAATAACTTTATCATCAATCGTTGCGATTATCGGTCGATGATCTGAGGCTACCATACATAAATACTCAACGAAAGAGTATGGAAACAGATTATGTCAATCATTATTCCCAAGTGCCCGGTCGAGGCGACATTTTACCACCTGTCGATATCTCCGACCACTCCATGAGAAAGTATTACCAACACTAGGAAATTCCATAAGGCCACAATTTTCTATCATATTATTAAAATCTACAATTGTATCTGCATGCCGAAGGCTACCGCCTTGTTTTTCATGATTTCTTCTAATTTCATTTAAATCGCCAATAATAAACCACGGATCCAAGCGGGCCATACCTATTCTTGTTATTCTCTCCCAAACCGTCCCCCCTTATATTTTGATTTGGTTCACCATAAACGAATGACAAGAAAATTCGTTTTCCTTTATATTCCGTTTCAATATCTATAAGTCGATTACTGGACGAGATAATAGTGACCTTATAACTAGAGTCATAATACAACGCCAGGGCACCACTTCTACCTTGGGGGTCAACCGTATGGAGATGAGTGAACCCAAAATGAAATTGAAAAGATTGAACAACACGCAATGTTTAATCGATTCCTTCGTTTCTTAATTAGTGATCAAGCAATCGAAACTCACAACACACAATGTTTAGCCGGTGTTCACCGCACTTCTCCGATGTGGAGAAGCCACTATACTCACCGGAGCTAGCTCAGCTATCAATCCACTAGAATCAGTTTGATTACAAGTGTAGATATCACAACCTGATATTGATCGTGTTCTCTGTGTAGCTATTATAAGCAGATACATGAAGCAGTAACCGGAGAGGAGTACGTCAGCGACTACGACGGAGATGACAGTCTTTCAACCTCCAGATCCTCCGAAGACGAAGGCTCGTAGCTTGAACCAGAGATTGTACGGTGATTTCAAGAGCTGCGATCAACTACTGGATCTTCTCGATCTCAGTCGTTTCAATCTCTTCCGGCGTTCGTAACCTCTCCCTTTTCTCTCTGTAAAACTTCGCTCTTTTCTCTCTCTATTTCAATGATGAAGACGACGATCTAACGGCCTGTGGGACCTACTCCCTTTTGTAATAAACTCGCTTCGCCAGCTGTGAAAAGCTTAAAGAGCTAAACTCGTTTCTTCTTCTTGTTACCAGATAAGCTAACACTCTTTGACCATTTCTGAACCAAAAACACAAGGCCCATTGAGCCCAGACCTGATATGACACCGTACTTCACAAATCTCCCCCTTGTCGATTAGGTCTTTCAAACTAAAACCTTCCGCCGAATACTGTTCATCCCTGAGACAACGACAAATCATGTCGGAATCACCACAGAACAGTCACACCGGCTCAAACAGCCACAACCAAACAAACCATGGACTCAGTCTTGCTCCACCTTCACCGGTGAACAGCCCAGACCCTCTCTTGTTCGTTCCATATCGAGAACCATCTCTGACGCTTACACTCCCAGCCGATTTCACAGTCTCGGATTCACTCCCTGCCCCTCTGCAGAGTATCCCATAACAATAGACAACAACAAACCCTCCTGATCCCTAAGCCATCCAGCCACGAAGATTAACCAATCTTGAATACTGTAAGTACTTTGTTCTTCTTCATACTTGCTTTGAGAATATACTCGAGACAACACTCTAATCTTTTGCAAACAACGAGAACCTGAACCTCTTTGACGAAGATCCAGTAACCCCCTCGTAAGTCTTTTGTTAATCTGTTAGTTACCCTTGTTATTTTGTCAAGATCAAACCACTAACAAGTTTGTCTCTTACTTTCCATGAACTCCTTCCAACGAGACGATCAAACAACATAACCATCTCGAGGTATCTCAACGTACGCTCAGGCAATGACCCCCAGCGTTACGAGATGCTTCTCGAACGCGTTACCAGGTAAACTCTTCGTTAGGATATCAGCAGGATTTAGATTTGTATGAATCTTTAGAACTTTTACCATCCCAAAATCAATAATGTCACGGATACAATGAATCTTATTAGCAAAATGCTTGGTCCTGTCATGATGAACCGAGTTCTTAGCTAGGCAAACAGCACTCTGAGAGTCACAATGTAGCTTAAAGAACTATGATTTAAAACCCAATTCACCGCAAAACTCCCTCAACCATAATCCTTTCTTAGTTGCCTCTGATAAGGCCATATACTCAGCCTCTGTTGTTGACAAAGCCACAACATGCTGAAGACATGATCTCCAACTGATAGTATTACCTCCCACCTTGAACACATAACCGGTCACTGATCTTCGCTTATCGAGATCCGTAGAATAGTCAGAATCGTTGAAGCCTTCTATATCAAAATGTCATGCCTTTGTGAATGTCAAACACACATCTTTAGCTCCCTGAAGATATCTCATAACCCACTTCACAGCTTCCCGGTGCTCTCTGCTAGGCTTGGACATAAACATACTCACCAAACCAACAGCAAATGCGAGATCAGGTCTAGAGCCAACCATAGCATACATTAGACTTCCAACAGCGCTCGCATATGGAATCTTATCCATATTATTAGACTCAACTAGCCATTCTTTATATGTTAGACTCTTGAGCTTGAACTGAGAATTAGAAGGAGCTACCACTGACTTGCAGTGCTCCATTCCAAACGTTTTCAAGATCTGTCCAATGTATCTACTCTGAGTCAGCTTCAAAGTTCATTTCTTTCTGTTCCTTATGATATCCATTCCAAGAATCCTCGAAGCTGCCCCTAGATCTTTCATTTCAAATTCAGATTTTAAACTTTCCTTTAACTTATGAATCTCTCGCATGCTCTTTGCTGCTATCAACATATCATCTACATAAAGCATAAGATATATTCTTTCTCCTGAACTTATATGCTTCATGTAGACACACGGATCTTTAATACATCTCTTGAACCCCAATGTCTTGATGAAAGAGTCAAATCTCTTATTACATTGCCATGGTGACTGCGTCAGCCCTTAGAGAGATTTTCTTAGAAGACAGACTTCCCCCTCATCTCCTTTCTTATTAAAGCCTTCTGGTTGCTCCATATAGATTGTTTCATCAAGTTCACCATGTAAGAACACAGTCTTTACATCTATCTGTTCAAGCTCCGTATCAAAGTTCACCACATATGACAATATGATTCGTATTGACACATGCTTTACCACCGGAGCGAAGATCTCATTATAGTCTACTCCTTCCACTTGAGTGTAGCCTGTAGCCACTAGTCGAGACTTATGTCTAGGATCTTCTACTCCAGGAATCCCCTCCTTGATCTTATGAATCCACTTGCACTCGATGATTCTTTGCCTTAGAGGTCTATCAACCAAATCCCAAGTGTGATTCTTATCTAGAGCGTGGGAACCGAAATTCACACTGTCGATTTACGTTTAAATTAGGAAACTAGGAAAACCCTAATTTCCCAGAGGTCCCGGATCTCTGCGAGAGCCAACGGCAAGTGACCAAATATATGCAGAAATCATGAAAAGATAACAAACGAGTTTAGAGAAAATAGTAGATCTTATTTCGAGTCCGCGTGAGAGCGTTGCGATCATTACAAGAGGTCATAAAAGCTTTGGCCGCAAAGGCTGTCAGCGAGTTACCTAGTTCTAGCGGCCTACAAGCTCAAACCTAGTTGACTCGCAGCTCGATAACAAAAGACGAAGAAAATACAGAAAAGGTTTTTGATTTCGGACTGGACCTTATGAAAGGCTGCCTACGTACCCCTTTCGAGGATCAAGCCGAACGTAATTCAAGAGTGAACCAAGAGATCGAACTGCTTGTGCACGTTCGTCTGGTAATCGGGTGCCAGTCATGGAAACAGAGCATGTCGAGAATAATGCCTCAGAGTTTCTAAGTGCCCAGAGTTCTGAGTCTAAAAAGTTGTCTCCCGTGCCTCTAGTCTAGGACTCCTTATATACTCGCTCCTAGGTCGGTTTACGCTTTTTCCTCTTCTGCCCTTAAGCCATCATAACTTAAAAATGGAGATATTCCATTTTTCCCGATCTTTCTAATTATCTTCGAATACTTCTTATTTATCCCCGGAAACTTGACATTTATCTTTCCTTGCTAACCAAGCATAAACCGTCCTACGGTTAATGGGCTTTTGGTTAAGAAATCGTAAGTGGGTTTCGAGTCACGTCTTAGGTCTCTTTGGGCCGTTGTTTGACTCGAAACATTTATTACGGCTTCTTTCGATAGAAACGAACTTTCCGAGGTTTTTATCATAAAGTTTGATTGATGAATTCAAATGACGAGAAACATGAAATGGGTTGGCTACGGTCTTCGGGAGATAGCATTAAAGAGTAGACGAGAATGCATAGATTTGTGTCGAATCAATTTTTAAGAAAGCACGGTCGCTACGTAGCGACCGAGCTACGGGGAGAGCTCGGTCGCTACGTAGCGACCGAGCCGTGTACGTGCTGTTCGCTACGTAGCGACCGAGCTTTAGTGAGAGCTCAGTCGCTACGTAGCAACCAGCTTTTGCTCTGGTTGCTACGCGGCAACCTTGTTCGCGTCTTTCTCCGATTTTT
>NC_027755.1:7582312-7585340 GCF_000695525.1 Brassica oleracea var. oleracea
TGCACCTTATGACGGCTGCCTACGTACCCTTGTTGGAGGGATCATGCCTTTCGTAGTTCGTCTTGGAGTTAAGGTTCGTATGACTAGTTTTCCAGCAAGACCTTTACGGTCTGGTTTTTATGTAGAGGTTATCAGGCGTGTTGCTGCCGATGGCATTTTATATGGGTGTAGAAGGAAGACTACGAGTTGTCATCTCGTAATCTAACTCTGTGTGAACTGCTACCGTGATCTGTTTCAAGAGTTTTCCCAGTGTGTAAAATTGCGGGATTTCTAAAGATGCTCGAATATTGGCAAAGAGACAAATTTTGGGATCTCGTATCAAGGTTTTTGATACTATGCCTAGAGATGTTAGAGACCAGTGCGATGGGTTTAGGGCAAGATCTAGGTTTACTCCTGGTTTTAGAGGGTGCGATGACTAATTCGACTTACATATCCTGTTTCAGTTTCATCCTGATTCTATAACGATTTAAAGTCCGCGATAGGTTCTCGGCTTATATGACTTGTATGGTTGGAACCGAGGTGCGATGACTAATTCGACTTATGTATCCTATTTCTGTTTCATCCTGTTTCCATACCGATTTAAAGTCCGCGATAGGTTCTCGGCTTATAAGACTTGTATGGTTTGAGATGGCTAAGTCTCCAAGGACAATTTTTAAGCCTCCTGGAAGTGCTGACAAAAAATTTTGGGTTTCTTTTATAGCGCTATTATCCTTGTGTCGGATGTACGAGAGTCATCTCTACGAGATGGCTAAGTCTGTTTAGGACGTTAAGAGTTTGTTGTGATCAGAAACAAACTTAATGGTTAAAATTACCATTTCGAGTCTTCGCGAAGGATATGTTTTGAGAAGATGTTAGTGGGTATGACTGTCTAGTCTTCCAAGAAAGTGTTTTTATCGAGGAAGGAAACAAATCTTCAGGCGTCTACGACGTCTCGCGATGCTGAAAATTTGTTATTCTTTCGTATGCCGCGTTTCGTGCTTGAATTGTTCGCTGGCTTGAAGATGTTTCGCGATGTTGCAAGGGATTAGTCTTAGCCCTGCGGTTGGGAAATATTCTGGTTTGACTACGGATGGTTGCAGCCAGAACTGTTGTTCCTGTTTGGATTTGATTTGCGATTGAGGAGTTAGGACCAAGGGGTCGCGGAAAATTTGTTCCCGGAAAGAGGCATCCTCCTATACCGTGCTTTGTGTGGTGTTGGCCTTCCGAGATTTCTTTTGTGTCTATTTGAGGATGTTCCGTATAGCTATAGGAGCTCTGTTACGAGTTTTCCTTACATGCCGCATTTTACGAGTAATCCGAGAGAATTGCCAGAAACGAATCGGTTTTAAGACGACATTCATGTCTCTTGTTTTTTCTCTCCTTAGGAAGCGAGCTTGATATGCGTGGCGATCGTTTCACGATTTTCGGAGAGTTTAGATCGGTTTGCAAGATCTGGACGAACAGTTATGGAACAATATATGGAGACAGGAAAAATCACCTAAGACTTAGTTCGCTTGACTATCCACCTAGGTTTTACGTTCCCTAAAGTTCTATGGCAGTCTCAAAGGCGTTTTTATTTCTTAGTAATTTCCTACGAAAACTCCAAGTCTGATTTCAAAAATTTTAAGTCGGAAATACCTTAGTTCTCTCGAAGATGCAGTTTTGTCTCTTCTCAGTTTTGCTAGCTCATTTGCCCTTCTCTTTTAGTGTCTGTCTGCCCACTTCGAATAGCAAGAATATTAACTTTTCATGCACTTCTCTCCTTTCCTGGCCGCGTTTTGGCTGCTGCCAATATTGCTGTTGGGGTCAAAAACGGTTACGACGAAGTTAACGTCCAAATCCCCGAAGAAGAAAAACGTAGAAAACTTCTTCGACAAATACTTTTTCGAAATAGATTCTTCTTTGCGAAAAACCTTTGCGGAAGAAACACGAATCATCAGACAAGAGCTTGAGAAGGATCATTACGCAGCGACCAAACACGCGCTCCGCTCGGTCGCTACTTAGCGACCGAGTTCGAGCCAAAGCTCAGTCGCTACGTAGCGACCAAACGCCCATTCCGCTCGGTCGCTACGTAGTGACCGAGCTCGAGCCGATACGTAGCGACCGAGCTCGAACCAAAGTTCGGTCGGTACGTAGCGACCGAGCTCTTCCAAAACGTCGATACGACATCAGTCCATGCATTTTCGTCTACCCTTCGATGCTATCTCCCGAATACCGTAGCGAACCCATCTCACATTCTCCGCCATTTCTAAGTTATCAATCAAACTTTACCGTAAAAACCGCGAAAAGTTCATTCTTTATCGAAAGAAGCCGTAATAAACGCTTCGAGTCGAAAGACGGCCCAAAGGGATCTAAGACATGACTCGAGGCCCAACTTACGATTTCTTAACCAACAGCCCGTAAACCGCATGTCGTTTTACGCTTGGTTCGCGAGGGAAGATAAATGTCAAGTTTCCGCGGATAAATACGAAATTTTGAAGATAATTACGAAGATCGGACAAAATGGAATATGTCCATTTTTATGCTATGGCGGCTTAAGGGCAGAAGAGGAAAAGCGTAAACCGACCTTGGAGCCAGTATATAAGGGGTCCTAGGCGAGAGGCATGGGGGACGAACTTTTTCAGGAAAACTTAGCACTTAGAGCAATTAGGCAACTTTCCGTTTTTGTTATTTCGAGCTGCGACTCAATTAGGTTTAGCCGTCTTAGGGTTGCTAGAACTAAGAATCTCGCCGACAGCTCTCGAGCCCAGGCTTATACCTTGTTGTAAACCCTCATACGCAAATTCAGAATAAGACTTCTCTTTGCTCTCTTCTTACGATTTTTATACCTCTTCGTTGTCATTATCGTGTTCTGATTTGCTTGGCGTGTGGTATTAGCAGATATCCACGACCTCTGGGAAATTAGGATTCTCCTAGTTTCCTTATTTAAACGGAAATCTACAGTGCGAATTTTGGTTCCCACAATATTTTGTACTAGCCTCCCTCGGTTTAAAACTTCGTCGACCGATGTGTGGTTATGAATGTCGGTCGATTTGTTGTTACGTTTGTC
>NC_027755.1:7585379-7585513 GCF_000695525.1 Brassica oleracea var. oleracea
AGCCTCGAAACGATCTCCTTGTTATCGAACTAACGATCCGAGATATCGACGTCGCAAGGGTGCTAATCGACACCAGAAGTTCGGCCGATATCATCTTCAAAGATACTCTCGAGAAAATGGGCATCGATCAATTC
>NC_027755.1:7585803-7586898 GCF_000695525.1 Brassica oleracea var. oleracea
GTCGACACCGAAAGTTCTGCAAATATCATCTTCAAAGATACTCTCGAGAAAATGGGCATCGATCAATTCGAAATCGCGAAATACCCTAGCCCACTACTGGGAATTTCAGGAGAAACGACCGTGGCCTACGGATCGATTAATCTCGCAGTCAAAGCCGGAACCGTGACAAGAGTCACAGAGTTTATAGTGGTTGATCGTTCTTCATCTTACAACGTTATCGTGGGAACGCCATGGTTGAACGCCATGCGTGCCATCCCATCCACGTACCATCTTTGCCTCAAGTTTCCAACCCCTAACGGAATCGAGGTAATATGGGGAAACCCGAGAGTATCACAGGTGTGTTACGCCGCAGGACAAAAACGAAAAAGACCAGATCTCGAGACCGTTCCTAGAAAAACGGAGAAAAAGGTCTCCGACCAAGGTTCGCGAAGTCAAGATTCGGCTGAACTCTACTGGCAGTCTCGTAACATCGCGGCCCTATAGGAAAAACGCGAACCAACTTGCGAGCCTGTGGTCACAGTCTGTCTCGACGAAGCATCTCCAGAACGATGCGTCGAAATCGGAGCCAATCTCCGCGAGCCTTTGAGGACAGAGCTCGTAACCTGTCTAAAAAAGAACCTCAATACTTTCGCATGGCCCGTGGAAGATATGCCGGGGATTGACATTGACATAACGTGTCACGAATTAAATATCGATCCGACTTTCAAGCCCGTTAAACAAAAAAGGCGGAAGCTAGGACCTGAACGAGCTTCCGCGGTCAACGACGAGGTCGAAAATATGCTTAAAGTCGGGTCAATAACAGAAGTGAGGTATCCAGACTGGCTCGCCAACCCCGTAGTAGTCAAAAAGAAAAACGGAAAATGACGAGTTTGCGTGGATTTTACCGACCTAAACAAGGCCTGTCCAAAAGATAGTTTACCCCTGCCACACATCGATCGATTGGTAAAAGCAACGGCAGGAAACAAACTTATGTCTTTCATGGACGCCTTTTCAGGTTACAACCAAATTATGATGAACCCTGACGATCGCGAAAAGACTGCGTTCATTACCGATCGCGGAACCTATTGCTACAGGGTAATGCCCTTCGGCCTCAAA
>NC_027755.1:7587337-7587589 GCF_000695525.1 Brassica oleracea var. oleracea
TCCTATTTTCTATATCAGTAAAACCTTGCTGGATGCCGAATCTAGATACCCGCTGATGGAAAAATTAGCATGCGCGGTCGTAACATCGGCCCGAAAACTAAGACCATATTTCCAATCCCACACGATCGTCGTCCTCACGACTTTTCCCCTACGAACGATCCTTCATAGCCCGAGTCAATCGGGCCGATTAGCCAAATGGGCGGTAGAACTGAGCGAATACGATATCGAGTACCGACCGAGAACAAGCGCAAA
>NC_027755.1:7587601-7588142 GCF_000695525.1 Brassica oleracea var. oleracea
ACAAGTGCTTGCGGACTTCTTGGTCGAATTACCGACAGAGACCATAACCAACGAGGAACCAAATTCCACTTGGCTCCTTCACGTCGACGGATCCTCGTCCAAGCAGGGATCAGGCATCGGAATTCGCCTCACATCTCCAACGAACGAGATTTTAGAGCAATCGTTTAGGCTGGAATTCCACTCCTCAAACAACGAATCCGAATACGAAGCGCTCGTCGCAGGACTGCGTTTGGCTCACGGCTTGAAGATACGAAACATCCACGCTTACTGCGATTCCCTATTAGTGGCAAGTCAGTACAGCGAAGAGTATGAAGCCAGGGACGAACGGATGGATGCGTACCTTAAACTGGTCCGAAAACTAGCTCAAAAGTTGACTGTTTTGCCCTCACGCGAATTCCCGTTCCGAAAACATCCAGGCAGATGCTCTCGCGGCCTTAGCATCAAGTTCTGATCCAGGACTCAAAAGGGTAATTCCGGTCGAGTTCATCGAACACCCGAGCATCGGACCGCCAATCGTCGTCAACCTCATAGAAGGTCAAGA
>NC_027755.1:7588251-7588646 GCF_000695525.1 Brassica oleracea var. oleracea
CCTGCCCACCGAGAAATGGGCAGCCCGCAAAGTCCGAACACAGGCCGCGCGCTACGTAACAGTAGACGGAAAAATTTACAAATGGAGATTCTCCGGACCAGTCATGACGTGCCTGGAAGGGGAAGAAGCGAAAAAAGTGATGGAAGAAGTACATTCGGGGTCCTGTGGCAATCATTCCGGCGGAAGATCACTGGCAGTGAAAATCAAACGCCATGGATACTACTGGCCAACGATGATCGGAGATTGCGAGAAGTTCGCACGAAAATGCGAAAAATGTCAGAGGCATGCTCCAACACATCGTCCTATCCTTTTATGCGCTGGGCCATGGACATCGTCGGTCCTCTTCATAATTCAAAGCAAAAGCGTTTCCTTTTAGTCCTCACCGATTTCTTTTC
>NC_027755.1:7588773-7589322 GCF_000695525.1 Brassica oleracea var. oleracea
TGGTTCGAGGCGTTCTGTGAAAAATGGAAGATACGGCTTAACAAATCGACGCCCAGATATCCGCAGTGTAACAGACAAGCTGAAACGATTAATAAAACCATTTTCGACGGACTGAAGAAACGCTTAGAGGCCAAAAAAGGCAGGTGGGCCGAGGAACTCGGGGGAGTCTTCTGGTCCCACCGTACCACCCCGAGGCGAGCAACAGGAGAAACCCCTTTCGCTCTGGTGTACGGAACGGAATGCATGATTCCCGCAGAAGTAGAGTTCCCCGGTGTTCGGAGAAGATTACTTCCCGAACGAGAGGAGCTCAACAACGCAATTCTCCTCGACGACCTCGATCTCATTAACGAGCGCCGGGATCGAGCGCTCATCCGGATCCAAAATTACCAACACGCAGCCGCGAAGTACTATAATTCCAACGTACGGAATTGCAGATTTAATCAGGGATATCTAGTCCTTTGCAAAGTCTTCCAAAACACCGCTGAACGAAACGCGGGAAAACTCGGAGCAAACTGGGAAGGACCCTATAAAATCGAAAAAATCGTCCGA
>NC_027755.1:7589502-7591909 GCF_000695525.1 Brassica oleracea var. oleracea
AAAAAAAAAGGGGGGGGGGGGGAGTGGATACGTATACTCGTATACTCTCAAACTCGAAAAAATCCGACCAAGCCTTCGATGTTTCCGACATATTTCGACTAAGCAAATCATCTTTTATCCGCAAAACATTTTTGAATTTTGAAAATAAATCAGCCGTTAGGAAGAAGCAGCCATTGGCATCGCGAGACGTTGCGAGAGATGCTTCAAGGATTACTTCTTCCGAACGACGAAAACGGACACTCCTTCAAAAAATGATGAACATTTTAACACATATCGCAACTCATCACCCTTCTTCCACACCATACGTAAGCTTATGAAAAATGTAACTCGACCATCTTGTCATAAAAAGAAAGCCGCATAGCAGAAGGAATTCAATGCCACATACAGCCAGCCCCGAAACACGAAATGAGGCCATTCAAGGCTGAAACATCAAACATTAAAACAAAAAAAAAAAAAATATCCCGCAAGAGATCTAACCAAAGTCATCCTCAGAGTTCACGCTCCTGTGGCTTCATCTAAACCTGGAGCCGCATAACCCCCGAGTACCGGATCCTTCCCCTCAGGGCCTTCTGAACACATCGGAAGGAGGCATGCGGATTTCAGGTCAGCTAGGATGAGATCGAAATCTCCATCCACGACTGGCAAATCTCCCTTGCAGCCGGACAGTTGGGCCTCTTCGGCCTCTAAGGTCGGAGGAGTCTCACTTTGGAACGACTGAACCACGGCCATCCCGCCCTCGATCGTCGCCAAGGCTAAATCCCTGTTCCGAATGCACTCGGGAGAGCCCAGAAAGGTGGAGATCTTCGCCAAGCGAGCTTGGAACTCAGAACTAAGAGCGTCCTCGGCCTCCTGAATCCTGCGGTCTCACTTCGGAACAACTGAACCACTGCCATCCCGCCCTCGATCGTCGCCAAGGCTAAATCCCTGTTCCGAATGCACTCGAGAGAGCCCAGAAAGGCGGAGATCTTCGCCAAGCGAGCTTGGAACTTAGAACAAAGAGCGTCCTTGGCCTCCTGAATCCCGCGGCTCACTAATCCTGCATCATTCTCAATCTGACGCTGAAGACGACAGACCTCTGAAGATTCGGCCTTCCTGGCTTTCTTCTCCTTGAACAACGAACTCGCCGTCTTCCCGAGGTCCCTCTCGAGCTCCCCTATCGCGATCTCAAGTTTCGACACTTTCACGGAGTGAGAACCCTTGACGGCCGTCAGCATGGCTTCAGTTTCGGACCATCTACCTTGAAGTTCCAACAACTCCCCGGCAAGACGACTGGTCTTAGAACCGCACTCGCTGATCATCCCGTCGATCAACGACATGAACCGCGAAATGAAAAGAAAGTTAGAGATTCTTTGTCTTTTAGAAAAAAATACAACGATCAAGAAAGTGAGTGAGCGACAAACCTTTCCGCGATGCCCCGACGCTATGCTCGAGCCTCCTTGCTGCGAAGATTGCCCATCACCGCCCTTGGTAAACTTCCTCTTCTGGCCCTTATGCTGAGTAACCGGAACAACACTAGGAGCGTGCAGCACTAGAACGATCTCCTTCTTGGCAGGAGGAGGCGGCATAGAGTCAGCGGCCCTCCCCTTATCTTTGACGATAATCGAAGTCGTGGACGACCCAGCAGGTAAAGCCGAAGCATCCGGAACAACCGAGCCTGCGAGAGTTCCCGTATCTCGCGGAGTTACGCCCTCGGTCCCATGATCCGAAGCAACGGCCAGTGCAGGAGAGGACGGTAACTCAGCGCCAGCTCGCGCCTTTTCTTTCTCGGCTTGGCGACGAACTAATGTCTCTCGAAAGGAAAGATGATAGGCAACACAAGTCGGCGCTTCGACCGGAGAAGTCGGAATCGGCGCCAGAGATGTAGCCTCGCCCATCTCCACATCGGAACTTCGCTTGTCACCATGGGAAGAAGACATGTTAAAAATAAGAGATTTGGAGCTAGTAGAGTTTTTGAAGGCTTGGAAAAGGAAAGGTGTGAGGCAAATGAATGACAAGAGCTCACTACTTATAGAAATGGGGACTCAGAATTTCATATTTTTTAAATAAACATTTTCTCGAGAATTCTCTTCCGCGGAATTTGAAGTAAACTTCGTTCAATACGCCTAACTTCGCCAAAATCGTTAATCCGCCCGCAAGAGTCTCGACTCTAACGAGCTGGGGGCTAACTGTTGGGGTCAAAAACGGTTACGACGAAGTTAACGTCCAAATCCCCGAAGAAGAAAAACGTAGAAAACTTCTTCGACAAATACTTTTTTGAAATAGATTCTTCTTTACGAAAAACTTTTGCGGAAGAAACACGAATCATCAGACAAGAGCTTGAGAAGGATCATTATGCAGCGACCAAACACGCGCTCCGCTTGGTCGCTACGTAGCGACCGAGTTCGAGCCAAAGCTCAGTCGCTGGCTC
>NC_027755.1:7591922-7592274 GCF_000695525.1 Brassica oleracea var. oleracea
AGTCGATACGTAGCGACCAAACGCCCATTCCGCTCGG
Source organism: Brassica oleracea var. oleracea (assembly GCF_000695525.1). Taxonomy (NCBI): domain Eukaryota; kingdom Viridiplantae; phylum Streptophyta; class Magnoliopsida; order Brassicales; family Brassicaceae; genus Brassica; species Brassica oleracea. Next base: position 7,591,960 of record NC_027755.1, read on the forward strand.
TCGCTACGTAGCGACCGAGCTCGAACCAAAGTTCGGTCGCTACGTAGCGACCGAGCGTTCGGTTGATACGTAGCGACCAAGCTCTTCCGGAAAGGTCGATACGACATCAGTCCATGCATTCTCGTCTACCCTTCGATGCTGTCTCCCGAACACCGTAGCGAACCCATCTCACATTCTCCGCCATTTCTAAGTTATCAATCAAACTTTACCGTAAAAACCGCGGAAAGTTTATTCTTTATCGAAAGAAGCCGTAATAAACGCTTCGAGTCGAAAGACGGCCCAAAGGGACCTAGGACACGACTCGAGGCCCAACTT
>NC_027755.1:7592305-7593183 GCF_000695525.1 Brassica oleracea var. oleracea
GAAATTTTGAAGATAATTACGAAGATCGGACAAAATGGAATATCTCCATTTTTATGCTATGGCGGCTTAAGGGCAGAAGAGGAAAAATGTAAACCGACCTTGGAGCCAGTATATAAGGGGTCCTAGGCGAGAGGCATGGGGGACAAACTTTTTCAGGAAAACTTAGCACTTAGAGAAATTAGGCAACTTTCCATTTTTGTTATTTCGAGCTGCGACTCAATTAGGTTTAGCCGTCCTAGGGTTGCTAGAACTAGGAATCTCGCCGACAGCTCTCGAGCCCAGGCTTATACCTTGTTGTAAACGCTCATACGCAAACTCGGAATAAGACTTGCTCTCTTCTTACGATTTTTATACTTCTTCGTTGTCATTATCGTGTTCTGATTTGCTTGGCGTGTGGTATTAGCAGATATCCGGGACCTCTGGGAAATTAGGGTTCTCCTTGTTTCCTTATTTAAACGGATATCGACAGTGCGAATTTTGGTTCCCACAATTGCAGTTTTCGTGATCCATGGTTCAATCTTAGTATCATTGGATTTACGAAAATGAATAGGCATCTCATCGAAAACTTTTTAGCGTTTAGGAATAGCCAGGGACGATCGAGAGATGCCAAGGATGATCAGTAAGACTCGCCAGGTGATGAAGTTTTGGCCACAGATGAAGGCGCGAGAGGACGGATGGTGAGACCATGGAGATAGGCGGTTGGGCGAATTTTGATTCTCGGATTTCGCTCCATCTCTTTTCTTATCCGATATTCTTTTTCTACGATCGTTGTTAGATTTTCGAAGGTTGTCATATGTTGAAAAAGTTTTTCCGAAAAGATAATAGCGATCGACTCGTTCGCGGGTCGGTTGCAACGTAGCGACCAACCGAGTGGCTAG
>NC_027755.1:7593430-7596379 GCF_000695525.1 Brassica oleracea var. oleracea
CGTAGCGACCGACCGAGTGTCTTGGTCGCTCAATACGTAGAGACCGACCGAGTGGCTAGGTCGCTCAATACGTAGTGACCGACCGAGTGGCTAGGTCGCTCAATACGTAGCGACCGACCGAGTAGCTAGGTCGTTCAATACGTAGCAACCGACTGAGTGTCTTGGTCATTCAATACGTAGCGACCGACTGAGAGTCTTGGTCGCTCAATATGTAGCGACCGACCGAGTGTCTTGGTCGCTCAATACGTAGTGACCGACCGAGTGGCTTGGTTGCTCATGAGTAGCGACCGACCGAGTGACTAGGTCGCCCAATACATAGCGATCGACCGAGTGTCTGGGTCGCTCAATATGTAGTGACCGACCGAGTGGCTTGGTCGCTCAATACGTAGCGACCGACCGAGTAGCTAGGTCGTTCAATACGTAGCAACCGACTGAGTGTCTTGGTCATTCAATACGTAGCGACCGACTGAGAGTCTTGGTCGCTCAATATGTAGCGACCGACCGATTTGATGCGCTTCCATTTTCTACGATTAATATAGGGTTTTTTCCGAATGATATTCGGAAGAAGTACAGCGGCGAGCTATGTACCCGATTCGATGTGCTTCCTTTTTCCGCGATTAACCTAGGGATTTTCTGCGGTTTAGGGGAGAGCAAGTTTTACTTTTCCGAAAAGCTTTCGGAAAACGTGTTTTGGTAAAACTCTTATGCGTTGAGACTTTTTAGTTCGGTAATGAGCCAAACTTACGGGTTTTGATAAAATTTATCATTTCCCTTTACGTTTAGACAGAGAAATCGCGAGCTCGTTTTGTTGCACTTCCTGTGGAGAAGAGTCGCGGCTAGGTTTTCGATTTTCTCAAGAACTGTGGCGTTTGCCTAGGCATTCGCCGTAGGCGCATTGGCGGCTGGAGTTGTCTTACCAGCGTTATTGCAAACTACGATTTTGTCTTTCGTATTTCCAGACATTGGTTTGATCAAGCGTTTTGCGGCTATGGTTTGATCAAGCGTTTTGCGGCTATGAGTTAGAGCTCTCCCCAAAGCTTGGTCGCTACGTAGCGACCGAGCCATGAACGTGCTCGGTCGCTACGTAGCGACCAGCTTTTGCGCTGGTTGCTACGCGGCAACCTTGTTCGCGTCTTTCTCCGACTTTTCGTGATTGTATTTTCTCCGCAAGATTCTTCGTAAAAATAAATCTTTTTCTAAGATTTATTTTTCGTAAAAACGTTCATGCCGATTTTTATGGACTTTAAGACATTGATTCCGTCGTGGCCGATTTTGACCCCAATATAGAGAATCCTTCTCTTCTATCATAGAGGTATTCCATTTATCCCAATCTTTTCTCTTCATAGCTTCAGCTACAGACTTAGGCTCATCAACAGAAATGTCATCCACGCTAACCAACGTATAAGCGACAAAGTCTCCACTTTCAAAGATAGCTGGAGGTTCCGTCTGTCTCCTTACACGGTCTCGAGCAAGAAGATAGTCACTGAGAGATTCCTCAGTTCCTCCAAACTCCTGTTCTGACTCTTCTTCACCTTTTTTTGTTCCTGTGTTTCTTCTCGAGTTTGAATGAACTCCACCTTCATCTGTATTATTCGAACCCAACGTTGAACCAACTTCAACTGAAGATACACACTGAAACGGCCCTTGAATCAGATCAGCTTTGGAAGTAACCTTCTTGACTTTAGAGCCACTCTCTAGTTCTTTCCTTCGAACTTCATCGAAAACCACATTTTCATCGAAAACCACATTTCTGCTTATCGTAGATTTGCCTTCATCATCCAACCACATTCTGTAGCCTTTAGTACCTTGAGGATACCCCATGAATATTCCCTTGATAGCTCTTGGACTCATCTTATCTTGAACTGTGTGCACGTAAGCAACACATCCAAATCGTTTAAGATGAGTAAACTCCACTTTGACACCAGACAACACTTCTTCAGGAATCTTGAACCCAATAGAAGCACTAGGAGTCCTGGTTATCAAGTAAACCGCAGCAGACGCTGCTTCTACCCAAAACCTTTTCTCTAAACCGGCTTCAGCCAGCATACATCTGATCTTGTCTACTATAGTTCTGTTCATCCTCTCCGCTACTCCATTTTGCTGTGGAGTATAAGTACATGTTCTGTGCCGTTTAATTCTTGCATCCTCACACATCTTTTCCATCTGATTGTTGCAGAAATCCAATCCATTATCAGTTTTGAAACACTTAACCTTCTTTCATGTTTGTGTTTCAACCAGCTTTTTCCACTCAACGATGTTCTCATAAACTTCATCTTTAAACTTTAGAAATCTAATCCACACTTTCTTAGAGAAGTCATCAATCAGCGTGAGAAAATACTTGCAACCTGATAAACTCTCGGCATAGAAACAGAACCCTGTTGGGGTCTAAATCGGTCACGACGAAATCAATGTCTGAGAGTCCGTAAAAATTGGCATGAACGTTGTTACGAAAAATAAATCTGCGGAAGAAACACGAGACATCGGACAAGAGCTCAAAAAAGGTCGCCACGCAACGACCGAACGCGTGTTCCGCTCGGTCGCTACGTAGCGAACGAGCGTCCGTTCCGTTCGGTCACTACGTAGCGACCGAGCTCGAGCCAAGCCCGGTCGCTACGTAGCGACCGAGCCTCCGTTCCGCTCGGTCACTACGTAGCGACAGAGCGTCCGTTCCGCTCGATCGCTACGTAGCGACCGAGCTCGAGCCAAGCTCTGTCGCTACGTAGCGACCGAGCGTCCGTTCCGCTCGGTCGCTACATAGCGACCGAGCTCGAGCCAAGCTCGGTCGCTACATAGCGACCGAGTGTCCGTTCCGCTCGGTCGCTACAGAGCAACCGAGCTCTTCCGAAACGTCGATACGACATTAGTCCATGCATTCTCGTCTACCCTTCGATACTATCTCCCGAAGACCGTAGCGAACCCATTTCATGTTTCCCGCCATTCTAAGTCATC
>NC_027755.1:7596771-7597731 GCF_000695525.1 Brassica oleracea var. oleracea
CCTCGAAAGGGGTACGTAGGCAGCCTTTCATAAGGTTCAGTCTGAAATCAATCAAAAACCTTTTCTGTATTTTCTTCGTCTTTTGTTATCGAGCTGCGACTCAACTAGGTTTGAGCTTTTAGGCCGCTAGAACTAGGTTACTCGCTGACAGCCTTTGCGGCCAAAGCTTTTATGATCTGTTGTAATGATCGCAACGCTCTTACGCGGACTCGAAATAAGATCTACTGTTTTCTCTAAACTCGTTTGTTATCTTTTCACGATTTCCGCATATATTTGGTCACTTGCCGTTGGCTCTCGCAGAGATCCGAGACCTCTGGGAAATTAGGGTTTTCCTAGTTTCCTAATTTAAACGTAAATCGACAGTGCGAATTTCGGTTCCCACAAACCCCAAAGATCACTGGGAACATACCCAAGAATCTCAGTAGTAGTATGCCTAGCCGTAGGAAATGGAAGCTTATGAGCTTTACCCAATAGACACTCTTCACTGAAATCAAGAGTATGCACTTCTTTGTCACTTAGTGTGGGAACCGAAATTCACACCATCGATTATAACAAATAATAATGGAGGAAAACCAAGTGAACCCCTTTTTCCTTGAAGGTCCGAATTCTCTGCGTAATCACTTTAAAACGATAAAAAGATAGATAATAGCTCAGAGGCGTTTTATTGAATAGTATGAATACAAGATTTCTCTAAGAGGAGTAGAGATATGCTAACTATCGGAACAACATGACAAGAGGCGGCCAAGACGTCCTAAGCCTTGCCGTGCTAGTCTAACCACCTAAGCCCTAAGTTCTCTAAGCTTGCAGGGGTTCTCTAAGTCTAAATTCTCGGATCCTTTTTCTTCTGCCCCTGCTCTCCTTATATAGTCGCTCTAGGTCGGCGGCCCATCCTTCACCTTCGGGCCCAAGTCTATCTCTATCGGGAATATTCCATTTTTCGTCGATCTTGATAGTTATCCT
>NC_027755.1:7604810-7607345 GCF_000695525.1 Brassica oleracea var. oleracea
AGGCGTTTTATTGAATAGTATGAATACAAGATTTCTCTGAGAGGAGTAGAGATATGCTAACTATCGGAACAACAGAACAAGAGGCGGCCAAGACGTCCTAAGCCTTGCCGTGCTAGTCTAACCACCTAAGCCTTAAGTTCTCTAAGCTAGCAGCAGTTCTCTAAGTCTAAATTCTCGGATCCTTTTTCTTCTGCCCCTGCTCTCCTTATATAGTCGCTCTAGGTCGGCGGCCCATCCTTCACCTTCGGGCCCAAGTCTATCTCTATCGGGAATATTCCATTTTTCGTCGATCTTGATAGTTATTCTCGAATCTTTACATTTATCTTTGGAAACTTAGCATTTATCGTATTTCTGCGAGTTAGGACAAACCGTCATAACTTTTATGGGCTCGAATCCCTTCTGAGAGCGTAGATGGGCCTCTAGACCAGTCTGGATCCTTGCGGACCGTTCTCAGGCCTTTTGGCGTTTATATGATTTCTCGGTTTTGGTCATAAAACTTCGAGAATAACCTTAATCGAAACAAAACAAGAAGTATATGGTCCCGAAGGTCGGATATCACAGCTATACAGAAGATACGGGAGTCAAAGTAAGTCGGATAGGCCGGGATCAGGTCGAGCTCGCCGGGCGAGCCGACTCGCATGACGGCCGAACTCGCCGGCTAACGCAACCACGCGACGGTTCAGCTCGCCGGCGAGCTGACCGGCGCGATGGCTGAGCTCGCCGGGCGAGTGCAACCACACGGAGGTTCAGCTCGCCGGCGAGCTGAACGGCACGATGGCTAAGCTCGCCGGGCGAGTGCAACCACACGGCGGTTCAGCTCGCCGGCGAGCTGACCGGCGCGATGGCTGAGCTCGCCGGGCGAGTGCAACCACACGGGACCAGCCCGATGGCTGAGCTCGCCGGTGAGCTGACCGACGTGATGGTTGAGCTCGCCGGCAAGCTGACCCTTATGACGGTTCAGCTCTCCGGCGAGTGGCTTTTGTGCGGGATTCGCTCGTTCGTTCACTTCCGATCTTTCTTTCAGTGAATGTTTTGTGAGAAATCCGTGAATAAGAAACAATCATAGCCGTTGATTTCGAAATAACCGTTTTTGACCCCAACAATTAGCCCCCCAGCCCGTAAGACTCGGAGACGATTTTCCGGGCGAGTGATATGAATTAGAAATCGAAATCTTTGGCTAAGAATATTTATTGCGGAAATCCACGTCACCCTCATGTCCTTATAAGTAGCATTTCACCACTCCTCATTCTTCACACATCTCTTTCTCTTACATTCTCTTTTCGTCAAACTACCTATCAAGAATTTCTTCCTCCCCAAGTGAAAAGAAAAGCTCCGACGTCGAGATGGGTGAGGCTAACTCGGTACTTCCGACTCCGGCCATGCACGAAGCTACTCCAACCTTCATCGCCGGGTTTCTTTCATTCAAAGAGAGACTGTCCAGACGCAGTGCCGAGAAGGAAGGGGGTCGGATTCAGCCTGAAGTGCCAGCTATCCTTTCTTCGCCTGCGATATCGACCTTGGCAGGAGGAAACAAGTCCCCTGGTGATGCCACACCCCTCGTAGAATCGGCCGTGGTTCCTGTTCAAGTTTCGGAGGTCTCGGCTCAACCCTTGGGCTCTTCGACCACACCAGTCCCAGATCCTAAGGAGGAGAAGGTGACAGAGTTGATGCCTCCACCTTTGGATAGGAAGGAGATCGTCCTAGGGCTTCCTGCGTCCAGTGCTGCTCCTTTGACCAAAAGCCGCAAGAGGACTGGCGCTGCGACCGAGACTGTCAAGAAGAGGAGATGTACCGCTGGCGCGGAAGGGGAGCCCTCGGGACCTTTGTCGCAACATTGTGCCAAGTTTTGTTTCGACTATTTTCAGCATGATCCACCTTGCTCTACGATTATCCTGACCCTTATTTCATGTATAGTTTGTATCCCTGATTGACGGGATGCTCAGCGACTGCCTGTTCGATTCCCTCATGGCGGTCCATGAGAAGGACCTGGCTCTGGCGAGCGTCGAGGGAAGCATGAACGAGATCCACCTGCTTAAAGGCGACATGGTTCCGACTCTGGACTCCGAAGAAACCAGGCTGTTGTCTCGCAAGGAGGAATTGAATGCTTCCGACGGGGACTTCGACTCGATCCTCTCTCAACTGCAGTTCGAGTGCACCCTCACGCCGTGTTTGGGAAAGACCGAGGGGCATGGCCTCGTGGCTGAAGAAGGTGGAGATGTTGCGAGCGGGAGAGGAAATGACGAAGCGGCCGAGGGAGGCGATGGCTGTGAGGTTGAGGATGAAGGTGGTGCTCCGAGGAGTGCTTAGGGTAACGATCCTTTCGGGGATTTTTTTTTATTTTTTGTTTTGGCCTGTTTGTGAGGCCACAGTTTGCATGTTTCGGGACTGGCCGTTGGTGGCTTTGAATCTCTGCCCTTGTTAGGGCTTTTTGTATAATGCGCTCAATCTATAAAATATTTTCGGTTTATTATAAATCGAGAGAACTCCGGGTTTTTCGAAGTTAGAAGGCGAAGGAGTGAGTTGTCGTCTCGGTCC
>NC_027755.1:7607373-7608370 GCF_000695525.1 Brassica oleracea var. oleracea
TTGAGCGCGCAGCTTTTGGTTTGTGCGAGGACTCGTGAAAACGTATAGACTTAAGTGAAGAGACAAGTTTTGGGATCTCATATCGGGATGTCGATATTATGCCTTTGAGATGTCAGGATCCAGCATGACTAGGTTTAGGGCAAAACCTAGGTTTACTTTCGGACTAAGGCTATGCGATGACAAGTCGGCTTTCGTTTTACCTATTTGCGATTTCTACCTGATTCATACCGATATAAAGTCCGCGAAGTGTTATCGGCTTATATGACTTGTCTTGGCATGAATCGAGCTACTTCCAAAGGCCGTTTGGAGGTGCTGGCCAAAATTTTGGATTTTCTTGTATAGCGCGCTATGGTATCCTGGTCGGATGTAAGAGAGCCTATCCTTTCGAGGGCGGCTAGTGTCTGTTTAGGACGTTTGTTGTGATCAGCAACAAAAAAGCGATGCCATTTTAAAGGCATTTCACCGTTAGAGGTATGTTGATTTTGGAAACAAGAGTGTTGTTTCCATAAGTTTTGGAAAGTCCGTAACTTCAAGCGTGTTGCGATGTCTCACAGTGGCAGAAGTTAATCTTTTTTTTTTGTTTTGAGCCGCGTTTTTCTTGCGGGCTTTTTACCAAGGATGCTTTTTTTGTTTTAGCGTGATAGCTGATTTAGGCGTTCTGGGCGAGTTCTGGACCGCCGTTTTGGCCGTTTGTCGGGTAGTAGGCTTAGCGATTGTAGCGTCGCGTTTTTTTTTTTTTTTGTAAAAAGTTCTGAAAAGATCGACTTTTTTGAAAGTTGTGGGAGTATACGAGTATACGTACCCATTCACCCCTTTTTTAAGATGGGGGATAGCTGAACTCGCTGGGCGAGCTGCCTACGTACCTTTTTTTTGGGGATCAAGCCATCTCGTAGTTCATTGGATCCACTTTACGATTAGTGGTAGTATTTCTTAAGATGCATCGCGTTCCAGGTTCTTTGGATCTTGACGTCCTGCATGGTTGCGATTTGGTATGATC
>NC_027755.1:7608576-7609199 GCF_000695525.1 Brassica oleracea var. oleracea
ACGATATCCATGGACCATCGCATGAAGGGATACGGAGACGAGATGGACGAGAGGACTTCCGCGGGTTGATGGATTGTCGGCGCGTGCCTTTGGCATTTTTCGCACTTCCGTGTGAATTTCTCGCACTTCCGTGCGAATTTCTCGCAGTCTTTGATCATAGTTGGCCAGTAATAACCATGGCGTTTTATTTTTACGGCGAGAGATCTTCCGCCGGAGTGGTTCCCACATGATCCGGAATGAACCTCCTCCATTGCTCTTCTTGTTTTTTCGCCTTCGGCGCAGGTCATGAGTGGGCCGGAGAATGTCCATTTGTAGATTTCTCCTTCAACCGTTACACATCGCGCGGCCTGGGTCTTGATTTTGCGGGCCGCCCATTTCTCAGTGGGAAGCGTTCCGTTGATAATGTATGCTCGGATTGGCTCCAGCCATGGGCTGTCGCAGCCGTATTCCGACTGATCCACGTTTTCTTCTGGTGGGTCTTCGACTTCCTCCGCATTTTTGATTTGTGCTCGAATCAGATTGGCGACCACTGGTGGTCCGATGCTTGGGTGTTCGATGAACTCGACGGGGATTACTCGTCTTAGTCCAAAATCCGAACTTGATGCGAGTGCGGCCAAGGCATC
>NC_027755.1:7609282-7611214 GCF_000695525.1 Brassica oleracea var. oleracea
ATCTTGGATGAGTTTTAGATATGCATCCATTCTTTCGTCCGTCGCTTCGTATTCTCCGCTGTACTGATTTGCGACTAACTGAGAGTCACAGTAAGCGTTAATGTTGCGGATCTTAAGCCCATGGGCTAATCGTAATTCTACGATGAGTGCTTCATATTCGGCCTCGTTATTCGACGCATGGAATTCCAATCGGAACGATTGTTCGAAGACTTCGCCGGTCGGAGACGTGAGCCGGATTCCGATCCCGGATCCTTGTTTGGACGATGATCCGTCGATGTGAATGATCCACGTTGAGTCCGGTTCCGTGTTTGTCATATCCCCCGTGGGCAATTCTACCAAGAAGTCCGCTAGTACTTGAGATTTTGCGCAGGTTCTTGGGCGGTACTCCACGTCGTACTCGCTTAGTTCGATTGCCCATTTTGTGAGTCGTCCTGACTGACTCAGACTGTGCAAGATCGTTCGTAGGGGGAAGGTGGTGAGGATTATTATGGTATGCGATTGAAAGTACGGCCGGAGTTTCCTTGCCGATGTCACAACTGCGAATGCTAGTTTCTCCATCAGGGGATACCGGGTCTCAGCGTCCAGTAACGTTTTGCTTATGTAGAAGATTGGTTTTTGCTCACCGCGTTCCTCTCTAATCAAAACGCCGCTTACCGCTGTTGTGGAGACTGCGATGTACAGGAACAAGGGCTCTCCGTCCACTGGTTTTGCGAGGACGGGAGGAGTGGCTAGGTAACGCTTTAGCTGTTGGAAAGCTTTCTCACATTCCTCTGACCATTCAAACTTCTTATTCCCTTTGAGCGTGTCGTAGAAAGGTAGACACTTATCCGTCGAGCGCAAGATGAAACGGTTCAAGGCCGCGACTCTTCCGGTTAGCCTTTGGACTTCCCGTTTCGTCCTTGGCGAGACCATCTCTATTAACGCGTTTATCTGCTTAGGATTTGCTTCGATCCCACGACACGTGACTAGGTACCCGAGAAACTCTCCTGATGCCACCGCGAATCTACACTTTGCAGGGTTCATTTTCATGTTGTGGGCGTTAAGTTTTGCAAAGCACTCCTCCAAATGGGAGACGTGGTCGTGCTCGTCAAGAGACTTTACGAGCATGCCATCGATATATACTTCCATAGTCTTGCCGAGCTGTTCGGAGAAAATTCGATTGACAAGTCGCTGGTAAGTTGCTCCTGCATTCTTGAGACCGAAAGGCATTACTTTGTAGCAATATGTTCCCCGATCGGTGATGAAAGCAGTTTTCTCACGATCGTCGGGATTCATCATGATCTGATTGTACCCGGAGAAGGCATCCATAAATGATAAGAGTTTTTTCCCTGCTGTTGCTTCGACCAGTCGGTTGATGTGCGGGAGTGGGAACCAATCCTTTGGACAGGCCTTGTTGAGATCGGTAAAATCGACGCATACTCGCCATTTGCCGTTTTTCTTTTTGACCACGACCGGGTTAAGGAGCCACTCTGGATACCTAACTTCTATTATTGATCCGACCTTCAGGAGTCTTTCGACTTCCTCATTTACCGCGGTGGCACGCTCTGGTCCTAGCTTCTGCCTTTTTTGTTTGGCAGGTCTGTAAGTCGGATCGATGTTAAGCTCATGACACGTTATGCTGATATCGATCCCTGGCATGTCTTCCGCGGCCCAAGCAAACGCATTGAGGTTCTTTTTGAGACAGGCGATGAGCTCTGTCTTTAGTGGCTCGTGGAGGTTGGCTCCAATCTCGACGCATCATTCCGGAGAGGATTCGTCGAGGCTGATCAAAATTACCGGTTCGCAAGTCGGTTCGCGCTTCCCTTCTAGGGCTTCGGCCCTTTGAGATTGCCAGAAGATTTCCGAGTCTCGTTCCGGGGCATTTTCATCAAGAGTCAGCTTTTTTTTCTTTTTATGGGAAGTTTCGATCGCCAAGTTCTTTCTTTTTAACTC
>NC_027755.1:7611981-7614853 GCF_000695525.1 Brassica oleracea var. oleracea
GACAAACCGTCATAACTTTTATGGGCTCGAATCCCTTCTGAGAGCGTAGATGGACCTCTAGACCAGTCTGGATCCTTGCGGACCGTTCTTAGGCCTTTTGGCGTTTATACTATTTCTCGGTTTTGGTCATAAAACTTCGAGAATAACTTTAATCGAAATGAAACGAGAAGTATATGGTCCCGAAGGTCGGATATCACAGCTATACAGAAGATACAGGAGTCGAAGTAAGTCGGACAGGCCGGGATCAGGTCGAGCTCGCCGGGTGAGCTGACTCGCGTGATGGCCGAACTGGCCGGCGAAAGCAACCACGCGACGGTTCAGCTCGCCGGCGAGCTGACCGGCGCGATGGCTGAGCTCGCCGGGCGATGGCGCGACCGGCGCGATGGCTGAGCTCGCCGGCGAGCTGACCGGCGCGATGGCTGAGCTCGCCGGGCGAGTGCAACCACATGGCGGTTCAGCTCTCCGGTGAGTGGCTTTTGTGCGGGATTCGCTTGTTCGTTCACTTTCGATCTTTCTTTCAGTGAATGTTTTGTGAGAAATCTGTGAATAAGAAACAATCATAGCCGTTGATTTCGAAATAACCGTTTTTGACCCCAACACTTAGATAACCATTCTAAACCAGAATATCCATGTTCTTCAAGCTCATATGCCCCAGCCTAGAATGCAACAAATTAGTTATGTTCACGCCTTGTCTAACCACGTTCACTTCTGCTTTTACTACTGAACCATCAAGATAGTAAAGACCATCCTTATATCTCCCTGAAAGAACCTTCTTTCCTCCTTTGAAGAACATAACCTTGTAGTCTTCTCCAGAATATTTTCACCCGTTCTTTTCTAGTTGACCATGATAGATCAAGTTTCTCACCATTGAAGGCATATACCTCACTCCAGTCAACACCACAGTAGACTGATCATGATTAACAATCTTCAGCTTTCCTATTCCTTTGACCTGGCTGACAGTGTTGTTTCCCATTAGAACTTTGCCTCCCTCAAACTCCTCTAGATCAAATAAGACTTCTCTGTTTGGCGTGATATGAAAGGTACAACCAGAATCAAGAACCCATTCTTCTTGTGTGTCCTGCATACTGGCATTTAGAATCATAGGAAATTCGTTTTCCTCCACAATGTTTGCAGCACTAGAAGATTTTTGTTCTTTTCTTTCTGGACAATCTCTTTTGAAATGACCTTCCTTTCCACACACCTAACACTCTCTCGTCTTCTGTTGAGGCTTGCCTTTAGACTTAGATCTGTAGTCTCTACTCTTTGATATATTTCTTCCCTGACTTCCTGGTTTCTTGTCACTTCTTCCCCTGGAAACTACTAACCCTTCGGAAGTCGACTTGGATCTTTTGCCAAGCCCCTTTTCCACAAGCTCAGCTTCCTTGGCATAAGCTGATGCTGTGAACCAGTGAATCATATTGAGGAGGTAGACTCGTTAGAATATGAATTGCTTGATCCTCATCTTACACTTCAATGTTTAGACTTGCTAAATCATCAACCAACTTCAAGAATGTGTCGAGATTCTCCTCTATGCTCTTACTCTCGATCATCATCTAGCTAGCAAACCACTGCTTTAGATAGATCCTGTTCGGAAGCGTCTTAGTCTGATAATCTTCCTCAAGAGCTTTCCAAACTCCCATGGCTGTAGTCTCTCTCATGACCTTTCTCAACACAATGTTTGTCAAGCTTGAGCAGATGAGATTTCTTGCTCGAGTATCCTTTTCCTTAGCTAGAGGATCTATCTTGACCTCCTTTTCAGTGACAGTGTCACCATCACCACCATCATCTTCCTTCTTTGAGTTGAGACGATTTCGTTACTTAAGATGTGTCCAAGTCCCTGCAACTCAAGCTGCATCAACATCTTAAACTTCCACAAACCAAAATCACCAGAACCATCAAACTTCTCCATCTCGAACTTAGTATGGATCTTCTCCATTTCAAGATTCCTGATAACGATCCCACACGCAGTTAATCAATTCACACAACTACGTTCTGCACAGATCTGAATCGCTACGTCGCAGAGCCAATCCCGATCGAACCTAGTTCTCTTCACCAAGAACCTGGCTCTGATACTACTTGTTAAGGTATCAGCTAGGTTCGATTTGATCTTAATCAGATTAACTCCTAAGGTTCAAGATCGATTCCTTCGTTTCTTAACTAGTGATCAAGCAATCAAAACTCACAACACAAAGAACAACACGCAATGTTTACCCGGTGTTCACCGCACTTCTCCAATGTGGAGAAGTGTTGGGGTCGAAAACGGTTACGACTAAGTTAACGTCCAAATCCCCGAAGAAGAAAAACGTAGAAACCTTCTTCGACAGATACTTTTCCAAAATAGATTCTTCTTTACGAAAAGCTTCGCGGAGGAAACGCGAGTCATCAGACAAGAGCTCGAAAAGGATCATTACGCAGCGACTGAACATGTGCTCCGCTCGGTCACTACGTAGCGACCGAGTTTGAGCCAAGGCTCGGTCGCTACGTAGCGACCGAACGTCCATTCCGCTCGGTTGCTACGTAGCGACCGAGCTCGAGTCGAAACTTGGTCGCTACGTAGCGACCGAGCTTGAGCATTTGCTCGGTCGCTACGTAGCGACCGAGCTCGAACCAAAGTTTGGTCGCTACGTAGCGACCGAGCTCTTCCGAAACGTCGATACGACATTAGTCCATGCGTTCTCGTCTACCCTTCGATGCTATCTCCCGAAGACCATAGCGAACCCATTTCACGATTCCCCGCCATTCTAAGTTATCGATCAAACTTTAACGTAAAAACCGCGGAAAGTTTGTTCTTTATCGAAAGAAGCCGTAATAAACGCTTCAAGTCGGAAGACGGCCCAAAGGGACCTAAGACATGACTCGAGGCCCAACTTAC
>NC_027755.1:7615229-7616714 GCF_000695525.1 Brassica oleracea var. oleracea
TCTTTTACGATTTCTTATTTCTTTTCGTCTTTGATTGCGTGTTCTGATTGCTTGGCGTGTGGTATTAGCAGATATCCGAGACCTCTTGGAAATTAGGGTTTTCTTAGTTTCCTTATTTAAACGGAAATCGACGGTGCGAATTTCAGTTCCCACAGTTTGGCGCTAGAAGGAGGGGGATTCGGATCAATCTAACTCTCAACCACATCACGCTCAACCAGACATGTCAACTGACAACGCGGATAACGTGCAGACTCCTCTTAACGGAGCCAGTGGCACTGATCTCCACACTCCCGCGGCAGACGTATCTGCGGCCAACGCACCAGCCAACGCCGCGGCGCTCGAGGAGTTTAAAAAGATGTTCGCCACCTACAAAAAAAGGTCGTAAGAACAGGGTAAGCTCGTGAGCACCTTGACCAAACAAGTTGAAACTTTAACTGCAATGACTCGATCAATCCACCCCCGCGGAACCACTAAAGTCCGCGGGAAAAGACTCGACTTTGCAACCCCACTCAACAGGCCTGGAGCTGCGCAGGGACGACCTTCAGGTCAAAACCCTAGCGAGAAATCTCCCATTGAAAAGGGAAACTCTGAAAACCCTCCGCCTCCCGCGAAGGCTTCGAAGGACAAAGGAGTCGAGCAAGTCGACCTGGATCCTAGCGATGTCTCCAACAATACTGATAAGGACGTCGACAGACATCCAAGGAGGACCAGAAGCCGATTCGCTCGGGAATGCTCTCCCTTCGACAAACCAATGACAGAAGAGGAGGAAATCCTCTATTGGAACGAACAAGAAGAGCTGGCTGAAAAGCAAACCGAGCTCACTCGCAGTAAACGCCGACAAGTGCAGAAATCTGCTGATGAGACGTCGGATATACGCGATCTTCGCGACTATATCACCAAGACTGCGGCAGAAGTAAGAGCCGTAAAATCCCAAATCCATCACACTACCAGCGCGGCCCCCAAGATCGACAGGCTACTGGAAGGGGCTCGAAAGACCCCTTTCACCGCCCGCATCTCAGATACGAGGGTATCCGATCCAGGAAAAATCAAAGTACCAAAACATGATGGTACTACCGATCCGAGAGCGCGCCTTCAGGCTTTCCAAATCACAATGGGAAGAGCGAGGCTGAAGGACAGCGAAAGACACGCCGGCTACTGCCGCCTGTTCGTCGAGAATCTAGAAGGAGCAGCCCTCGAATGGTTCGCGCGTCTTAAGCGAAACTCTATCGGAAGTTTCTGACAGCTCGCATCAGAATTTCTCAAGCAATACTCTATGTTCATAGATAGATAAACTTCCGATGTCGATCTCTGGAGTCTGTCCCAGAGGGAAGACGAACCCCTCCGCGAGTTCATCAGCCGATTCAAGTTGGTAATGTCTAGGGTCAGCGGGATAAGCGACAAGGTGGCCATCGACGCGCTCAGAAAGGCGCTCTGGTACAAGTCGAAATTCAGAAAATGGATATCCCTCGAAAAACCGCGGACGAT
>NC_027755.1:7618783-7619546 GCF_000695525.1 Brassica oleracea var. oleracea
GAGTCTTCATCACCTCGACAATTTCCCTCTTGCCCTTCCGTTCCACCCTACGAACAGCCCTGGAATGATCACGAGCGAGTTGAGCGTCCCGCGCCAACATCTCGTCTCGCATGCGAGCAAGATCCTTTTACGCCTTCTTCGTTTTAAAGCGATAGATCATGGCCTCTCTATGGCTCGCCTCAATGGCCGATCCAAGCAAGTTCAAACCCTATAAAACCGATTGACACATTATAAGCAAAAAATAATAATAATAACGATCGCCAAAATTCTTAAAGTTTATACCCCGTTGATGATACGAGATCCTTCCGCGACGACTTTCGGCCTCCCCGACTCGCTCGTAACCGGAGGACCATCGATGCCCGACGGAAGACCAGAGAAGAAATCATCAAAGTCCGGAATAGGGACCTCGCTCGTACCGCTTCCATCGCCGAAAGCAAGGTTCGGATTCCATCCTGGAAGCATGCAATCGTCCACTGAAAACTCCAGGTCACCGAGATCAATATCTTTCCCCTTCGAAGAGTTCAGCCCCGTCACAATCGTGGGAGCGGCGTTGGGACCTTGGTCTTCAGGTTCGGAATCACTCCTTGCGGAATCACTCCTTGTTTCTCCACCCAAAGCGTGACTAGGATGCACGAACCTCAGCGCCTTTCGAACTCTCTTCGGCGTAAAGGAAGTCCAGAAAAAAGGACCATTCCTGAGCAGATCCCTCATCGCAATAATGTCCTCAGGAAACGGAGCAAGAGGGTTGATAAAGGGACGATCG
>NC_027755.1:7621133-7623589 GCF_000695525.1 Brassica oleracea var. oleracea
TTCCGTTTTTGTTATTCGAGCTGCGACTCAATTAGGTTTTTGCCGTCTTAGGGTTTTAGAACTAGGAATCTCGCCGACAGCTCTCGTAGCCCAGGCACTTACCTTGTTGTAAACGCTCAAACGCAGATTCGGAATAAGAACTAGCTTGCTCTCTTTTTCGATTTCTTATTTTATTACTGTTCTCGTTTCATGTTCTTATTGCTTGGCGTGTGGTATTAGCAGATATCCGGGACCTCTGGGAAATTAGGGTTCTCCTACTTTCCTTATTTAAATGGAAATCGACAGTGCGAATTTCGGTTCCCACAAGAAGCCGCTATACTCACCGGAGCTAGCTCAGCTAGAAATCCACTAGAGTCAGTTTGATTACAAGTGTAGATATCACAACCTGATATCGATCGTGTTCTCTGTGTAGCTATTACAAGCAGATACACGAAGCAGTAACCGGAGAGGAGTATGTCACCGACTACGAGGGAGATGACAGTCTTTCAACCTCCAGATCCTACGAAGAAGAAGGCTCGTAGCTTGAACCAGAGATTGTACGGTGACTTCAAGAGTTGCGATCAACTACTGGATCTCCTCTATCTCAGTCGTTTCAATCTCTTCCGGTGTTCGTAACCTCTCCCTTTTCTCTCTGTAAAACTTTGCTCTTTTCACTCTCTGTTTCGATGATGAAGACGACGATCTAACGGCCTGTGGGACCTACTCCCTTTTGTTACAAACTCGCTTCACCTGCTGTGCAAAGCTTAACGAGCTAAACTCGTTTCTTCTTCATGTTACCAGATAAGCCCAACACTCTTTGACCATTTCTGAACCGAAAACATAAGGCACGTTGAGCCCAGACCTGTTACGACACCGTACTTCACATCTCACTATATTATCATCTCTTATTAATTATTATGGATTAGGTATCCTTACTCTCAAGATCTCTCAAGATGACTCTTCTATTTCATCGATCAGGCTCCAATAATGTCAAATCCTGCATGATCCTTACATCGTTAGAACCAGAAAATAATCTCGTAATCATGATTTCTATGTAGTCAAAGTTCTGAGTAGTAATCTCGAGAAAAAGGGATGCTACTTAAAAGTTCATCGACAAGATTATCTACATGATTCAGTGTAAGATAAGCGTTTTCTTCCAGCATTATACCTATTATCATCGTGAGAAACCAACACGGATTAGTAACATCAATTATTATTCAGATAAAAAAGGAAGAAAACATAAAAATTAATATACCATTGTGTCGATCATCTTCTTTTGAGCACTCTTAGTCTTAGTATTTGTTTATGAACCTCTTTCAGCTACCCAAATCTATTCTACTGGAACTTAACCAACTCAAATATTTTCTTAATAGAGGTACATGTAATACCAACGCAATTCTTTGTTCACATATCTCTCTCTCTAATCAGTCGATATGACGCTTTCTGAGATGAACACCCAAGAGCTGGCAGATTCTCCATCCTCTCCAGTAATGTCAAACTCATCCCATTGCCATGGTAGATGTGTGAGAATCTCTGGATCGATCGAAGCCACACCACAAAATTGATTTTAAGTCTTGAGATTAAGTATTTTAAAAATCAAAAGATCTTCCTGCTTAGAGTTCAATCCTTCAGTTAGTGCCATTTATTGGTGATCAGTGTTGCAATAGGGCAGAGATCCCCTCACACAATCCCATAAGTAATATTGTCTAAAAGCGCGTCTAGGAAAAACTCGAACAACCGGAGCTTATGCCATGATTATCTGTGAAAAGATGGAAGAAAATTAAATTGGATGTTCATGAAAGAACTCAGAAGCTCCTTCAGCTTCTTGATGTCACACATCTTCTCTGCAGCTATCAGCATGTCATCTTGTACTTCTCCCATCAAACTTGTCGATCTTCGCTCTTATTCCAGACATCTTCTCACTAGATCACAACCCGAAGCTCTGATACCAGTTTGTTGTAACAATTGTGAGAGAAACAGATGCGGAAACAGATGAATAAAAACGATGTAACAACGACACAGAGATTTAACGTGGTTCACCAAATTGGCTACGTCCACGGGCAAAGAGAGATCTTATTATTGGAGGCGATATTGAGTTTACAGAGTGCAAGTTCAGGGTTACTTCGAATACAAGATATATCTCTCGCATCTAAAACCCTAGACTAAACGGACTCATGGGCTTAAGCCCACGATCAGATGTAACATCCATAATAACTTGATGCAACGCTCTTGATGCAACCGAGTCGGTATGATGAATCTGGATGTTACATCTAGGCGATGGATGTTACATCACGTTCATCATACCGACTCGGTTGCATCAAGAGCGTTGCATCAAGTTATTATGGATGTTACATCTGATCGTGGGCTTAAGCCCATGAGTCCGTTTAGTCTAGGGTTTTAGATGCGAGAGATATATCTTGTATTCGAAGTAACCCTGAACTTGCACTCTGTAAACTCAATATCGCCTCCAATAATAA
>NC_027755.1:7624174-7629295 GCF_000695525.1 Brassica oleracea var. oleracea
ACATGGGAACAAAAGGAAGTCGAAAGACAGAAAATCGTTTCCAAAAGGTCCTAAGCCAACTGATATTTGCAACTATTGCAAAGAGAAGGGACATTGGAAGTCAGACTGTCCCAAGAAGAAGAAGGAGCAACAGTCTGGATCTGCTGCAGTAGCTGAGGATGAAGCCAAGTCTGATAGTGACATCGCTCTTGTTGTGCACGGACACACACACTCTTCTGATGTGTGGGTTCTGGATACAGGAGCATCCTACCATATGACACCGAGGAGAGAGTAGTTTTCGAAGTACACAGAGGTACTTGACGGCAAGATTAAGATGGCAAATGATTTTGTCTGCAAGATTGCTGGGATCGGCTCAATCAAGCTCAGGACACATGATGGTAGATTCTGCACATTGAACGAGGTTAGGCATGTTCCATCAATGACGAAGAATTTAATATCCATGAGTCTTTTGGACAGTAGAGGGTTCAAATATTCGGGTGGTGATGGAGTTATGAATGTCTGCAAGAGTTCTGATGTGATTCTGAAGGGTTTCATGAACGGTACTCTATATTTGCTGAAGGGTACTACCGTTACAGGTTCAGCAAATGTTGCATCACCAAAGATCTCAGAGGAAGATATGACTAAGCTGTGGCATATGAGGCTTGGACATATGAGTGAACATGGGATAAAGCAAGATATGATTCATTCTGATATTGGTTTGGAACTCTGCTCGAAAGAGTTTAAACAATTTTGTAAGGAAGCAACATCTGCCAAGCATCTTACAGACAGGGGAACACCACAGCGAGATGGTGTTGCAAAATGGATAAACCAGATAATGCTAAGAGATTACAGTCAGAGAAACACCACAACAAAATGGTGTAGCAGAACGAATGAACCAGACATTGCTAGAGAGAGCAAGGTGCATGCTCTCGAATGCTGGTCTGGAGAAGCGGTTTTGGGCTGAAGCAGTCAAAACGGCTTGTTACTTGATAAATCCTGGTCCCCACACAGGCATCGAGTGAAGGATACCTTCTGAAGTGTGGTCAGGTAGATCTGCTGATTATTCACTTCTAAGAGTGTTTGGTTGCACTGTTTACTATCATGTAAGTGAAGGTAAACTAGAGCCGAGAGCAAGGAAGAGAGTTTTTATGGGCTACGGCGATGGAGTCAAGGGATACAGGATCTGGTCTCCATAAAAAAACCGAGTGATTTTAAGCAGGAATGTTGTTTTCGATGAAGCATCTATGGTTAGAAGCTCATGGTCCAGTTCTGAAGCAGAGAAAGGTAGCACTGATAAACATGTGGAGCTGTGAGATGATCATGACGTGATCAATGTGCAAGGACACACAGAAAATCAAGAGGAGCGTGTAGAAGAAGTTCAGTTGGAGTCTACAGAGACTCAACTGCCTGATGCTACGAAGCGTAGAATCGCGAAGGATCGACCAAGAAGGGCTGATGTCAGGCCACCAGAGAGATATCGTTTTGATGATATGGTGGATTGTGCACTTCAGGTTGCAGAGGAAGTGGATACGTATGAACCATCCACTTACCAGTCTCCCAGACAATGGTACAAGAGATTCGACAGCTATACGATCAAGTTGGGCTACATCAAAAGTCCTTATGATTGTTGTGTCTACATGAGAAAATTGAAAGATGACACCTTCATCTATTTGGTGCTCTACGTGGATGACATACTGATAGCTGCAGAGAAGATGTGTGACATCAAGAAGCTGAAGGAGCTTCTGAGTTCTGAATTTGAAGTGAAGGATTTGGGTGCAGCAAAGAAGATTCTAGGGATGGAGATCTTTAGAGATAGGGAGAAGAAGAAGTTGTGCTTGTCACAGAAGGCCTACATTAATAAGGTGTTGACAAAGTTCGAAATGTCTTCATGTAAACCTATTAGTACTCCGTGTGCATCAAATCTTCATCTTACCATGTATGATGTTCAGTCTGAAGAAGAGACAGAGTATATATCTCGAGTTCCTTATGCTAGCGCTGTAGGAAGCTTGATGTATGCAATGGTCTGCACAAGACCAGGTCTGGCACATGCAGTCAGTGTGGTTAGCATGTTTATGGGACAACCTGAGAAGGAGCATTGGGCAGCTGTGAAGCGGATTTTCCGGTATCTGAAGGGTACATCTGATGTTGGTCTCATCTATGGATGCGAAAATCCGCGATTGGTAACAGGGTTTTCTGATTCTGATTATGCTGGAGATGTGGAGAGCAGAAGATCTATGACCGGTTATGTGTTCACCATGGGCGGCTCTGTGGTTAGCTGGAAGGCGACTTTACAGTCTACAGTGACATTGTCTACTACTGAGGCAGAGTATATGGCGCTAACAGAAGCTGCGAAGGAAGGAATATGGCTTAGAGGATTGGTTAATGATCTCGGTTTGCATCAAGATCAGGCTACTGTGTATTGTGACAGTTTGAGCGCTATATGCTTAGCCAAGGATCAGGTTCATCATGAGAGAACGAAGCATATTGATGTGAGGTATCACTTCTTGAGAGATGAGAAGCGAATTGAAGTGAAGAAAGTAGGAACTGCAGATAATCCTGCTGACATGTTCACAAAGCCGGTTCCTCACAGCAAGTTTAAGCATTGCTTAGACTTTCTAAACATCTCAAACTGTTAGTATGGCCCTAAGGGGCATCTGGTCCGCAAGGACATCTGGCCCGTTGGGGCATCTGGCTCGTCGGGGCATCTGGTCCGTAAGGACATCTGGTCCGTAAGGACGTCTGGTCTATTGGGACATCTGGCTGATAACGAACGTCTGGCTCTAGTTGAGCATCTGGCCATTAAATGGCGTCTGGTTCGTCTAAGCAGCACATCTGGTCCGAAGGGACATCTGAGGCAAAGAGAGCGATGGTACATCTAGCGCAGAGAAGCGCATCTGGTACATTTGGCACTTGAAGTTGCATCTGGTACATCCGTTATTGAGAGGATTCAAGTCAAGGTGGAGAATTGTTGATATGCCTTGAATCTGGATGTTACATATAGGCGATGGATGTTACATCACGTTCATCATACCAACTCGGTTGCATCAAGAGCGTTTCATCAAGTTATTATGGATGTTACATCTGATCGTGGGCTTAAGCCCATGAGTCCGTTTAGTCTAGGGTTTTAGATGCGAGATGTTACTATATATATCTTGTATTCGAAGTAACCCTGAACTTGCACTCTGTAAACTCAAAATCGCCTCCAATAATAAGATCTCTCTTTGCCCGTGGACGTAGCCAAGTTGGTGAACCACGTTAAATCTATGTGTCGTTGTTACATCGTTTTTATTCATCTGTTTCCGCATCTGTTTCTTCTCACAATTGTTACAACAGAAATAACCAAACTCCATCAAAACACTGTAATTTGTTTGTTTTTTTTCTTTTATGAACACTGCAATTAGGAAGAATTTGTGATAAAAAAAAAAAAATATCAATCTAGCCATTAAGAATAACAGTTGTTGAGAAAGTTAGGAAGAAATTGTTGTTCATAGATTTGTTGGTCAAAATCAAAAGGAAAGCTTTGAAAGCAATTCTAATATCTGAACAAACATTGTACAAGAAATGATTGTGAATCCTAAGAGTGATGATCCAACCTGGAATTAGTTAAGCAATTATAATCAGAAAAGTTTGCGGTCCCAGAGACGAACTCGAAATGAACAAGAAAAACATCAAATCAGCCCAATAGATAGAACAATTGTAGAGAAAACTCAAAAGAATTATCAATTTTAGAGTTGTTAATCGAAATCAAAAGGCAATACATGAAATCACTTCTTATATCCGAATTAACCTTATAAAACAAACGATAGCTGATGAGTGATGATCAATCCCTGAATAAGTTAAGCAATTATAATAATAAAAAAAATTAACGAACCTAGAGGTGAACTCGAAATAACCAAGAAAACACCAAATCAAGCCATTAAGAAGAACAATTGTTGAGAAACTCAAAAAGAAATTGTTGATCGTAAATTTATTAATCGAAATCAAGAAAAAATTAAAATTAGGAGAACTCAGAAAAGATATTACCAATTCAAAAAAAAAATAGATTTACTCTGAAGAAAGATGATTTTGGAGCTTTGCGAGCCTGAGAGAGGGAAAAGTCTTCAAAGGACCATTTATAGTACAACCATCTCGACGCAGAATATTTTTCTTTCTATTGGTAAAGTTAGAGAGAAAAAGAGGGAGCGATCTTCATACAAAATGTAACAAAAAACGAAACAAGTTATATGCACCATGTGGTGATTGCACGGTCAGTAAACAAGTCTTTCGGGTCTTGGAAAACTAATGCACTACCCGTCAGATAGGATGGAGCCCACGGGCCGAATGAGCGGGTGTGGGTGGCCCATTAGCCGTAGCCGGACGAGACGATACAAGTGGTATCAGAGCTGATTAGCCATCTCGGTTCTGACCCGAGAGGCGTCTTGTGACCTTTCGTGGAGCATAACGAGAACGTGGCGTTCTTTGAGAGAAGGTGAATTGTAACATTCCGGTTTGTGGTATATGTTGGAAGACTTAAGAGAATTGATTTGGCTACCCATGTCGCCAAAGTGTGCTTACCTTTTCCGGCACACATCCATTTAGAACTCCAGAGCTAAGCGTGCTTGAACTGGAGTAGTAGCAGGATGGGCACTACAAGAAAAAGGAGCTATTGTTACGATTTTTTGAGACTAGATTTCTTAGTCACATATTTGTGACATAACATACACTGATTTGTAACTGATCTATTATGTCAAAAAAAGAGTAGCTATTTAGTCATAATATTGTGACCGGTTATGTCGTAACCAAATTATGTCGCATTTAGTGACATAAATATGACAAAAATAAATGAGACAAAAAATGTGACATAATTGTAACTATGTTTATTGTTACCATAGCGACAACTATGTGACTAAAGGCTATGACTCCGTTTATGAAGATATATAAACTAAATGTTCGTGATGGATGCATTGAAAAGGATAACAAATAAAAAATGTCGTAACTTTTCAAGCGCAAAATTATTTGGGTGATCTTGCAAGGTTTATTTATGTAGCTCAAGTTTTAACAATGGTTTATCCTGAGTTTTAAAAAGAAACCATTGTTTATCATTTTTCGGTTGAATATGAAAATTTTCTATACACTAAACACTAAATTTAAATGTACATACAA
>NC_027755.1:7630255-7634342 GCF_000695525.1 Brassica oleracea var. oleracea
TTTTTTGTAAAGGAGGGGGGAGGATGCAGAAAAAGCTTGATGGTGGAGGATGCAGAAGAAGCTTGATGGTGGAGGAGACAAGACCAGCCGTGGTCGTAGTGGCTGTTGTACGGCGGAGGCAAGGCCACACATGGCGGCTGGAGGAGGCAAGGCGAGGCAGGCATGGCCGCTTATTTTTTTAGGGTTGAATTTTTTTTAATGATTTGGTTTAGTTATCTAAACCTAATTTTATTTTAAACCAATTTCATTTTGTAAACCGAGTTATATTTATTTCGATTTATAGAGTAACCAATTGAAACTGAGATTTTACTATTACTGTCATACTTTGTGAGGTTTAATTATGACAAATTAATAACATAATGAAGGTTACAAAATACAAATATTTTGTTACACAATTATAGTAACGGATAAATATTATTTCGTTCGTCATTGATCATTATGTTTTGTGACTAAATTTTTGATTATAATAGGCTACAAAAAAGATTGACCAAAAAAAAGGCTACACAATTAATATTTTAAATTAGTTATAAATAATGACAGTTTGGGGCAATATATATAATGTCAGTATCGGTGACACAGTAAAAAAACTATAATGTCGTCAATATTAGTGACATTTTGTGACAATAGATCCGTTACTAGAAGTGATATAGTTGTCACATTAAATAGTCACAAATTAAGACAGTTTGATACAATTTAATAAGTAAGAAATTACTACAGTTTTGTTATTAATATACAACGTAACTATGTGTGACGATTTGTTACAAAAAATTTAGTCGCAAGAAATTGTGACATTTTTGTTACTCCAGAAAATTTATGACACACGTATTGCAACCATTAATAATTGGTCACAAAAACGTAACTATGATAATATTGTTACGAATTCTTTGCTATCGTGACGGAAAATTTCGTCACAATACATTTATTTTCTTGTAGTGGGGTGATCTATCGGGAAGTGATTCGCGATATCGTGCGAATGAAGCCAAAACACGGGAAAATGTCATGTGGTGATTGCAGGGTCAGGAAACAAGACTTTCGGGCCTTAGAAAAATTAATGCACCATCTGTCGGCTCGGTCGCTACATAGAGACCGAGCTCAAGCCAAGCTCGGTCGCAACATAGCGAACGAGCACGAACACGGCTCGGTCGCTACGTAGCGACCGAGCTCCAGCCAAGCTCGGTCGCTACGTAACGACCGAACTTTCCCAAAACGTCGATACGACACGAATCCATGCATTATCGTCTACTTTTTAATGCTATCTCCCGTAGGCCATGGTTAAACCATTCTTTGTTTCTTATCACTCAAAGTCATCAATCAAACTTTATGATAAAAACCGTGGGAAATTTGTTTTTATCGAAGAAACCATAATAAACGTTTCAAGTCAAAGAAGGCCCAAAGAGACCTAAAACGCAACTCGAAGCCCACTTACAATTTCTTAACTGAAAACCCATAAGCCTTATGACGGTTTATGCTTGGTTCGTAGGGCAAGATAAATGTCAAGTTTTCCGCGGATAAATGTGAAATTTCCGAAGATAATCACGAAGATCGGGAAAATTGGAATATCTCCATTTTTGAGCTATGACGGCTTAAGGGCAAAAGGGGAAAGGCGCAAACCGACCTAGGATCAAGTATATAAGTAGTCCTAGGTGAGAGGCAAAGGGGATGAGAGACACAGCAAACTCTCGGCACTTAGAAACTTTAAGGCATTATTCTCAACATGCTCTATTTCTATGACTGGCACCCGATTACCAGATGAACGCCACAAGCAGTTCGATCTCTTGGTTCACTCCTGAACTACATTCGGCTTGATCCTCGAAAGGGGTACATAGGCAGCCTTTCATAAGGTTCAGTCCGAAATCAATCAAAACCTTTTCATATCTTTTTCGTCTTCTGTTATCGAGCTGCGACTCAACTAGGTTTACGGTTTTAGGTTGCTAGAACTAGGTAATTCGCTGACAGCTCTTGCGGCCGAAGATTTTATATTCTCTTGTAATGATCGCAACGCTCTTACGCGAATTCGAAATAAGATCTACCTTTTCTATAAATTCGTTTTGTTATCGAGTAACAAATTCGCGAAATAAGATCACTTCTATAGTAACAAATTCGCGAGTTGTCGATGTTTTCACCTAAATCTTACTTCGGAAAAAAACTACTCGAAACTTCCACGGATCAATCCCATGGATATGAGAAAAACTTCTGATTAAGTTTGGTTGCAATAATTAACCTCGTCACGGTTCTCGTACAACCAAAACTTGAAAACTTCTTTACGGAACAAATCTCGTAAAATTATGCTCGAAAACATCTTGCGAAATAACCTTTGCAAAAATTAAGCTCGACAACTTTTTACGAAACAAGTTTCATAAAATTATAATCAATAACATTGTGCGGAATAACTTTCGTAAAATTAAACTCGATATTATTTTTCGAAAAAACTTTCGTAAAACTAAAGTTGGCAACATTTGACAACCTTCGAAAGTCTAACAACAATCATAGAAAAAGAATCTCGGATAAGGAAAGAGATGGAGCGAAATCCGAGAATCAAAATTCGCCCATCCGCCTCTCTCCACGGTCTCACTATCCTTCCTCTCGCGCCTTGATCTGTCGCCAAAATCTCATCAACTGGCAAATCTTCCTGATCATCCTTGGCACCTCCTGATCATCCCTGGCTATTCTTAAATTCTAAAAAAAATTTCGACGAGATGCTCATTCATTTTCGTAAATCCAATGATACTCAGATTGAAACATGGATCCCGAAAACCGCAAATATTGACAACAGCCTAAACACGGCCAGGAAAGCAGAGAAGTCCAGGAAGAATCTATATTCTTGCTATTCTAAATAGGCAGACAGACACGAAAAGAATAAGGGCAAATGAGCAAGCAAAATGGAGAAGAGGCTAACCCGAATCTTCGAGAGAACTAAGGTATTTCCGACTTGAAATCAGGCTTGGAACTTTTGTAGGAAATTACTAAGAAATAGAAACGCCTTTGAGACTGCCGTAGAATTTTAGGGAACTTAAAACCTAAGTGGATAGTTTAGCGAATGTTGGGGTCAAAGTCGGTCACGATGGAATCGATGTCCGAAAGTCCTTAGAAAAACCGAATCTCGGTCAAAACTTCAAAAGCCGAGAAAACGAACAGCCGAAACGGATCGCCCGGCGAGCTCGGCCGCGACACGAGCCAGTTCGCCCGGCGAGCACGGCCGTGTTGCAGGTCGAGTCGCCGGCGAGCTCGGCCGGCGACACATCCATTTAGAACTCCTGAGCTAAGCGTGCTTGAACTGGAGTAGTAGAAGGATGTGTGATCTATCGGGAAGTGATTTGCGATATCGTGCGAATGAGGCCAAAACACAGGAAAATGTCATGTGGTGATTGCAGGGTCAGTAAACAAGACTTTCGAGCCTTAGAAAAATTAATGCACCATCCGTCGGCTCGGTCGCTACGTAGTGACCGAGCTCCAGCCAAGCTCGGTCGCTACGTAGCGACTGAACTTTCCCAAAACGTCGATACGACACAAATCCATGCATTCTCGTCTACTTTTTAATGCTATCTCCCGTAGGCCATGGTTAAAGCATTCTTTGTTTCTCATCACTCAAAGTCATCAATCAAACTTTATGATAAAAACCGCGGGAAGTTTGTTTTTATCGAAGAAACCATAATAAACGTTTCGAGTCAAAGACGGCCCAAAGAGACCTAAAACGCAACTCAAAGCCCACATACAATTTCTTAACTGAAAACCCATAAGCCTTATGAAGGTTTATGCTTGGTTCATAGGGCAAGATAAATGTCAAGTTTCTGCGGATAAATGTGAAGTTTCCGAAGATAATCACGAAGATCGGGAAAATTGGAATATCTCCATTTTTGAGCTATGACGGCTTAAGGGCAAAAGCGGAAAGGCGCAAACCGACCTAGGATCAAGTATATAAGTAGTCCTAGGTGAGAGGCAAAGGGGATGGGAGACACAGCAAACTCTCGGCACTTAGAAACTTTGAGGCATTATTCTAAACATGCTCTATTTCTATGACTGGCACCCGATTACCAGATGAACGCCACAAGCAGTTCGATCTCTTGGTTCACTCTTGAACTACGTTCGG
>NC_027755.1:7634494-7635896 GCF_000695525.1 Brassica oleracea var. oleracea
ATTTTATATTCTCTTGTAATGATCGCAACGCTCTTACGCGGATTGGAAATAAGATCTACCCTTTCTATAAATTCGTTTTGTAATCGTTTCATATTATCCGCATTTATTTGGTTACTTGTCGTTGGCTCTCGCAGAGAATCCGGGACCTCAGGGAAAGTTAGGGTTTCCTGACTTTCCTCCATTACGGAAATGGACGGTGTGAATTTCGGTTCCCACAGTTTGGCGCTAGAAGGATGGGGGGGGGTACGGATTACTCTAACTCATAGCCGCAAAACGCTTGATCAAACCAATGTCTGGAAATACGAAAGACAAAATCGCAGTTCGCAACAACGCTGATAAGAAAACTCCAGCCGCCACTGCGCCTATGGCCAACGCTTACGCAAACGCCACAGTTTTTGAGAAAATCGAAAACCTTGCCGCGACTTTTCGCCCTAGGAATTGCAATGAAACGAGCTCGCGATTTCTCTTTCTAAACATAAAGGGAAACGATAAATCTTATCAAACCCTGTAATTTTGGCTCATTACCGAACTAAAGAAGTGTCAATGAGTAAGGGTTTTACCAAAACACGTTTTCCAAAAACTTTTCGGAAAAGGAAAACTTCCTCTCCCCAAAACCGCAGAAAAACCCTAGGTTAATCGCGGAAAAAGGAAGCACAACAAATCGGGTACATAACTCGCCGCTGTACTTCTTCCGAATATCTTTCGGAAAAACCCTAGATTTATCGTATAAAAAGGAAGCACAACAAATCGGTTATGAAACCCCCACAGCTGTACTTCTTCCAAATAACTTTCAGAGAAACGAAGTTAATTTCTATAGAATCACTCGAAACCTAAAACGGCTGGCGAAGACTAAATAAAGCAAAACGGGAGATTGTATCACCACCGCTAAAACGTTTTCTGAAGCGTAAGGTTTCGTAAGAATTCAAGTATCACTTCCAAAGTAACAAATTCGCGAGTTGTCGATGTTTGTCACCTAAATCTTACTTCGGAAAAAAACTACTCGAAACTTCCACGGATCAATCCCACGGATATGAGAAAAACTTCTGATTAAGTTTGGTTGCAATAATTAACCTCGTCACGGTTCTCGTACAACCAAAACTTGAAAACTTCTTTACGGAACAAATCTCGTAAAATTATGCTCAACAACATCTTACGAAATAACCTTGGCAAAAATTAAGCTCGACAACTTTTTACGAAACAACTGTCATAAAATTAAAATCAATAACATTGTGCGGAATAACTTTTGTAAAATTAAACTCGATATTATTTTTCGAAAAAACTTTCGTAAAACTAAAGTTGGCAACATTTGACAACCTTCGAAAGTCTAACAACAATCATTTAAAAAGAATCTCGGATAAGGAAAGAGATGGAGCGAAATCCGAGAATCAAAATTCGCCCATCC
>NC_027755.1:7636012-7637847 GCF_000695525.1 Brassica oleracea var. oleracea
AAATTTCGACGAGATGCTCATTCATTTTCGTAAATCCAATGATACTCAGATTGAAACATGGATCCCGAAAACCGCAAATATTGACAACAGCCTAAACACGGCCAGGAAAGCAGAGAAGTCCAGGAAGAATCTATATTCTTGCTATTCTAAATAGGCAGACAGACACGAAAAGAATAAGGGCAAATGAGCAAGCAAAATGGAGAAGAGGCTAACCCGAATCTTCGAGAGAACTAAGGTATTTCCGACTTGAAATCAGGCTTGGAACTTTTGTAGGAAATTACTAAGAAATAGAAACGCCTTTGAGACTGCCGTAGAAATTTAGGGAACTTAAAACCTAGGTGGATAGTTTAGCGAATGTTGGGGTCAAAATCGGTCACGACGGAATCGATGTCCGAAAGTCCTTAGAAAAACCGAATCTTGGTCAAAACTACAAAAGCCGAGAAAACGAACAGCCGAAACTGATCGCCCGGCGAGCTCGGCCGCGACACGAGCCAGCTCGCCCGGCGAGCACGGCCGTGTTGCCGGTCGAGTCACCGGCGAGTCGACCGGCGACACATCCATTTAGAACTCCACAGTTAAGCATGCTTGAACTGGAGTAGTAGAAGGATGGGTGATCTATCGGGAAGTGATTCGCGATATCGTGCGAATGAGGCCAAAACACGGGAAAATGTCATGTGGTGATTGCAAGGTCAGTAAACAAGACTTTCGAGCCTTAGAAAAATTAATGCACCATCCGTCGGCTCGGTCGCTACATAGCGACCGAGCTCAAGCCAAGCTCGGTCGCAACGTAGCGAATGAGCACGAACACGGCTCGGTCGCTACATAGCAACCGTGCTCTAGCCAAGCTCGGTCGCTACGTAGCGACCGAACTTTCCCAAAACGTCGATACGACACAAATCCATGCATTCTAATCTACATTTTAATGCTATCTCCCGTAGCCCATGGTTAAAGCATTCTTTGTTTCTCATCAGTCAAAGTCATCATTCAAACTTTATGATAAAAACCGCGGGAAGTTTGTTTTTATCGAAGAAACCATAATAAACGTTTCAAGTCAAAGAAGGCCCAAAGAGACCTAAAACGCAACTCGAAGCCCACTTACAATTTCTTAACTGAAAACCCATAAGCCTTATGACGGTTTATGCTTGGTTCGTAGGGCAAGATAAATGTCAAGTTTCTGCGGATAAATGTGAAGTTTCCGAAGATAATCACGAAGATCGGGAAAATTGGAATATCTCCATTTTTGAGCTATGACGGCTTAAGGGCAAAAGGGGAAAAGTGCAAACCGACCTAGGATCAAGTATATAAGTAGTCCTAGGTGAGAGGCAAAGGGGATGGGAGACACAGCAAACTCTCGGCACTTAGAAACTTTGAGGCATTATTCTCAACATGCTCTATTTCTATGACTGGCACCCGATTACCAGATGAACGCCACAAGCAGTTCGATCTCTTGGTTCACTCTTGAACTACGTTCGGCTTGATCCTCGAAAGGGGTACGTAGCTTGATCCTCGAAAGGAGTACGCAGGCAGCCTTTCATAAGGTTCAGTCCGAAATCAATCAAAACCGTTTTCATATCTTTTTCGTCTTCTGTTATTGAGCTGCGACTCAACTAGGTTTAAGGTTTTTGGTTGCTAGAACTAGGAAATTCGCTAACAGCTCTTGCGGCCGAAGATTTTATATTCTCTTGTAATGATCGCAACGCTCTTACGCGGATTGGAAATAAGATCTACCCTTTCTATAAATTCGTTTTGTAATCGTTTCATATTATCCGCATTTATTTGGTTACTTGTCGTTGGCTCTCGCAGAGAATCCGGGACCTCAGGGAAAGTTAGGGTTT
>NC_027755.1:7638584-7640358 GCF_000695525.1 Brassica oleracea var. oleracea
AAAAAACTACTCGAAACTTCCACGGATCAATCCCACGGATATGAGAAAAACTTCTGATTAAGTTTGGTTGCAATAATTAAGCTCGTCACGGTTCTCGTACAACCAAAACTTGAAAACTTCTTTACGAAACAAATCTCGTAAAATTATGCTCGACAACATCTTGCGAAATAACCTTTGCAAAAATAAAGCTCGACAACTTTTTACGAAACAACTTTCATAAAATTAAAATCAATAACATTGTGCGGAATAACTTTCGTAAAATTAAACTCGATATTATTTTTCGAAAAAACTTTCGTAAAACTAAAGTTGGCAACATTTGACAACCTTCGAAAGTCTAACAACAATCATTTAAAAAGAATCTCGGATAAGGAAAGAGATGGAGCGAAATCCGAGAATCAAAATTCGCCCATCCACCTCTCTCCACGGTCTCACTATCCTTCCTCTCGCGCCTTGATCTGTCGCCAAAATCTCATCAACTGGCAAATCTTCCTGATCATCCTTGGCACCTCCTGATCATCCCTGGCTATTCTTAAATTCTAAAAATGTTTTCGACAAGATGCTCATTCATTTTCGTAAATCCAATGATACTCAGATTGAAACATGGATCCCGAAAACCGCAAATATTGACAACAGCCTAAACACGGCCAGGAAAGCAGAGAAGTCCAGGAAGAATCTATATTCTTGCTATTCTAAATGGGCAAACAGACACGAAAAGAGTAAGGGCAAATGAGCAAGCAAAACGGAGAAGAGGCTAACCCGAATCTTCGAGAGAAATAAGGTATTTCCGACTTGAAATCAGGCTTGGAACTTTTGTAGAAAATTACTAAGAAATAGAAACGCCTTTGAGACTGCCGTAGAACTTTAGGGAACTTAAAATCTAGGTGGATAGTTTAGCGAATGTTGGGGTCTAAATCGGTCACGACGGAATCGATGTCCGAAAGTCCTTAGAAAAACTGAATCTCGGTCAAAACTTCAAAAGCCGAGAAAACGAACAGCCGAAACGGATCGCCCGGCGAGCACGGCCGTGTCGCCGGTCGACTCACCGGCGAGCTTGGCCATGACACGGGCCTGCTCGCCCGGCGAGCTCAGCCGTGACACGAGCCAGGTCGCCCGGCGAGCGCGGCCAATTCTCTGTGGACCATTCCGAACCCGGCCCCATCCCATAGCCATGCATCTTCCTCCGAAGTTTCCGTAACTCAGTCTTCGGGTCCGTGGATACGACACCAATGTTTCGTCTAAAAACCATCGTCGAAAGTACTCGGGAAGTTGGGAAGGTTATGTCTCTCGAACAGTTTCATATTCTTCGTAGTAGATCAGGTTACGGTTAACTTAACACCAACTGCCTCGACTATGCGAAGAAACCGGGTTCCGTTGGAAGAACCATGCCTATACCAACGGCTACTTCGCGAGTAAAATCGTAAAAACGCTGAAGTCTCGATACGGCCTAAAGAGGGTCCGAATTGCGGACAACAGCCCATCTTTGGTCCCATAAGACCTGAACCCAAAAACTGGTATGACGGTTTATCGCATCCACGGGAAGAGATAAATGTCAAATTTACGAAGATAATCACAAAGAAGAAGGAGATATGAAAAATCCCGCTTTGCGACAAATCCGGCCCGAGAAGAGGTAAACCGACCTAAGGAGGAGTATATAAGGAGGACCTAGGACAAAGAGCATAAGGGAGAGGATTCTAAGAGCAAACTTAATACTTAGAGCAATTTAGGCATTTTTCCGTTTTTACTATCGAGCTGCGACTCGACTAGGTTAGAACTT
>NC_027755.1:7641972-7642934 GCF_000695525.1 Brassica oleracea var. oleracea
CCCACGAGAAAAAAAAGCTCTCGAAACGACAAGTATGTCCACCAAGAGGGAGAAGATATCCAGGG
Source organism: Brassica oleracea var. oleracea (assembly GCF_000695525.1). Classification (NCBI taxonomy): domain Eukaryota; kingdom Viridiplantae; phylum Streptophyta; class Magnoliopsida; order Brassicales; family Brassicaceae; genus Brassica; species Brassica oleracea. Next base: position 7,642,038 of record NC_027755.1, read on the forward strand.
CGAGCACAACTACACTATCAATTCCGAACAAGGGAAGACCTCCGGAAACACCTGGTCCAGGAACCAGTATAAGGATAACTCCTACTGCGAGTTCCACCCGACCAAAGGTCATTCCACTACGAACTGCAAAGTTCTCGGCGCAAGGCTAGCCGCAAAACTCCTCGCTGGCGACCTCTCGAAGGTCACTAGCATAAAAGACCTCATCCTGGATTCCGACCGCCCTCCCAGGACTGATAAAGAGTCTCCCGAGAGGGACGCACGCGCAAATCAGTCTGGCGAAAAACGCGGAAGAAGGCAGGATGACCTTGGAGACAATAGTACCCGCCGGAGGATAAACATTATCATTGGAGAATCGCAATTCTACAGCGACTCTGTTTCATCCATCAACGTATACGGAAGAAAGTCGGAAACAAGTTCTAACTGGACGACTTGGTCCCTGACCGACAACGCTCATACGATTGTTTTCGAGGAGGACGAAACCGTCGGACTCGATAAACCTGACTGCGACCCGCTAGTCATCGACTTGGTGATTCGAGACCTCGAAGTGGGAAGAATCCTCATCGACACAGGCAGCACGGTCAACGTCATCTTCCGCGACACTCTCCGGAGAATGAACATCGAACTCGGGGAAATCATCCCGGAACCAAAATCGCTGACCGGTTTTTTGGGCACAACATCAATGACCCTCAGATCGATCAAACTTCCGGTCATGGCAAAGGAAGTCACGAAAATCGTTGATTTCGCCGTAGTCGATAACCCGGCCATCTATAATGTTATCACGGGAACCCCATGGATCAACGCAATGAAGGCGGTACTGTCGACTTACCACCTTAGCGTCAAGTTCCTAACACCAAACGGAACAGCAGTAATCTGGGGATGCCAGAAACAATCTAGGCT
>NC_027755.1:7644802-7645258 GCF_000695525.1 Brassica oleracea var. oleracea
GTCGATCCCCGTTCCTCTCGTAAACCAAAATCCCTCGATGTCGCCAGGATTAAGGTCCATTCCTAGCTCGTAACTCAAGATCAACACGCCGAGCCAATGCTGCAAGGCCGGAACGCTTAGCTGGCTGATCGAAAGCCCAAAGTGGCGAAGCGCGTGGTCAATGGTACCAGGGATCGGAAACCAAATACGGCAATACACCAGGAAGGCCTCGTAGCAAGTAAAGAAACCTTCCGGAGGGTCCTTCGCACTCTCGTTGCCACTCGGGATCCAAAATACGACTCCACTTGGGATCTGGTAAAAATTTCCTGAGAGTCGTGAGGTAGTCGGAAGAGACCATGCTCGGTGCAAGGGGTGCGTTTGGCGACCTCACGGGCCTCTTAGGAATCGGAAGGTCTTGCGAAGGCGGAGGCTTGCGAAGGCGGAGGCGAGCCGCAAAGAGCTTTGTAGTACGCATCT
>NC_027755.1:7645327-7645985 GCF_000695525.1 Brassica oleracea var. oleracea
CCTCTTTGAAGATCCTTTTCTTGAAGACATTTTCTTTGAGAAAAGAGAGATCTTGGAGAAAAAACTTCTATCTTGGAGAAATCTTTTCTTAGGGGAAGAAGTGAGTAAAGAATTTGAAAAACTTACTTCCCTTACTTATACAATTTTTTTTCTTTTTTACTATTCATCTTCGATCTTTCGGCAAACGATTACGTCTAAATTCCACCTAGAACAGACCATACTGCAAGCTAGGACCTAACACCCATGTCCACGGATCCTAGCTAGCTGGGGGGCTAACTGTTGGGGTCAAAATCGGTCACGACGGAATCGATGTCCGAAAGTCCTCAGAAAAACCGAATCTCATTCAAAACTTCAAAAGTCGAGGAAACGAATAGCCGAAACGGATCTCCCGGCAAGCTCGACCATGACACGAGCCAGCTCGCCTGGCGAGCACGACCGTGTCGCCGGTCGACTTGCCGGCGAGCTCGGAGGCAACACGAGCCAGATCGCCCGGTGAGCACGACCGTGTCGCCGGTCGACTCGCCGGCGAGCTCGGCTGCGACATGAGCCATCTCGCCTGACAAGCACAACCGTGTCACCGGTCGACTCACCGGCGAGCTCGGCCGTGACACGAGCTAGCTCGCCCGGCGAGCACGATTGTGTTACCGGGCGGCTCACC
>NC_027755.1:7646326-7649925 GCF_000695525.1 Brassica oleracea var. oleracea
ATTCTAAGAGCAAACTTAATACTTAGAGCAATTTAGGCATTTTTCCGTTTTTACTATCGAGCTGCGACTCGACTAGGTTAGAACTTAGGTGGCTAGACTAGCGAACATACCGACAGCTCTCGTGGACTAGGATCTCACCTGTTGTTCACGCTCAAACGCGAATTCAGAAATAAGACCTCTTTGTTCTCTTTTCGCTCTTTTACGATTTATTACTTTTGAATCTTTCATATTGATTGTGTTGTGCGTGGCCCAGCAGATAACCGGGACCTTCAGGGAAGGCTAGGTTAACTTGGCTTTCCTCCGATTAACAAAACTCGACGGTGTGAATTTTGGTTCCCACAGCGAACTAAGTCTTAGGCGATTTTTCCTGTCCCAGTATATTGCTCTATGACTGTTCAGCCAGATCTTGCAAACTGATCTAAACTTTCTGAAAATCGAGAAACGATCGCCACGCATATCCAGCTCGCTTCCTAAAGAGAGAAAAAATTAGAGACACGAACGTCGTCTTAAAACCGATTCGTTTCTAGCGATTTTCTTAAAACCGACATATTCCAAGTCGTCAACCTGGAAACAACCTAATCACAGTCCCAGCGTCGTCTGTAAATCGTCCCGGATTATTGATCATTCCAAACCTTGGAAGAAGAAGCGTACACAACTCTCAAAGTATCAGTTCAGCCATTTTCTTTCCTAAAAAAAAAGGGGGAGTAGGTGCATATACTATACTCATATACTCTCAAACTTCAAAAACTTTTGCAAATCGTCAAGAAAACGCTTTCGTCAAAGTAAATCGTCCCAAGTAGGCAAACGGCAATCCAAAATTCGTCTAAACGCTAGCAACATATCCAGACGATCATGAACATAATCTCAAAGACTATACAGCATTTCTTGTCGCAATCATGCGTATAGAAAACCTGTACAAATATCAAACTGAAACTCGACGATTAGCCAAAGTCTTGAAGCCCTTTCCGGCTTTAATTAAAGCCATTTTTGTATAAAATTTTCTACGAGAAATATTCAAGCATCAAAGCTTTTCTTTCAGTTTCCATTGAACCAAGTGAGTCACGGAAAAGCATCGAGAACATTTGTGACGAAGAAAAATCGAGAATAAATGTAGAATCGAGCACATTAAAGGGAACACTTTCTTCCCGATCGTTGGCTAGATCTACCTCTGGTTGACCAATTCATTTAAGAAACGAATGTGTCATGAGAATCCTCTCAAAAAATCAATGAAAAACGTTCTGCGACTAGATCGTAGTGAAATAAACTTCGGTAACACTCCATGTGTAACTCCAAGCAACTTTCACCTAAGATCGAAATCACATCAGAAATGTTTCTCGTAAAACCCGCAGAAACAACGCTACTTTGACATGTGTATACATATTACCGATTTACAATCTTCGTAAAACCGGTCCCCATTACTTACACGAAAAATCCTTCGTACAACCTGACCAAGTCTTAAGAAGAAACTTTTGAAAGTAAACATAACTGGTTTTACGAAGAAGTATATTTTGTATAGCAAACACAAAGCTGTAAAATCTGACTTTGGATGACCAATCTAAAGAGAGATCTCTTCGCATTACGATTTAATAGATCTCATAGTTTAGCCATGTGGCTCACTGGCTTCTGCGTTTCATTCCCCTCGGTCACATTCTAGCAGGCAATCGTCCCCCAACTGACTCCGCACTGGTTCTGTATCAAACCTCGTAGGCTACATCTTCCTCAAACAAAAACGAATCAATTTTCATAAGACTATAGGTAACATTATACGAAACATTCATCGTATAACTGAAACCTAAAGCATAGAATCGTTTTCTATGACTATCAGCCATCTTAACACGGATACCTTTGGCAAACTTGGCCTATAAATCACGACAAGCGCTCTTTGGCCCTCGGTCAATACGCCTTCAAGTAAAGGTCCAAACTAGAATTTGCCATCCCCTTTAAGGACGATCGTAAACTAACATGACCTTAAATGTCAAAGTCCCACGGTCTAATCCTCGACCTACAACATCCTTGGCTATCTGAGTGAACACATCCTTCACGCCAAGCCAAACTATTTGAGAAACCATAAACCATCGCTCCATCACTTAACGGCTAAACGACAATCTACGATTTGTCTAAAAACGTCGTGAGACTTTTAAGAGAATAACTATCGTATAACCCACGGTCGAAAATCATATGATAAATTCTTCGTAACGAAACTCAGTCCTAACAACCAAACAGTTAACGGAAAACGAAAAACTTGTCGACAATCGACCAAGTTCGATACATTCCACAATTCACTTTAAGTCCGCTATGTTTTACCCATAATACGCGGCATGTAAGGAAATATTGTATCAAAGCTTCTAGAGCTATACGAAACATCCTCAAAAATGCACGAAATATATCTCGGAAGGCCAACCTTCACAATGCACTATGAAGGAAAACGCTTCTTCCCGTGGACAAATTTACGCGACCCCTCAGTCTTAATTTCTATCGCAAATCAAATTATTAGCATCCAAACAGGAACAACAATTTTGGCTGCGAACATCCGTAGACAGACCAGAAGTTTTCTCAAACGCAGGGCTAAGACTAAACCCTTGCAATATCGCGAAGCATCTTCAAGCCCGCGAACATTTCAAGCACGAAACGCGACATACGAAAGAAAAAATCAATTTTCAGCATTGCGAGACGCCGCAGACGCCTGAAGAATCATTTTTTGACAAAATTACCTTCCTCGATAAAGGCATCTTCTTTGAAGACCAAACAGTCATACATACTAACATCTTCTAAAACACGTATTCTTTGCAAAGACTCAAAAACGGTAATATCTACTGATAAGTTTGTTGCTGATCACAACAAACTCTTAACGTCCTAAACAAACTTAGCCATCTCGTAGAGATAGCTCTCGTACACCCGACACAAGGGTAATAGCGCTATATAAAAAAATCCGAAATTTTGGTCAGCACTTTCGGGAGACTTAAAAATTGTCCTGGAAGAGATGCTTGATTCCTACCATACAAGTCACGTAAGCCGAGAACATATCGCAGACTTTAAAGCGGGATGGAAGCAGGTCAAAAACGATACAGGAAACGTAAGTCGAAGTAGTCATCGCACCCCCTAAAGCCATGATTAGACCTATGTCTTGCCCTAAACCCAACACACTGGTCTCTAACATCTCTAGGCATAGTATCAAACACCCTGATACGAGATCCCAAAATTTGTCTATTGGCCAATATTCGAGCGTCTTCAGAAATCCCGCAAGTTTACTCACTGCGGAAAACTCTCGAAATAGATCACGGATATAGCAGTTCACACAGAGTTAGATTACGAGATGACAACTCGTAGTCTTCCCTCTACACCCATATAAAATGCCATCGGCAGCAACACGCCTGATAACCTCTACATATAAACTAGACCGTAAAGGTCTCGCTGGAAAACTAGTCATAAGAACCTTAACTCCAAGACGAACAACGAAAGGCTTGATCCCATCAACAAGGGTACGTAGGCAGCCGTCATAAGGCGCAGCCCCTATCTTATCGCGTTCCAGTTTTAGAAGAGCGAGAAGACCATTTACCACAGACCTTTTCAACCATTAATTCCGCCTAACTCACCTAACT
>NC_027755.1:7650015-7653744 GCF_000695525.1 Brassica oleracea var. oleracea
AGCTGGGGGGCTAACTGTTGGGGTCAAAATCGGTCACAACGGAATCAATGTCTGAAAGTACGTAAAAATCAGCATGAACGTTTTGACGAAAAGTAATCTACGTAAAGAAATCTTTACGAAGAGCGTTGCGGTAAAATCTTGTTCTAATCTCAATCGAACCACTAAATACCGATTGTCCGAAGGCAACGGACACGTATCCAAATCGGCCACGGACAAGCTCAAGTATGACCATCAGACCACGCACAAGCCAAGCTCGGTCGCTACGTAACGACCGAGCCATGTGACCGAGCACGTACACGGCTCGGTCGCTACGCTCCAGCCAAGCTCAGTCGCTATGTAGCGACTGAGCACGTACGCGGCTCGGTCGCTACGTAGCAACCGAGCTCAAGCCAAGCTCGGTCGCTACGTAGCGACCGAGCACGAACACGGCTCGCTACGTAGCGACCGAGCTCCAGCCAAGATCGGTCGCAATGTAGCGACCGAGCACGTACACGGCTCGGTCTCTACGTAGCGACCGAACTTTCCCAAAACGTCGATACGACATGAATCAATGCATTCTCGTCTACTCTTTAATGCTATCTCCCGTAGGTCATGGCTAAGCCATTCTTTCTTTGTCATCACTCGAAGTCATCAGTCAAACTTTATGATAAAAACCGCGGGAAGTTTGTTTTTATCGAAGAAACCGTAATAAACGTTTCGAGTCAAAGACGGCCCAAAGATACCTAAAACGCAACTCGAAGCCCACTTACGATTTCTTAACTGAAAACCCATAAGCCTTATGACGGTTTATGCTTGGTTCGTAAGGCAAGATAAATGTCAAGTTTCTGCAGATAAATGTGAAGTTTCCGAAGATAATCACGAAGGTCGGGAAAATTGAAATATCTCCATTTTTGAGCTATGACGGCGTAAGGGTAGAAGGGGAAAGACGCAAATCAACCTAGGAGCAAGTATATAAGGAGTCCTAGGTGAGAGGCAAAGGGGATGGGAGACACAGAAAACTTTCAGCACTTAGAAACTTTGAGGCATTATTCTCAACATGCTCTGTTTCTATGACTGGCACCAGATTACCAGACGAGTGCCACAAGCAGCTCGATCTCTTGGTTCACTCTTGAACTACGTTTGGCTTGATCCTCGAAAGGGGTACGTAGGCAGCTTTTCATAAGGTTCAGTCCGAAATCAATCAAAACCGTTTTCATATCTTTTTCTCTTCTGTTATCGAGCTGCGACTCAACTAGGTTTAAGGTTTTAGGTTGCTAGAACTAGGTAATTCGCTTACAGCTCTTGCGGCCGAAGCTTTTATAATCTCTTGTAATGATCGCAACGCTCTTACGCGGATTCGAAATAAGATCTACCTTTTCTATAAATTCGTTTTGTTATCGTTTCATATTTTTCGCATTTATTTGGTCACTTATCGTTGGCTCTCGCAGAGAGTCTGGGACCTCAGAGAAAGTTAGGGTTTCCTGACTTTCCTCCGATTACAGAAATTGACGGTGTGAATTTCGGTTCCCACGTGTAACAATTAAAATCTGTTGTGCACCCGTTTTTCACCATTTCATCTAGGAAGTACTTGCACCCTTCTAGATTCCTTGCACGACTCCGAATGTCTATCAAAATAGTGTAGTAGATGGATGACCATCTGGCCGATCCCTACTTCCTTTATATGGCTTAATTTAGTAAGAGCAGCAAACCGTTGTAATTCATGTCCCCAAAATGTGCAGCAAAATGTTATTTACAATCTATCTCATCAAACAGCCTGTCGAACTGAACCGTTTTCCCTAATCTATAGCTAGTTCACATCAAAATGTTATAAGTTTAGAATATCCGATAAGAGCCTGTATTTTAACATCTGCTGACATACCCACCTAGTCAAATTATATTGTTTCACACCTAGCAACAAATTCAATATATAACATTATAAAAGTGCCTGAAAGGATGGTAACTGAAACTCTTCGTCTTTATGGACTTTATATCAGTTTGTTTGCCAAACCCTCTGTTGGAAATTCTAATGCGGAAGCGTCTTAAACCGAAAACATACCTTAGCCCGGTTTAGCGATGAATATTGTTTGATACAATATGAAATTGAATGAAATAGTCAGGAAATAAATCACAGATGGAAATCAACCACTTGTCACTGTTCAAATTCCCTTCTAATTGATTCATTGAAGCTTTCTTTATCTAAAGCATTTTACTCTCTCTCTAGAATTATGCTTGTTATGAACAGATTATCACAGTTGATTACACTTCTCTTTTCAATATCTCATAAATATAGACAACCAAAAAAACATTATGTAAGGAGTCACATATGTTCAAGGAAAAGCGTGTATATTCAACAAAAAGAAAAATCTGTTCAACGAAGAGTTGCGTTTGTTCGTTTCTGGATTTCACTACCGATTAAACAAACCAGTTTGGTATGCTACCTAATCATGGGCGAAAACAGAACTAATATGTCCCAGTTACACATGATAGGGAGCATGTCTAATACTAGAGAAGTCTTACAGATCGAGCACGAGAATCCTAACTCATAAATCATACGGAAAATGAACCGTGCGACATTTTGAGTACACATGAACTTGAGAGGTAAATTATATGCACCTGTTAGGGATGCATACAAGCTACAACCCTTAGAAAAAACTTTGCTTTTAAGCATGTCTTTCTGTTCCCCAAACTCACTTGTCTTTTATATTGTCTAATATACCTGATCCCTAAAGCATATGTTAGACTTCTCCTACATCATGTGGTCACTATATCCAAAGTCCAACTGAGTGATATAGTGGCTTTGCAATCTCATGTCCATCTGTTCCGAACTAACTTCTTTCCTAGCATTGTTCCATAAGGCTAATTTTTTCATCGCCGTCGAAAAAAATACTAAAGTAGTAAATATTAGTTCTTTCCTTCAAGAACATAGCTGAAGGTTCAAGGGTGACTTTGTAACCATAAATAGGTTAATAAAAACTCACATGCGAGGGACATGGATAAAAAAATAAAACAATCGCTTGTTTCCTATATAGTCGTAAATAGAACATGTGGTATGGCACACATGTCATAGTGGTAAACTCTTCCCTTACTAGCATGTGTCAATTACATAAACCAATTACCACTATGTGAATCAAGCTACTATCAGCTCGCTCTCTAGCGCCTGATTATGTACTTATCCAATTCTCCCAAGTATTCATGATTTTGGGATAATCATGATTGATATTAAATATATCTTATCTTAACCTCTTGTTAAGGCGACACTGATAACTCTTACAAGACAAGCTCCCACTAGCACCCAACTAATCAAGTCTCATCTCAACATTCCACTAAGAAATCTGAGGCGATTGTTCATGTGAGTGAACCAATCTCCTACTTGGTGACACCTCTTACCTGTTATGTGTAAGTATGCAAAGCAGCTGGTGAATCCCCATACTAGTCTCCAATTATACGCATATCTAAAAATTATATATATGAGCAAGAATACATATTTAAGAATTGATTTAAATAAATGGACAACTACCAGTCTATGCGTACATATGTACATAAGAACCACATACTACTTTGTGATAATTGTTGGGCATGATTTGGTCTAACCGATAGCAAGGCCGTAATCGAGCTGAAGAGAAGTATTGGGCCCAATATCAAAAAGGAAGCGAGGTGGTATGGTCAAGGGCGTTCTGCACGATCTCCGGGGGCGCTTGAGACGATCTTTGGAAGACACAGCTATAAGAAGAGAAGGGAAAAAGAGAGAAG
>NC_027755.1:7653844-7658772 GCF_000695525.1 Brassica oleracea var. oleracea
AGGAATGGAACCAAGTCCTCGAATTAAAATTGATCTAGTTGATACTTTCGGCAGGCGGTTCTTTGTGGGTTTCTTGGGTCAGGCGACATTTGTGATAGACCATTGATTTTACCAAATTTTAGCCATGATCTGTAAGTGTTTTAATATATATTTACTACTATATAGAGTCTATTAATAGTATTTACAGGTTCAGGTACGTTCTAGAGAAATATATTGATTTTGGAGCCTTCTGAGGTGTAGAACTGCACAGACGCGTTAGATATCTAGCTATAGATGGAGAGCTTCCCACCGTTATATTAGGCTCGTATTTTTACACAGGATATAGATTTGAGTTATCTTTCCAGTGCCACCGGTTTGAGGTCAATCAGCATCCTGTAGCAGATGTTATACCCGTTTTACTGAAGAGTGGTCAATCTGCCTCATGAGAGGAAGCTGTCGAGGAGATGAAGGACTGTTGATCGATGTTGCAGCATTGGTGTCGATCGACAGTGATGCCAGAATATGGGCTGAGCATATTTTATGACTGCTGAAGCCCAGAATCAACCCCAAATTACCAGAATACCCTTGGACGACCTGAAACTCTATTTATGTTATTTATAAGCCATTGTTGACGACTACGCTATCTACGCTTTTCTTTGATTCATTGTTCTTAGTTAGGAGAGAAAGGAGGAAATCCTTCAGAGTCCTCCTGGAACTCCTTTGGTTTCTTTATTGCTTTTATCAGTTTTATATCTATTCATCTTTGATTTTCTGTGACAACTTCATGCTTGAATAGATCCATCTATTAGGTTTAGGGTTCAGATAGGATGAAGGATTAGCCCCAAATATAGATTGCTAAGTTGTTAGGATCTCCATCAATTGAATTGCACTTATTGCTTGTGTTCTAGAGTCGCAAACTAGAACCATGATGTTAGGATGAATAGGCGCACGCGAGAGCATGGTTTATCTCCTTAATAATTCATATTGTGCTAGGATTCCTAGAGAAAGACGAGAGTTGATCTAGGAACCTAGTGAACATAGTTCAAACCTGCTCGGTAAAGCTCGCTGGAAGGATCGTCGATTGACAACTCGGTAGTTGTATCGATCGACGGTCTGAAAGGTGTATCGATCGACATTCCAATCGAATTGTCGATCAACACTTTCTACAGATCAACATGCGAGAGTTGAGATCTTAGATCTAGTGATAGATAATCTAGACATGCAAGAGCTGGTAGATTATTGCTATTGTTTGAGTTCTTGTGCATCCAACAAACATCTTATGCATCTATATCATTATAATCCTAATTTCCTGAATAGAAACCCTAGATCTAGCAAACCATCATTCCATCAAACAACTCCCTGCCAAGCTGAACAATTGTCTTGTTCAACTTGTTTACTATTTATTTACTGCTTTATAAACTATTAGCCTAGCTTAATCACTATTTAGATCTAATTGGTTTCCTAGCTCCTTGTGAATTCGATCCCTAAGTACTACAACTCGGCCTCTTATTTGAGAGAGTATAAATCACTCCTTAGGGTAATTTGAGTGATATCAAATTGATCAGAGATAGAAACTTTTTGGAGTTACAGCCGCAGAGATCTGACAGTTGGATTTGGAAGAGTCTCTGTAACTTGAGGCATATTGCTCGACCTATAATAATATGCGAAGTAGGCAATGGAAATTTAGCTCGTTTCTGGCACAACAACTGGACATCTCATGGCCCCTTGATTGACTTAACGGGACCTAGAGGGCCAGGAGTCACTGGTCTTCATGTGGATGCGGTTGTTGCGGAAGCGTTGCGTGACGGGAATTGGTGATTAAGTAGGAGTAGAAGCAGAAATAGACTAATCACCATGATTCGTGATAGTCTACCAGATGCAAATCCTATTTGCTCATCTGAAGTGGACGATATATACATGTGGAAGCCAGGGAACAGAGTTGCATCAATCTCTTTCTCCACTGCGGATACTTGGGAGGCTTTACATCCGCAAGGAGAGCCAGTTTTCAGGCATAGGCAGGTTTTGTTTCAAGGGAGGATTCCGAAACACGCCTTTATAACCTGGGTGATTGCTCGAAACAGATTGGGGACACGAGATAGAATGAAGAGTTGGGGATTGCAGGTGCCACCAACGTGCATTTTATGCAACAAGGCGGCTGAGACAAGAAAACACCCTTTCTTCGACTGTAGCTACAGCTCGGAGGTATGGGTGTTCTTTTGCTCTAGGTTGAGTATAAACCCTCCTGTTCTGTTCGAAGATGGGCTAAGATGGTTAAGGAATCCTTCCCCTGAAGAGTTTGTGAAGTTGATAGTAAAGCTTGTGTATCAAGCCGCTCTATACAGTATTTGGAAGGAGAGAAATGCTCGGATTCATAATCAGATTTCTCGTCCGGCTCAGGCTGTGATTCTTGAGATGAAGCAAACAGTACAAGCGAGACTAGACCCGCTGTCAAGAGCTCATAATTCTAGAAGGACTGACATCACCTTGCTTGGTACTTGGTTCAGTTTTTTCTAGCAGCAGATAGAATGAAGAGTTTTGAAGAGTAGAAGCGTTGAAGGTGTGAGGATAAGAATGAGGTAATTGTTTGGGAGTAACTTGCAGGTTTGTGTACAGTTAAAAGCTTTTTGAATATTTTCCTAGTGTGGGCGCCTTGTGAGGTGTTAAGTTGTTTTTTTCCTGTTATATTAAATGGAGTAAAAGTAGTTAAAAAAAAAGAGAAGAACATGGGAAACCCTAGATACTTAGCACCCTAGACAACGACCTCGACCTCGAACTCTCACGCTCTCTTTCTTAATACTTTTCACTTAAACCTTATTTCGTAATATTTGTAACCCAATCTCATTTCTATCATTGTATTCGATCAATCCTTATCAATAACAGTCCATTTTTGTCAACTGGAATCTGATTACATCGTTGTCCACATTATTTCATCCCTAATCCTTTACAAAAGAATCACTACCAAATACCTAGTGTGAATTTTATGATCCACAATAATGTCTTTTATAAACTAACGTTCAATTTTAATGTGGTATATCCTCTCATGATACTTGGGATTCTTCACACAAGAGATACTAGTTTGACTATCACAATTAGTCATAGGACACAAAGCTCTTTCGTGTCTTGTAAGCTATGTAAGAATCTCATGAGCCATACAATCTCTCAAATTTATGCAGAATATGGAATAGACTCAATCTTCATTGTAATGTAGCTGTACAATATCACTTCTTGCTTCCTTAGTAATCACACTATTACTCAACAAGAAGACATATTCTTAAGTTGATATACGCTTATCCATATTTCTGTCCAAATCAGTATCGGTATATCACGTTAAGCGTAAACTACTTCGTTGATAACACAAAGAATAGTCATGTAACGATCCATTAACTTTGGCCCAGTAATGCCCAATTTAATTGCAGAAAACCCTAAGTTTTTTATTTAAAAAAGGATTTTGTGATCCTTATGGAAAGAGAATTTTGCATGGCGAAACTCTGCTGGAAAATCACTGGATAAGCCACCAATAGCTACAATGAAGAAGGAGCGCCATGACACCATCTGTAAAGAGAGATTAAGGCACATCAAACACGTTTTGGGAGAACAGAAGTATGACTGATCAAAACCAAAAATTTCAAAGCCAAATTTTGAGGTTATGTTCTAAACTAATAGATATATGTATATAACGGATCATCATTTGGAAATTTTTAAGAGTTATTGTTGCTTCTCCGAGACTCATTTCTGCAGATCAGATCCGTGAACAGTAAAATTCATTAGAGGTTTCCCATGATCCAGAATGACTCAGAAAACTTGAGAGATATCATTGGAAACGTTTTGCTGTCCACTTTCCAGATCATCTTTCCGATCATCAAAACTAGGTACAGATTGAAAGTTATGGCCGTTTTCGTTTTGGGTGTTAAATTTGGTTGAATCTATTAGACTTAGTTTTTCTATTCGTCAAATAGCTTGTCCCTAGGATGATTTATAGGCATCTCAAAACATCCCTCATACCGTGGTAAACTCAAAACATCCCTCAGTCTCTTTGGTTTCTCTGAAAAACATCCACAATATGTGGGTAAAGTAAGCATCATCGAATGGCTTGTCTAAAGAGATCCTTATAACCTTTTTTGTAAAGCTATCCATCTCCTTCTCATTAGCTTATCTTCTTATATGCTTGGGAAACTTTTATTTCCTTCTCCTCAAGGTATGTCCCTCAGTAGTCTGGTCAATGATCATAGGCTCTACTGCATTTTTAAATTGTTGAACTGGTGTCTCTGAAGGTTTAGATGTGTGTCTGAGTGCATTCAGTCTGGCCACATCGATGCTAGGTAGCCGCACTCGGTAGGTGGAAGATGGGTGTCGATCGCTGCTGGAGAACTGCTGTCGTTCGTCGCTTGATTCCTTCAGTCGATCGGTGACTGTTTGTTGTTGCCGATCGAGGTCGTCCGTGGTCACATGGTAAGGCTGGGGTGGATGAGGGTGTCAAGCCGCGAACTCTTCATGGGTCATGATCCTCACTGCCTCGCACGATCCAACTGACTCTATAGATGGTGTCGATCGATGCTGGACAAGATGTGTTGGTCGGTTCTCATCTGACTCCAACGGTTGGTCCTTCTCTTGTGGTGTCGGTCGACACCAACGTGAACTATCAGAACTCAGAAAGCCTTTAACTTTGAAATATCCCTCTTGAATTTTCTCCTCCTTAACCCCTTGACAGAAATCATCATATATGATGACATTCACGTGGTGTTTCAGTGCTTCTTCTCCTTTGCCCTTGGTCAAGGTTTCCGGCCTCTTAACAACTTCTCTTGTTGCAACCACTTGAGTCTACAACTTCTTCACATGTGTGCTCAAAGATTCAAACTTTGTGCTCAGGTTGGTGTAGACATCATCTATCTTCCCATTGAAATCCACTGTCAGCTTTTGCTGACTCTCCAGAACCTGATCGAGCATCTTCT
>NC_027755.1:7660840-7666891 GCF_000695525.1 Brassica oleracea var. oleracea
GGTCCTAGTTAGCTACTCTAGAACATAGACATTAATAGCAATTCTTTGATGGTTGTTTAATTATCACCTTAGCAATTCTATAGTTTTGGCTAATCCTTCATAACCCTAATAAACTCTAAATCTAACAAGAAAAGTTCCTCAGACATAACAAACCAGAACATAGCAAATATCTGAATAAATTGCATGGATAGAATAAGGTAGAAAAACTGAAATTCTTATATAAAGCTCTGAAGTAGTCTTGGGTGATCTTCTCCTTCTCTAATCCAGTAATCCACAAACTCGATGTGGACATGCAAAGCTTATTCTCAGAGAAAATTTGTTAATTCATATCATATTTATCTTATTTTACTCTACATTAATCTCTTTAGATCTCACTCTTTTCTCTATTTCTGCTATGGTTTTTATCGTTTAGGCGTCACTTGCTCACATGTAATGTTTTCTTCGAAAAGGTCAAGGTTATACTTTTTTCGTCATGTACACAATCTTTTAATTGTCAATGTGCTAATGAATAGGAGACACCAGACAAGGAAATTGACCATTCTTAAAACTTCTTTACTTTGTGTGCAGTGTAAAAGAACGAGAAGGTGCTTTGTATGGTGAGTGGAAATTTTCAGTTGCAGGCGCGACTGAGCAGTCTCAGGTATTTTGGTCTGACCAATTTATAGTAGGTATGTACTTTTCAGACATTGGATTGGTTTTATGTTCAATCTTTTTGAATAATCTTAAGCGCTCTTTCTCAACTATTTAACATTCTGACTTCTGTAAACTTTGCACGTCGCAGCATATTCAATTGGGTTTTTGAATGACTTTCAGGTTTCTGTGAAGTTGAATCTATTGGAATGGATGAATTGACAGCTCCAAGTGTCCTATACTTCTACTCATCATTCATCTTCACTTGCTTCTTTAATCTCTTATTTTCAAAAGAAGAGTGAATAATTTTGTTTCTATATGTTATCGGCTTACGCAAATAATTTTGGATTTACTACAAATTTTATGTCTCTTATGCTGGTCTGCAAAAATCTCTTATTTATTTTGTAGCATTTGTATGCTAGAAGAAATTATATTACATGGCTAATAAATAATGATTGATTCATGCAGATTTCAAAAGATGTAGAAAGAGTAGAAAATCTCTATACAAAAAATACTATTAACAAAATAAAATTACAGGTATTAGTATTGTATTCTAGTTAAACATTTATCTAAAAAAGTATCATATTTTACATGAATTCATTCTGATTAATATTTGCTTTTTGCAAAATTAAAATAAAAGTCATGAGATAACACTTAGAGTATCATTTTGTGATTTCTCTTGAAAGGCTACTTGAATATCAAGTATATATTTATTCGTTTATTTATTGTTTTTTTTTAAATTATACTATATAACTAGAAATATATTCCTTTCTATATAAAATATAATGTCTTCAAACGTTCAAAACACAAAATTCAAGAATATACGAAGAGTCCAAAGTAGAAGACATTTGAAGATTTGACGGGAAATGAATTTTCCGTATTATAGTGTTTTTTTTGGCCCAAGAACCAAAAGTTTATACTGTTAGAGGGAAATGGCTTTGTATCTATAAAGCAAGTACGTATCAATTCTTTGGTGGTGTGAACAAATAAAAAATCAACTCTTTGGTGGAGCTGAAAATCAATTTTTTTTCTTCTTTAGTTAAATTTAAGTACATCGGCAACGTGTGTGTGTATATGTAATTCCACAGTTAGTAATGTTTTATAATACATGAATTAGTTTATGTATATATAAGCATAATGATCACGGAAACTAACACTGTAAACTGTTGTAAGAGAAACATACCAAAGACTACACAAACCTTGCAATCAAATAAAATGAATTTGAAAAGTATAATATCACTTTGTCCGTCATGAAAAAGAAGAACATACTGTTAGTATCATTCTAATAGAACTCAAGTATTGTACCACTCGGAGAATTAACATCCGATCGACAATCAATTTTTTTCTGCAAATAATACTATTTTAACTCCAATCATTTTCTTTTCCCGTACGCAGTACGAGACAGAATACTAGTAAACTCTAAATCTAACAAGAAAAACTCCTCGGACATAGCAAAGCAGATCATAGCAAATATCAGAATAAATTGCATGGATAGAATAAGGTAGAAAAACTGGAATTCTTATATAAAGCTCTGAAGTAGTCTTGGATGATCTTCTCTCCAAACTATTAAAAACCCTAAAAACCTTATGTTGTGAGTGATTGAAAATAAAAAACGTGTGTTATCCAATATAATGGCAGAGCACATAAATATTAGGTTAAAGTCGGCCAAAGGTAGTTTTATAATTATGTGGAACTTGGACTTCAAGTCATGAACAAGCAGTCTGCTTTCGCGCTTCGCTGTCGATCGACGACAAGTGATGTTTGTCAATCAACGGTTGACTCTGAATGTCGACCATGGCTTGTTCAAAGAACAGCTACTAGTTTCTTCTGTCTTTATCTTCAAAATGCTCTATAATCACCATATTTCTCCAAAACATACATAAACTTGTGAATACTCTAAAAAAAACTCCAAAACATAACTAAAACACTTATACACCATGGCTGAAAATTGATATAATCCATGGCATATCAATATGACTTGAGATATAATTTGATCAAACATTTGAAACTGGTGATCTTGTCTGGAAATATTGGTTGAGAGCTGATATATCTCTGTCTATCTCTTTTAGGTTTAGTGTAGATTCAGTAGAGAATTATGATCTCGACTCTATGATGTAGCTACATACATGGTTTTCAGACTTCTGTTAATGTTAATTTTGAGTGTTGCGCAGATGTACTGGTTTTGATAGTACTGATGATGGAAATATTGGTTGCGAGCTGATATATCTTAAGCTTGTTATCTTTAAAACTTTGTTACCGATGCTTTCGAAACATTGTTATTGTCGCTTTTGAAACTTTATATCACATTGTTATGTGGGTTCTCATCTTTTAGATTTAAATATTTTGAAACTTATAAATTTATGTATTTATGAATATCAAAATGCAAATAAATAAACATTTATAAATGTCAAAATGCTAATTTAAAAATAATTCTAGTGTAAATATATTTTATACTAAATAATAAAAGCAAACATAGTTAAATTTATATTAAACATATGATTAAATCAAAACAAAAGTATATTAGTAACTAGGGTCGCGGGTAAGAAAATTAATGAAATAATGAAAATATATTTTAAATTTTAATGAAATTTTTAGTTTATTTTAATTATGATTATTACTATTTTTTCTATTTCTTATACAAATTATATTTTTTACTATATTAAAACAATTCATTTAAAATATAAATATTGTACCTTATTCACAATATTTGCTTTTACTGAATTTGATAAATTTTTAATACATTTCTTCTTAAATTTTATAATTTAAACAATTTGAAAAGAAAGCCAATTTAGTATCTTTTTAAAAAACAAAATAAGCAATTCCGCAATTGTTTCTTTTTTGACCACGAAAATTTAGGTTAACCCAAAAAAATTAACAAAAAATAAATAAATATTTGATATATTAATGTTAGCTATTAAGATTATTTATGAAGAATTTGATGTATTGGTAAAATATATTGTTCAAATGTTTAAAAAAGTTTCTCAATTTCCATGATTTTCTAGTTTCTTGTATTTCCTTAATTTAAACATACAAAGCCAGTCTATGTTTATTTTAATTAATTTAACTATACTTTTATTGCTCTCTTATTATCTATATTTTGTAGTTGATGTTAATTTTCAATATTTTAGTATTGTATGTTTACTTTCCTTGTGTCTGACGCTTTAAATCTAAATTTGTTGCTCGACTCCTATATTTCACACGTTTTAGAACTTTGTTTTATATTTAAATGGGTCAAAATTTCTAGATAGAGAATTACAAATGTAATTAATGAATTCGCGAGATAAGATGAGTCCCAAAAACTTGAGACCTTTCAAACAATTAAGAAGGTTTCACGCAAAGTCATCAAAATCCTCTGAAATTACTGAAATTCATAAAAGACTTTCCTATTCGATATAAAAATAGAGAGTCAAAATTACAAAATAATAGAAATTGTTATGAATAGTTATGTGGATGTCCATCATAGGTCCATAAGTCCATGTTATAGACGGTTCTAAACCCTAGTTATATATTCATATATATATATATATATATATGTATGTTGTCTATGGAATAATAATAAAAATAACTGATTTCTTAAATCTCTCTATTCACAACACCCTAATGATCTTAAACGGCGTGGCTATCCATAGTCGTTGTACCTCCGATCTCCTCACCTTCATTATAATCGAGATAAGTGATAATTTTTATATTGTTTTACCATACGATCATATAAGAGCAAAGTGTTGATTATGCATGTCCGCTTGATATGGATAGTTTTGGTTTATCATTTGATTTATAGACCATAGATTCTATCAAATATGATATTATAAATTCTGATAAAGTCATGACCGTGAATCCATTGTTTAATATTGTTAGCAAGTAAGACACGTTTCTTCAGAGATCATATCTTATCGTAATCAATATTTTAAGAGTTTGCCAAATTGTTGGTTTAGTAGTGATCGTGTTATCATTCCTCTTGCTCCATAAAACATATTTGTATATTTCATTGATTTTGTTATTATAGTTGCTTGATCTATATATTATTTTTATTGGTTCATTTGTTTAAATTGGATTGACAATTGTTTGAGGATGTGAATAGATCAACAACAACGTAGGTCTATCTAATCAAGATCGAGATGTAGAATATAGATCTTTCACGACAAGTCCAACGATGTCTCCTTCGCAAACGCAAAACAGATAAGTTTAAATAACCATATTGTATTGTCTTCTACCATTTGTCAATATATTTATCTGATAGATTGATGTTAGTACGCTAGAAGGATTTATAGACTACGTTTGCTTAAGAATTAAAAAAACAAAAGACTTACAAACTTATTTTTATTGTTTGGTTTGGTTACGGTTTGTGATAAATCGTTTGTTTAGTGAAACCGCTCGTCTTTAAGTAGTTAATTAATAAAGCTTTGATTATAATTTATTTACTTGATTCACGGCTGGTTTGTTTTATAGATGTTGGTTCTGTTATTTGACATTAATGCTTCTCGTTAGACATGAAATTATACGGGGTTACACTATTTGATGTCTTATATTGAATAAATAGCCATGTTTCATGAGTAAATCTGAATATTTCAGGATTATTTTCATTATAAGAGATGAGATTTTGTATGAGATTCTAACCAAACCATGTCAGATCTCCCACCGTAGTTCTTCCGCAGTCTCATCTCCTACCATAGTTCTTCTTACTGAGATAAGTACCATTTATATGTTATGTTTCATATCGATATATAATTAGTTACCGATAAGATAAAAGAAGGTGCATGAAAAAAAAATTGGTATACGTCATCTAGTTATTGTTTGGAGAATTGAATATTGGCTCGTAAAATAAAAGCATAAAACAAGTAATAAAAGGAAAATATGCTCAAAGGAGAGGGTGTCCACGTCAGCCAAGTAAATTACCCAATTAGATACTTTTTTTTTTGCCATGTCATCTCATCTTCACGCAAAATAGATTAAATTCAAAAATTATGGGCTGTTAAAAAAACAAAATGGCCCATATTCATCTGGTCTTACCCTAATGTTCATTTTTATCGTCTTGACTCTTCCACTTCGTCTTCATCGTCTCAATGCCGACTCGGTTACAACTCCAATAATAAACACCACCAACTAATTACAAAACGAAATCCCTTCAAATTTGTTTCAGGTTTCCACCATTATTACATAAGCCGACTGCAAATTCTCGATAGCATATCGAAGAAATAATTCCAAAGCACTTTCCGATATGAAGGCTCTCCGTTGTGAACAAGTGATGGTCACATGTCTGCTATGCTTTTGGGTGGCCAGAGACCTGAAGAAAAGCGGCCAGCTTATATGGTTTTAGTAGACGGAAAAGGTATGCATAATAAAGCTTAATTCATATTATTTGTTGTTATTGCGTAATCATTATCAACTTAGAAACTTTTTCTTTTGTTTTTTTTCCTTTGATTC
>NC_027755.1:7666991-7668714 GCF_000695525.1 Brassica oleracea var. oleracea
GGAGATGGTGGAGATAGTGGGGATAGTGGAGGTGGGTCATTACAATGATATCTACATACAAGTATACATATCAAAAAAAAAGAAAAAAGAAAAAGATATGATATCTACATACAAATATACATAAAGCCGAATGCTTACCTTACAGTTCGCTATAAATAACCATTTCAGCCTGATTTCCCAACACCAAAATCACTGGTCTATCAATCCTCAAATTATGAAGCCAAATTAATAACCGGCTTTAAAAAAGGAATAGCTGTAAAGTGTTTATTCATGGTTTTATAGAACTTTCAACACTGAACAATAAATCTAAAACCTATGTTACAAAAATATTAACCGGCTATAAAGAACAACTAAACACTAAACCAGATACATAAATTCCAACTTTTCGTAAATATATTTGATTCAAAAATAAGAAATTATACTTCAATAAATCATGGAATAAATCTTGAGTTGACCTTGTCAAAATACACTAGCTACAATAATATTAATGAATGCACATTATAATCAAATAATACTATAAGGTTTTTGTATATGTACTTTAAATGGATAATATAATTGGACAATGTATTATAGATTCAGGTTGAGTTAATATAAAAAAGGTAATATGTATGTGTAAATTTTCACCGGATATTAAAAAGTAATCTGGGTTTAATAATGCCGTCAGTAAAACACTAAATCTTAAACCCTTGGGTAAACTCTAAACACTTGGGTAAACTCTAATCTATTTGATAAACTCTAAACCCTTGGATAAACCTTAAACCCTAAATCATAAAACACTAAATTTTTGAAAAACTAAACCCTTAATCCTAAACCCTATGGTTTACCCTAGACCCAAATCCTAAATCCTAAACCCAAATCCTAAACCCTAGACCCAAATCCTAAACCCAAACTTTAGACCCTAAAATCTAAACCCAAAATCCAAACCCTAAACCTAAATCCTAAATCCAAATCCTAGACCCTAAATTTAAACTCTAAACCCAAACCCAAAAACCTAAGTATTGTTCTGTATTTTTGAAGCTAAACGATAGAGTTTTTTTTTTAACTCTTGGGTTCAATCGAAATCGTTGAATTCCAAACATGGTGCGTTTACCGTTAAGATGCTATCCAATAAAAATTTACCACATCATATTCTGTTTAATTATGAAAAAAACTCTGTAATGTTAACACACAATGTTAAAACTCATGTGTCACAATATGCTATCTCATAAGATAAATCAACTTAAAAACATAATTTTTAATCCTGCTATAATTAACATTCATATTACAGATACAAAAATCATTTTCCGGTTATTACCGTCTTAATCTTAAGTATCTATTTATTTTCCGGTTATAATATGCATTATCAAATAATATTGTAGTTATTGTCAAACAAGACTGATCCAAAATATATATGCGGCATTTAAATTACAAAACCAACTAATTGTCGTTTAGCATCCAAAATAAAGGGTTTATAGACAATTTTTGTTTATGAATTTACAGTTAGCAAAAATATTCGAATTAGATCAAAGCTAGCTTCAGTAAATCAAAGTTAGCAAATTTACGATTAACAAAAAGATTATCCGGTCGTTAATCTTTGTCGTCATCATTCCTCTTTAGATTAAAGTGGAACCCCTAACAATGCCGCCTTCAACCACCACAGCCAACGAGCTTCTTCAGCTTCCTCCACCGCACTCAAGCTCCCTTGCATCACCGAAAGGGAGAGCTGAAGTCGATACTCGAGATA
>NC_027755.1:7673632-7675052 GCF_000695525.1 Brassica oleracea var. oleracea
TGTGATTTGAGATAGGGTGTGATTTGGGAGTTTGTGTGTGGTTTGAGAATGAGAGTTGTGGGTATATTTATAGGAAAGTGCGGCTCGTCAATTCAACGTAAACAAAATCGTCTTTAATACCTCGTATATAAAAACACGGGCTTTTGTAATTCCTCTCTATTTCCTCGTACAATAAAACACGGGCCTTTGTAACTGCTCGCTATTTCGTCGTAACCTTACGAGAAATTTGCGATGATATGTAATCTTATATATACCCCCGAGCGCTCACACTTTCTTTCCTCTCTACTTCCTCTCCACTTCCTCTCCCTTTCGTAGCAATGGTAAGCATCTCTAATTCCACTCTAATTTGGTTAGTTTAGGATATATTAGGTGGTTAGCATAGAGAATTTAGATAGGTTTACGGATTTTATGTTATTTAGTGTTGATTAGGTGGATACTGTAGATGTTAATTTTAAAAATTAAATTTTTTTTCCAGGTTCGAAAAGGAAGACTTACTGCCCAATACAGAGAGATGTTTGGTGAGTCGGGTAGTCGTTTAGACCCCTCTTCTTCAGCTCCCGGTTCTTCGGGTGAGGAGACTGTCCCTGAGACTCAGTACACTCATAGAGTCTCTGGGTCTACTTCTTCTAGTGCACCATCGGCTCCTCATGTGCCTTCCCCGAAGGCTCATTCGACGATGCCTCCTCCTGTGCCTCCTCCGATGCCACCTCCGATGGCCGCCGATATTCATCCCGATTTGATGGTGCCTCCGAGTGCTCCTTACTCGCAGTACACTGTAGAGGACATTCTCCGTCTGCCAGGCAGAGAAGGTTTACCAGTCATCGACCCCGACCGACCGGACGGAACTTTGTGGTATGTTGCATTAATTTTTTTTTTTTTAATTCGTTTAAAATTCTTTTATAACATTAAAAAATAATTTATATTTTAAATTTGTATTTTCCAAGTGGGGGGTTGACAACTGTCTTGCATCGGACATAACCGACACGATCAAAGGATACTTCTCCATGGTACATCCGAACTGGAGTAAGACGCCTCACTACGTCAGAAAGACGTGGTCTTTAATTTTTTCATGATTTATATATATACTTTCTAAAAAACTAATTGTTAATTTATTTTTTCCAACAGCAAAAATATAATTGGGCCTTGGGGATCACTGAGAGGGTGAGGAAGAAGTTTAACGCGAAGGCGAAAGTTCGCTTGTTGGACACGGTCTCCAACTGGAAGGGTGACTGGATCGTGAAGGGATATGAGCGTGGCAAACCCGCTGAGCTCACCACGGATGTGTGGGATGGCCTCATCCGTTATTGGCGCCTTCCTGATTCCATTAGAATCGCCCAGGCTTGCTCTAAGAGCACGGAAACGGGCCGATGCTTCACACTACGGGCCAAAAACCCCACGCCGGTGTCCGTTTGGAAATGGT
>NC_027755.1:7675481-7681992 GCF_000695525.1 Brassica oleracea var. oleracea
AATTCCTCCGGGCGATGCACGACTCTTAGTTCTTTTTTTTTCCGTGGTTGTATTATAAATTCAAAACTTATTTATATATAAAATATTTGCGTATTTATTTATTTTTAAATTTTAATTTTATTAATAAATTAAATAATTTTAAATATTTTTTAATTTGTTAAATAATAAAACGAAGTAGATTCGTAGCTAATCTACGAATTATTTACGTTGAACATTTACGAGGAAATCACGAGAAATGTTAAACGAGTATTTTACGAGGAAATACTTTCAAGGTATTTACGTGAAAATTACGAGGAAAACATTTCAAGGTAATTACGTAAATTTTACGAGGAAATATGTACGTGTCGTTTACGAGAAAATGCTTTCGTGGTATTTACGAGGAATGGTAGCGACATTCTTACGTCGACTGTCTACGTGCTCTTTACGACGATTTGTTTTCTTCGTTTTTACGACGAAATATTTTCCTCGCTAATTTACGACGCATTGGCGAGGAAATATGTGTAACGACGAACGAGTAACGACAAAACATGTTCCTTCGCTAATTCCTCGTAAAACCTCTTTTACGACGAACTCACGAGGAAAACCGCCCTCGTAAAATTTATGTTTTCTTGTAGTGTTGGTCTAATGGTCACCCGATGCAATTTCTCTAATTTTTAATAATGTTATAATACAGTCATATTACAGATACAATAATCATTTTACCACCATCACTATCAAAATTGCGATTGACTATTTAAGATGTAGTAATAAAATTCTGTTGTTCGATTTTGTATCCGGTTTATTTATTTAATTTCCGGTTAAAACTCATGTTCATAAAATAAATCAACTTAAAAACATAATTTTAATCCGGCTATAATTAACATTCATATAACCAATACAAAAGTATTTTACGGTTATTACCGTCTTAGGGTATGACTGGTTTTCCCGCTACCACCCGCAAACGCAGTTTTTGCGGTTGGTAGCGGTTGTTGGCGTTTTGCAACAACCGCTCCAAACCGCTCCAAACCGCTCCAAGCCGCTCCAAATCTCTTAATTTTATCGACTTTGATTTAATGTATTTCAACCAAAAGAAATAGATAACAGGTTAAACTACACAAAAATATTTAGGAATAGTACAATTAGTACAACGACTTGATTTAATATTCAACCATAATGTTTAAAACATGATACACGTTTAAAATGTAATGCACAATATAAAATGAAATAACATAGTTGTACCAGTACTCGAGTTGTACCGGTTTGTACATAGTTGTACTAGTTTTTGAGTTATACCAGTTTGTACATAGTTATATTTTGACAGTGAAATCGAAAAAACTAGTTGTACGACATAAAATTAAACTTACCTCAGTTGTACCACTTCATTATGTGTACATGTCTATGCCCCAATAAAATGAAATCATAAATTTTGTTAAAATACATTTCATGTATGTTTTCCAAAAATTATGTGGACAAAGAAGTTAACAAACCTTAAAAGTATAAGGTAGATTATGCAAACTTATGTGATTGTGTTAGATTTACAAACCCCCCCCCCATGAAATATCATAAGGAACCTTTATAAATACTTTACAATTTAGCCACTTTATTGATTTTTTTCATATGACATACTCGAAGGAATATTTAAATTTCAGAACCTGAGTAGTTGTACTAGTTATATCAGTATTACTAGTCTGGTAAATACATTTCATAACTGTTTAAGTACATTTCATGTATGTGTTTCCATAAATTATGTAGACAAACAAGTTAATAAACCTTAAAAGTATAAGGTAGATCATGTAAACTAATATATAATAAAAAAATATACCAAATTTTTTATATGTTTAGTTTTAGGAGTTGTACCAAAATATTCACATTATAACTTTGTAAATATATTTTTGATGTTTATTTTTCATAATAATATGGTCAATCTAATTAACAAACCTTAAAAGTATAAGGTATCTTATATAAAATTGATAGTGTAATTTAATAATTTAACAATAATTGAAGAACCTCAGAAAAAATAGATGAAATTTTATCATCATATGTTAAAAATGATTTAATAGTTGAGTTAATTATAGTAGCTGCAAATTGTACATGAATTATAACATTTATATACCAGTTGTACCAGTTCTATTATTTTTTAACATGTATAGTTGTATGAGTTATACTAGTTGTACCTAGTCGAATGAGAGAATGAAATAATGAAAATCGTGTGGCTCTGAGTTATTTATGCGCCAGATTAAAGAGGGGGGAGAAGATAGAGAATGAGAGATCTGTGAAAACGTGTGGCCAAGATTAAAACATAGAAAAGATGATCAATGGCTCTGGTTGGAGTTTCATTAATGGCATTTTTGTAAATATAACATTCCTCTTTTTTTCTCTTAATCCGACGGTTCTGATTTATAGAAAGATTATAGAATCCAATGGTTCATATTATTCATTCATTAAGAGTAAAATGGTAGTTTACAATCACTTGGTCCATACAGATTTTTTTTTTGATGTGTGAGACTTATTTTTGGCCTTTTCGTCCATTTCAGATTTTAGTCCCCGAAATTAGAAGAAGTAACATGTGCACAACTGTGACTTCTGTCGTTTGCCATTTAATAAATATTTTTCCATCTCCACGCTTCTGATGCTCTTTCTGGATTTTCTGTATCTTAGAAAATCCAGTTACTCTCTAATCGTAGAACTAAAATCTTAACTCACACATTCAGCTACCGACTTCCACACCCCTCACTTAACCTTTTTTTCTTTTTTTCTTCCCTTCAAGCTTCACCATCTCTGTTTTTGTATAGAGATATATCATCTTATAAGATTTAAAAACGTTTTTTCCTGAAAAGAATCTACCCTCACTCTGGTCTAAAAGGAACCTGTGTACCTTTGATGGCATGACTTGCAGAGACGACGATGTTTCTTCAATTGATCTCAAATCCAAGTCGATAAAACATGTGTAAGACTTTTGTGTTATTATGATTGTGAGGAATGAAATTGTGAATTTCTGGATACAAACTAACCTATTTATAATTGCAGATTCACCGACTGAAAAAAAAAAGATGCAATGAATGTGAAAACGCGAAAGTAATGGAGATATGGAGTTAATTTGGAGGTTAATGAGAATGATTGAATGCATATGAGATCTGTAACGTTTCCGATTTTGGAAAGCAAGTAAGAAGCTACACGAACCGACACCGAAGGCGGTTTACACCAAAGATTGGCCGGATTCCGACCCTCGTAACCCAACCGGAGATCTATTGTTAACCCTAGACGGCTGTTCTTCAAGAAAGTGGTGAACATGAAGATAATCTCTAACTCTAATCATCCACTTAACCAATACTCTTTAGCCCAAATCTTTTATTAGAAGCCCATGACCTATATTTTTAAGTCTAAGGCAATTTTTGGTACGAAAGTCCATCAATAAGAAAATAACAACATAACATCATCAACGAAAGAGAAAAATGATGTTTCAAACGGACACGTGTTACCAATAGCTTCTAACATAAATAAAACGTTGAGTTTTGAAGATAGAGACAGGTGTAAAAACTAGAATACTCGACTTTCTTACCTAGCGCTAACGCGGCAGCCTCACAGGAAATAAAATATTCTTTTATAATAATAAACTAGGGGCATTGCCTCCACGCAAGCGTGAAGTTGTGGACATAGTTCTTATTTCATCTCAATATTTGTTAAGGTTATTGTAGCTGTGAATTTTGCGTTTTGGGTTGATCATTGTTTTTCAAGTTTTTTATTGTTATAGGGTTAGAGTTGTGATGATGAACTGTGTATGCACTGTTCTCCACTCATGAAGAACTAAACTGTGTTAGTAATGTGATTGATATAGTTTGTGGTGTTGCTTGTTGTGTCATTGAGACTTATTGTTTGTTTGTCTTTTTAATTTGTTACTTATACTATTGAGATTACATAAGTTGTTGATAGTACCTTTTGTTTCTGGATAATTTTTCTCCAGTTTAGTTGTGTAAGTTGTGTGTATTAAGTAATAATTTTTTTATTATTTTTATTATGTTGGTTATGTGTTTTTTTTATGTTTAAATTTGCTGCTTTTACCTGACCTTTAAAACAAATACATGAAAACTTGTAGAAATAACTATAAAATGAGTGACAATTAGTATTTGGGCCTTAATGAGTTTTAAACAAATATATATACTTCTCATAAAAAGACAATAGCATTGGTTTGTTGACATTAAGCATGTAAGCTATTTTCATAAGACAAGAGGACTGAGCAGGTGCAGATGTTGTTGCCGCCTTTGTGTCTATATGAATTGTCTCTTGTATCTCATGGTGTGGGTGTGTTTGTTTCTCTTTTGTTTGATGGGTAATATGTAAACAAAAATAATTGTTAGTTGTATTTATCAGAGTTTGTAACTTACTCCGCTTTTTGTTTAGGTAATTTCACTGATCTTTGTTGTCGTCTTCGTCTTCTTCGTAAGCATCTGCAAAAGTAAGTTTGTAAATTGTTAAATAGCTAGCCGTGTAGTTTGTATTTGTTTAGCTGGCTCAATGTATGTGTCTTTGAGCTTTAGTTGAGTTGATTGGTTTGGTATATTTGTTTTGAAGTTTATTTGTAAGATTAGACAAAAAGAGAGGTGATCATTAATGATTCGTCTTTTTTGGGATTCTAATTTTTGGTGTTTTGATTGTTTGGGTTATTGTGGTTTCTTTTAAGCTATAAAATAAAGATTTGTAAAATTAGATTGATAAGTAAGGGAGATAAATAGACGACCACAAATATTTGGTATGAAATATTTTTGATTATTGATGTTAGCACAATATAGACAGTAATATAAAGGGAATTATGTGTTGATTGTTTCTTACGAAACAATGAGGAGACGGATAACGACTCGAGTTGTTTCTTTGGTGAGGTTAGTGCCCTGGACAGAACGGATTTGCCTAACCACATCTGCGAGTTTAAATATCACTTATGATATCGAAACATAATATAAACCCAGATGCAATATGATAATATACATGGGAGTTCTAGGTTTGTGTTCGCAATCACTTGGAGATTGTCAAACAGTCTAATCTTGACTGGAGATTGATCTCAGGAGCACCCTTGATGACTTCATCAATAATGGTTAGTGAGATGAAACGACCTGAGGAATGAATGATCAGTTATCTTGTACATCCTTGAGCAGCTAGCAAGCTCAAAACGATCGACTTTCACAATGGAACCTGCTTTCAAAGATGACATGTAATGATTAGCACGTCCGACGGGAGTAAACCGATGAATTACGGAATCTGCAAATAATATTATTCAACAAAGAATCAGGAAATCAATGAAAACAATTATGTTAAATAAGTGTGATAGATCGAAGATTAACTTACATTTTCATCAAGGAAGAGAACCGGGATTCCCACAAACTCCATGTCTTTCTTGAAGTTCAGGGAATCCCAGAAGCGAGGAAGCCAGAGGCTATGCTCTGACTACTACGACCAAGACGGAGAGACCCGAAGGTTGAGCAACGGACGCCGGGACGCCGGTTTGACGAACTGGAGAGGCAGAGAGAAACATTTTCAAGAAGATGATTAAATGTAAGATGAATCAATGAGTTTTGTGGAGATGCATATTGGATTCATCAAAGATGAGAATCATATATATATGGTTTACAGAGGGGCTACAAATCAGGAACATTTATTATCAAGCGATTTAAGATGTGGACATGAAGAGTTCACCGGTGAAAAAATAGATTACGAACAGACACACGGCGCAACTCTGTAACTCAGACTTGTTTGAGACAATGATGAAAAGAACTCAAACTCATGTTAAACGACAACAGTTTACAATATGGGAAAACTATATTTGTTGCAAACTTGAGTTTTTTTCATATAACGTGATGAATCTCATTTAAAAATGAAACCCATAACACACTTGTAGGCCCGGCCCTTAGAGGAAGCCGAAGAAACAAGGGCTTCCGACCTTCATAAATATATATTAGGTTCGGCCATCAATGTACAAAGTATTATTTAGCTTAATAGTATAAATGTTGGTGTTTATATCTCAATAACCCGGGTTCGAGCCGTGGACTTGATACTTTTTTACACTTTTAAAAGTGGAGCCCACAAAACGCTGACGTGGGGTGCTGAGGAGTGAGCAAAAACTCAACTATTATATAGACTAGGGATTGTTACCCGCGCCAAGGCGCGGAGTTTTTGTATTTTAATCTATTTTTGTCTCTTGCTTACTAATCTAGCATTCAGTTTTTCAATGCATTTTATCTTCACCATCTCTTCTTGTCTTGTTTACATTTGTTTTCACGTTATGTCGTTTGATTTGTCTTAGTTTTGGCTTGTGTAATAACTTAACCCTCCTCATTCTTCTTTCATTCTTTATTGATTGATATTTTTATCTCGCTTAACTTTGTGTTGCCACTAATTTGCTCGAATCATTTTTCATCATCTGCTTCGTATTCTTTTCATATTCATTAACTATTGTCTCCAATCTCTTTAAATCATAAAAATCCTACATGTTCTTTTGTTTATTAAATCACATATTAAATATTGTTGAAACTGTTTATTTATT
>NC_027755.1:7683846-7706442 GCF_000695525.1 Brassica oleracea var. oleracea
GAAAAAAAAATTAAACAAAACAACTGATGAAAAGAAACAAATATGTTTCACAGGACATAAACTCTTCTTGAACAATCAGGCAACGGATAGTATGTCTCCCTTGTGACTCAGCTGAGTCCTCGATGGCATCCTGAACGACAAATGTCTTCTTCTTCTTCTTGGTTAGATCAAAGGGTGCAAGCTAAGGATGACCAAAGAAAATTAAAACCACACAATCATGATTTATCAGGCAAAATAAAAGAACCGATGATGAATTTATTAAAGATGGGGAGATGTAGAGACTAAAGAAGAAAAACTGATTCATGAAACTCAAGTAGTCAATCTGTGTTTCTTAGATGAGTCATGAACCGATGATTAAAAATTGAAAGCCTTAAACTTCCATTGAAGAGAACGCTTACAGACTAAAGAGGTTTATTGAGCTTTTTTTTTAACGAATCTCATTTCAAAATGTGAGTTATAAAGTATATATTAAATCATTAGATAAAATAAATAAGTGTGGGTCCCACAGAGAAAACCGAAGAAGCAAAGGTTTCTGACTTTCATAAATATATATTTGTTTCAGCCTTCAATGTACAAAGAATCATTTAGCTCAGTGGTATAAATGTTGTTGTTTAGATCTTAATAATCCGGGTTTGAGTCACAGATTTGACATTTTTTCACATTTTTTAAAAGTGGGACCCACATATCCTGACGTGTCGCATCAGGAGTGATGCAACTGCCCTATTATAACGTAGATTTGTTTAGCAAATTCATAATAGAAATAAAAATAAAGAAACAATTAATCTAGATGATTCATCATTCATCTAGATGATTAATCATAAACCATCCGGTTATAGAAACAAATTGTCCCGATAGATCATATAAATGGATGAGTATGACCAATGGTACTATCCTTTCACTTTTAAGACTTTATAGGTCAAGGAAGGTTACAAAAATAAATATTGGATCGACCTATTGTGTCGTATAGGTCAAGGAAAGGTTATAAGTTATAACCTTCAAAATCCTTAATATCATATTGCGTCACCTCTGTGTAATTCAAATTTGCTAAAACAGTTAATTAAACCGCTAATGAACAATACGGTTAAGGAGTTTTCAAGACGAATAAACCGGCGGTTCAAAATTTTACTATTATCGTCAATTTAAATACCGGTTACGGACTTGGGTTTCTTCACATTCTTTCGAGTTCAATTATGTGCTTCAAACTCTACCAAAACAAACCGAAATAGAATAATCAGGCTTGGTTTTCTCTGGTTTGGTTCGTTCAGTTTAAAAGGAAATATAAGTCAAATAGAAAACAGTTTGTTGCAAAGTATGAGTATACAAACGATATGCTGATAAGAGAGAGCTTCGGGATCTATTCCTGCTTGGTACGAGCAAGCCTTGCACGATGCCTGAGCTCAGCTCTTTTCCATTTTACAATCAGGTAGCAAAGGGAAAAGAGTGTGTTTATCTGATTTAAAAGGGAAAAAAAAAAACACAACATACCCTCCATCAGATAATTTTCCTATGTGAATGAGATTATACAAAAGCATGCTTAAAACCCACTACATATATGTCATCACTCTTGTCAACTCAAACACGAAACAGAACCTCCAATTCTCAGTTGCTATTACTACCGTATGTTTTATATATCTTTTGTGTGTTTCGGACTTGGTTTAAATGGTGGATGTACTTGGGAACAATTTATGCACTGCTAACAAATATGGTTCATGAAACCAGTCACTTGCGACATTACCAGGATTATCATTGCAATGACCAGAAGTGGTCCAGACCAGAGAACCGAGAGGAAGACTCCGTGGGGGTCAAAGTAATTTTGAGTTGAGAAGCTCTTCCAGTGTTTTCTCAAGAGCCGGTTGAGACTCTCCGCGAAGTATACCCCACCCACTGCAATTGTTTTATTCACACATCATCATTATCAATAACATGTACTGAGAAAAACTACTCGAACTAGAAAAATGTAAAACCATAAGGTAACGCCAGTCATTAACTTGATGCTTTAAAACTATAAACTGGTATGCAGTTAGATGGATCATATTGTTTACATTCACCAACCAATTGTATCCGAGACTTTTCTAGCAAACTAGATAATATACCATTGTAAATCCATTTCTACATGTGGATGGTGTGGCTCTCTAACCATGGATCTTAAATGGTTATCCTTAGCCAAGAAAAAGAAAGCTGCAGAGGTGCATTGACAGAAGTGTCGAAACTAGCTCTCCAGTCCATGGTACAATATGAATACTGCAATCAAGACTAGTGCGGGATCTTTGGATAGAAGAAATAAACACTGATAGCAAAAAAAAGGAGATCATAATAGTATAAAACATTAAGAATCGTAGAAAACCAAAAGAAACAAAATACAAAAGAAAATCTTACATAACAGAGCTGTAAATGCTAAGAGTGTCTAGTGGGATTAAATGACAAGAAAGCCTACCGCGGAGAAGCGTCTAAAAGAGACGAGAGAAGGTGAGTATTGTTTAACTTACAAGCGAATAAGAAGAGGAACATGTGGAAGTTGAGATGCCTTCTAGAGAGAAGAGTGGCCATTAGAAACAGAGCATGAAACGCAATTAATCCCATTATCCACGGTTCCTGCCCAAATAACATCAAATCAAAACAATGATACCGAGAACTACTGATTCTAAATTACTCAGACCAAACAGACTCATCATTTACCTTCCAATCGATGGCGTGGAAAAAACCTATGAAATTAGCGTAGGCAGGTTGTAATCCGGTTCGGAGCTCTCCCGAGAGCTTCTGGACCAGATCCGCCATCAGATCCATTTGTTGCTCCATCGCAGATCTTATTTCCTCCATTGTCTACTACTACAAAACAGATTCCAGTTCCAAATCGGTCTGATGATAGATGTATAATCACACACACTCCAAGTGACCAAATCTCTCTTTCTCCTCCTATTTTCTCGGTTTCAGTTTCTCATTTGTTCTCACGATCTCTCCCAACTTCTAAATGCTCTCGAAGTTGCCAGACTCGACTATAAAATAAAATGATAAATCTTAAAACGCCCTCTCGGCTTAACTTTTTATTTTTTATGATAATGCCATGCCTGAAAAAAAACAAAACATAAGGGAAATTGGTAAATATAAAACAAAAAAAAACCGCATTATCCCCTATACTATAAATTGAACAATACATAGTTGACAAACAAAAAAAAAAATTGAACAATATATATTGCTGTAGAAGCACCTTAGTCAACATCAAAGTTTAAAAGCTTCTACACCCAGATCTAAAGTTCGAATCTCACACTATGCAATTTCTTGCCGATTATATGATGTGAAACTTATCGAAGGTTCAAGAGTACTATAGGCATAGCCGTTCGTTGGATATCATATATGCAAAACCGTCCATCGGTCCAAGTGTTTTAGGGAGAGTTTCATCGTGGAATCCTTATCTGTGGAGCTATTCATCAATATCACATATGTTGCAGGTAGTTGATCGTCATATGTAATAGAGTTAGAGATTATATGATGATGTAATGTGTTACCCAGCATTAAAAAAAAAAGAACAATACATTGTCCGTACAGTATAATCTTTTGTATAAACTTAATTAAATCCCTATTCTAAACCCAATTTTTTTTTGTTAATTCAACTATTAAAAAATATAACTTTCAAAGTTAAACAAATTGATTTAAAAATAGAATAAATTCATATCCCCTAAATCGACTCAATCAAAAAGACGAACCCTAAATTTCACTTTCTCTCTTTTGGCTCTCGAAAGAAAATTGTTGGTAACTCACCAAAGATTAGTCTCAGCGCCGTTTCAGTTAACCGTCGCCGGTGTTCCTTCTTCCCTCTAGAACTCCACAGATCTCCCTCTTTGTAATTGAAGTCTCCAACACCTCATGCTCACTTCACACTCTCGTTCTCAAGCTTTTCGCCGACAAATCAAGCTCGTGCCTCGCCGGCTCTACAATATATACTCTCAGCTCTTATTTCACACCCCCAAAATTTGAGATTTTCAGGTTTGTAAAAAGACTAGTGATTTATTTTGCATGTCTTTCTCTCTTGGATTTGAGTGATTTTATCATAGTTTGAGTGTGATAGGTTTCGATTTTAGTTTGTGTTAATTATTTAGGTTTCTATGTTATCAAAGTTTCATATTTTTTGATGTTTGTTATCGCTTATCTTTTAATTTATTTTTTGTGGTCACCGAATTATTGTCTTACTCTTATACAGTTTGTGTTTGTCACTGCTGTGTTATCTCGTGACATTGAGACATAATGGATTCATATTGGATTGGGTGAGCCAAAAAAGCTTGTAAAGTATGTGATTTCATTTTTGTATAATTGTCTTCCGTGACATTTTTTATTTTGCTTAAACTAAGATGTTTGTTTTTGGAATGAAAACACTTTAATGTCGATGTTTTATGAGTTATACTAGTATGAATATTGACTGTTGTGATTGTTTTTTTTCATTTTTAAAAGTTATGACGATGGATCAATTGCCTAAACGCCTATTCAAAGAGAAAACCTAAACACAAATTGATAAGGTCAACAACAGTTTCCTAGCAACCATCCTTGAGAGTTTGAAGTTCATTCCAGTAGAGTACACGGAAGTATTGGATGATCTGCTATTTGATCAGATTATGGCCATTAATGAACACAATTGATATTACGTGTATACGCACACCAATTAACCTAATGTGCACACTACCACAATCGAATGGTATGTCGATGTAGCACTTTAGGATCGCATCCACAGAGCCCAACGATTACACTTTATCTTTATGGGATCAATACTTAGCTAAAACAATGATGGGGTTTTGAGATTAAGGTTTCGTAACAAGCAAGTAATAAGATTATTTAAGCTCACGGATCTAACACCCTAACACCCTAGACTAAGCAAGCTGACTACTCAGCCATGAAGCAAGAAAACACAGAGACAGAGATATAAAGCAACATGAAATATGACTGAAATAAAGTAATAGGGTTCAGGGGGTTCTTCTCTAAATTGAGAGAGATGGCCTTCTCCCTTTACAAAGTAGCAAAATATCCAGTCTCCAACTCTAAGGTCTGGTTTTTTCTCGAAAAATAGCGTAGTAAAATATAGAAAAATAGAAAAAGAAGTTTTCTGGAAGCCACAGGCGGCTGGGAGAAAAAGATGGGATAATTAGGGCAAATCTCGTAATGACTTGTAGTTTCCTAAAAATCTCTACCGCTGGAACAGACACTCGGGTTGCTCCTCTCTATCCAGAACAGTCACTCGGGTTGCTCCACTATCGGGAACAGTCACTCAGACTGTTCCGCGTGAAAATCTCCAGATTGCATTGTGTTATGTCCTTTTTATTTCAGCTGGTCTATCTCCAATCCAATGCAACTCCAGATCTGTAATGACTCGAAAAGGACTAGGAAGACTCGATAATGACTTGAAAACCAATTAGAAAACATATATACAAGATGCCAAAAACACCATATATCAACAATCTTTTCTATTCGGGGAGAATGGTCCACAACTCTGTTTGTAAGCAGTTGCTGACCGCAAAGATTCATGAGCTGTTGTGGTTCGTGTTTGCTAGGAGGCCTCTGAGATTTCAATGCAAGAATTCGTTTCGGTGAGTGGTCTGAAATATAAAGACGAACCTGACTTGGATATTGATAACTGGAGAGATGATAAAAGGTTTTTGAGTGCTGAAGAGAAAAGGAAATATATGCTAAAGACAATCAGGAATGAGCATTCGAAAGCTTGTAATACGTGGTTGATATGCTCAAATTACCCCCAAGAGAAATTCTCTCAAATAAGAAATTGATTGTAATACTTGGGATCGAGTCTACGAATACTCTATTTTTTCACACCGTAGACTTGAGTTTGAGATTAAGCTAGGTTAAATATTAGAGAGTGATAAATAAAGCAGTAAGTAAAAGAGTTGTAAGAGATGGAAGAAACTCTTGACTCATGGTTAACAAACATGTAATCTACGACAATCCGGAAGGAGCATCTGAAAATTTGTAATATGTGGTTGATATGCTCAAATTACCTCCAAAAACAACTTTCTCAAATAAAAGATCGATTGTGATACTTGGGATCAAACCTATGAAGACTCTATTTTTTAATACAATAGACTTAAGTTTGAGATTAAGCTAAGTTAAATAATATAAAGTGATAAATAAAGCAGTAAATAGAAGAGTTGTAAAAGATGGAAGAAACGCTAGCCTAGGGATAACAAACATGTAATTAGAACTTAAATAAATAGTTTAAAGAGTTTTATTAAGATCAATCCTAGAACTCGAATATATAAGTAAGATATCATGCTTGATACCCAGCTCTCGTTACGAGTTTAATCAGATGCCTAAGCTATTAAATTCCAACTCTCGTATGTGAATTCAATTATCCA
This sequence comes from Brassica oleracea var. oleracea, assembly GCF_000695525.1. Taxonomy (NCBI): domain Eukaryota; kingdom Viridiplantae; phylum Streptophyta; class Magnoliopsida; order Brassicales; family Brassicaceae; genus Brassica; species Brassica oleracea. Next base: position 7,690,197 of record NC_027755.1, read on the forward strand.
GACAAAGATTAATGTTCAGTGATATACCATGGATTTTACCCATTATTCGCCATGGTATATAGGTGTTTTAAGATATATTTACTAGGATATAGAGTCTATTTAGAGTGTTTACAGGTTCAGGTATGTTCTGGAGAAATATGTTTATTCTGGAGCCTTTTGAGTGCAGAGCTGCACAAGCGTGTCAGATGTCTAGCTATGGATGGAGACCTTTCCACCGTTAGATTGAGCTCATCGTTTGACACAAGATATAGATTTGAGTTAGCTTTCCAATGCCACCGGTTTGAGGTCAATCAGCATCCTGTGGCAGTATATCAGCATCATGTGGCAGACGTTATGCTCGTTTTGCTGAAGAGTGGCCAGTCTGCCTCGCAAGAGAAAGCTGTCGAGGAGATGAAGGACTGTCGGTCGATAACACACCATTGGTGTCGATCGAGAGTGATGCCAGAACGTGGTCCAAGCATATTTCAAGACCATTTCAAGCCCAGAAGCCACACCAAGTTTCCAAAATACCCATGGACGACCAGAAACCCTATTTATGTTATTTTTAAGCCACTGTTGACGGCTACGCTTTCTATTATTCATTATTCTTGTTTTAGGGTTGGAGAGAAGATCAATTCTCCTTCAGAGATTGATTGGAACTCCATTGGTTTTACCATTGATTTATCTAATCTATTATTCATTCTATGATTTGTGTTACTGCTTGCATGTCTGAGTAATTCATCTTGTTAGATTTAGAGATTTCATGAGCTTAATGTCATATTGATAATCTGTTAGGATTGCTAGGGTTGTTTACTGATTTCCACACCAGGGTAGCTTGTAATACTAGAATCTGTAATAGTTGGAAAAGCACGACAGTGTGACTGATTGTTTGAACCTAGAATCATAGGATAATTGAGAGGCACGAAAGTGAAATTGATTAACGGAACCCGAACCCTGAGTGGATTAGTTATCTAGGTGCATACGAGAGTTGGTCTAGAGCTAATTGAACATTATGGATCTGTGTGATAACGCTTGTCTGAAGAAGCATCGATCGATGCTCTGGCCATAGCATCGATCGATGCTCGCTCCTGGTTCGCACACGAAAGCTGGAACACATGACTTAGACAGCTGATTAGCAATTGCATGCGAGAGCTGGATTGCTACTTATTAAAATTTAGTTCTAGAATTGAATCTATAAAACCCTTAGTATCTTTGATTGTAGTATTGAATCTCTTGATTGATAAATCCCTAGGTCTACCTATTTCTCCTAATTGTTTACAACCCCAATCAACCAATCGAACAAATACTTTGTTCACCTTGCTCTCATTTATTTAGTGCTTTATAAACCGTTTGCCTAGATTAATCTTGATTTCTATAGTCTATTGTGTGCCCTAGCTCTCTGTGGATGTGATCCCTAAGTATTACAACTCGACCTCTTATTTGAGAGAGTAAAATCACTCCTTAGGGTAATTTGAGTGATATCAAATTTGGCGCCGTTGCCGGGGAGTTTTGATCACCATTAGACTTGATTAATCGGTTTAGTCTAGGTTTTATTTACTGTCATAGTTACTTACATAAAAAAAAATTCTTGTCTTTCAGGTACATACCTATCAGTACTAGAAGCCACAAGGAGGAATTACTTTTCTTCTTAGACCCAGCACGTTTGGAACGCTCTATCCGCAAAGAGAAACACACATCATCGATCGACACCACCTCTACTACGTCGATCAACACTACCTCTACTACTTCGATCGACACAACCTTTACTACGTCGATCGAACTTTGTGACAGAGCGACGATCGACAGTTCAACTCGAACATCGGTCGATACCAATCCGCGAACAGACATGGACGCGACACTTGTGCTACAGAAGGATGAGAATGGAGACCTGCATGACCCTGGAGATCATATGTGTAATGCAGCAGGTCAAAGGATAGATGGACAAGGGACTGCAGTCGTTGAGCCATCTGCTGCCACCGAGGATAAAGTTCCTCTTCAGAGATCGTTAGCAGATTTGACTAGGCCTAGTCAGTTCTACACCAACAGGTCTGCGATTCAACCTCTACAAATCCAGGGATTTCAAATACACCCACACACTTCTCTCATGAGGGTCAGCACCCTTATCACGGTCTTCCTGATGAAAATCCCTCGGATCATATTGGGACACTCGTGGACTTTGTGTCTGGCATCCAGAAGGATGAAGCAACCAAAGACTACATCATCTGCAAGCTGTTCAAATATTCTCTCTCTGGGAATGCTAAAAATTGGCTGAGATGCCTACCACCAGGATCTCTCACTACATACAATGATGTCAGGACTGCGTTTATGACTGAATTTTTAGATGATGCAAGGGCTGAAGAGATGAGAGATAAAATTTGGACATTCTCTCAGGGACCTACAGAAGCTTTCAAAAGCTCTTGGGAAAGGTTTAGAAGATACCAAAGGGACTGTCCACATCATGGTTTTACGGAGATTCAGCTGTTGAAGAAATTATGCAAGGTTACTGATGTGCGATAACATGTGATGCTGGATACTGCAAGCGAAGGAAACTTCGAGACAAGGACCCCAGAGGAAGCTAAGAGACTGATTGAGAACTTGATGTCTAGCAAGAGTTCCAAAAATCTGGATATGCACAGGATAAAATCAGTTGCAATGGATAGTGACAAGATCGTTGAGGCTGAGATTGGTTCTGTACATGAAGTCTCGTTGGTAAAACATGCTGTAGAGAAGGATGAGGATCAGGGCTATATAGAAAATATGGAATCTATGATAGAGAAGGTCCTGAAAATTCAGCAGAAGACGCGTGCACACTTAAATCTGAGGTTGGATGTTCTCTACAAAGAGCTGAATGGAAAACTTGAAACCTTAGATGCCCATGTCATGATGCTAGATGCCCAAGTTTCTCAGACTGCAGAAGCTGTGAAGAAGCAAGAAGCTCTGGTCAAAGGGAAAGCAGTGGAAAGTGAGAGGCACCAGGTTAATGCCATCTCAGATGATGACTTTGCGAAGTGCTCGAGCAGGAAAAACTAGAAGAAGATGCTTTCCTAGTCGAAAGCTGCATGTCCATAGGCAGCTCGTACTAGTGTCGACCGATATCAACAGCTGAGCACTGACCGACATCAACAGCTCAGCACCGATCGACATCATCAGCCGAGCATCGATCGACACCACTTTTGGGATCGGACAAAACTGTTCGAATTCAGAGGCACTCAGATTTTGCCGCTCGACACCCGCATCCTCCCACCCTAGCTCGAGTTAAAAGGGACAACATCGATCAACAACAACACAATGTAATCGATCGAAAACAACATGGGAACATCGATCGATAACAACAGAAGAGCAGCGATCGACAACCACCAATACCATACAGAGTACGTTTACCAAATCTTGATGCACACCGCTTGAAGGCCTCTCGAAATCCATCTCAGACATCAGTTTGCTTGAAGACAACAGAGAAGATAAGTCAACAATCTGCTGAAGCATGAGAGCAAAAGCAAACCGTAGCTGAAACCTCTTTCGTTGAGTGTGTCGATCGACGACATCTACCAGGTATCGATTGACGACATCTACCAGGTATCGATCGACAGTAAACAGACAGATATGAACCTGCCATGGGAAATCAGGCAATGAAAGAAGAAATTCCAGTTGAGAAGAAAGTGAACCCTGTATTCCCAAACACCTCAGGCGAGAAGTTAACAAAGAGGAACTTGAAGGATTTCACAAGAGGGTGAAGAGGGTTTCTAAGGATATGTCTTTTGAGGATGCATATCATAAGTATAGACTTGGTAATTTTTTCAGAGAGAGCAGAGAGACTGATAAGAATATTGAGCTCCTATTCAACAAGGTCAGCCGTAAACCCAAGAGGACACTGAAGAAGGAACAAGATCCTGGAAAGTTTTTGATTCCATGCTTTATACATAGCCACCATTTACCAAACGCCATATGTGATACTGGATCTTCAGTCAACATCATGTCCATAGACACTGCTGAGCTATTAGGACTGAAGATGGAACCTTCTAAAGATAGTTTCACTTTCGTGGATAGCTCCCGAGTAAACTCAGCAGGCATGATCAAGAATGTTAAGGTGGAGATATGGGAATGCATTATCCCTATGGACTTTCATGCTATGGATATCAAATCAGGCAAGACATCTCCACTTCTTTTTGGAAGAGCCTTCATGGCTACAGTATGGGCAGTTTGTGATCTTAAGAGAAATAAGATGTGTCTGACTAATGTTGATGAAACTGTCTTCTATGATCCCATGGAAAATAAGAAAAGTGAGGAGCTTATTTCATGCATAGAGATGTTTGAAGATCCAGGACTTACAACTGATTCAAATCGCGAGCCTGCAATACCAGAATCAGCGTCAGTCGATATTAGAACTTCAGCACCAGTCGACTTCCAATCCTCAGTATCGATCGATAATAAGCCTTCAGAATCTGACGACTCTCAGTCTTCCGAATCGATCGACACGAAGCCTTCAACATCGGTTGATGCCCTCCGAGTTTCAGAACAGCCCGAGACTGAAAAGTCTAAGTCTGGGGGGAGGAACAAGAATAGAAAGAAGAAAAAGAAAAGGAATGTAGATGCAGATTCCCTATCAGTAGTTCTTTTGCAATGTCAAGAGGGTAGTCTTGAGTATAAAATGCGCTGCATAGGAGGTTCTGAACCTTTTCCCAAGGTTAGAGTGCTATGTGATCCAGAACTGAGAGAAAAAGGAGAAGTTTCTGCAAGAGCTTTTCTCAACTGCATCCACAAAATGAGGAAGAGAGACACTGAGACTTGTTTTGGAGCAAGTACACATCCTCATCCAGACTAAATCACATCTCCACAGTCAAGCTAAATGACTATAACAAAACGTTGAATGGGAGGCAACCCACTATTAGGTAATTTCTTTCAATTTAGCTTAGATTGTTACTGATTAAAGTTTTTATTTATTGCAGGTCAAAAAAAAAAGTAAACAGTAATGACGACACTGTAGCACGAAAATCGAGCGACACTAAAGCAAGAACATCGACCGACACTGTAGCAGAAAATCGGGAGTTACTGTAGCTGAGCTACTGTAGCTGAGCTACTGTAGCAATAACCGTTCATCGCAAAAAAAAAATTAATAATGGTTTTATTAGTTATCTATTATTGACTTTTAGTGTTTTATTTATGTTAGGTAAAAGGAAATGATCCAATGAAGATGAGTTTGCACGAGGATCGACGATGGCTGCGCAGCATCGATCGACAGAGCATCACTAGCATCGATCGATCGCCACTTAACTGTGTCGATCGACAGAGCTTCAAGAGTATTGATCGCCACTTAACTGTGTTGGTCGACACTCACATCAAAGTCAGGTATACCGTTTTCCTTGTTAAATATCGTCCTTATGTTTTATTTCCCCACTGATCGTAGACTGTATAACACTGGAGATAGTGTTGTTTAAGTCTTGGGGAGGTTCTACTAATATTGTGTTTTAGTTAGCTATTTAGAAGAAGAGACGATTGCCCAGCATATCGACCGATGAGAGCATATTGATATCGATCAACTGTACATCACCTGCAGCGACCGATGGTAACTCCTTTCCATTGATCGACACTTAACCCGGTCAGGTTATCGTTCTTACTTGTTAAATTATGTACTTATGAAATTATGTACTTATGCTTATTTCTCACCACAACTCCGACTAGATATACACTGAAGTCAGTGTAATTTAAGAGGGGGGGGAGGTTTACTGATATTAGTGTGTTCATGAATCTTATCAAAATGTTTTCAAAAGAGTTTTATTGAGTCAAGAAGGGGATAATGAACTTATTAGATTTTTGCTTGTTATCTAACCATTCTTTAGCACCATTCTAGACTTACTGATATCCGAACAGAACTTGGTGGCTACAACCATTAAGGCTTGCTTCATAAGGATTCCAACAAAAAGAATTCGAACGGGACTTGGTGGCGGCAATCATCAAGGTTCGATTCACATGAATTCTTGGATATAGGTCAAAAAGAAGTGAACATGACTTGGTGGAAACCACTATTAAGGCTTGATTCATGAAAGCCTGTCCAATTTTGGTCAATGATCTTGCAATATAAGCAGACTTTGACTAAAGAGAGAAAAGATATGAACTAACTTTTACCTGCAGATCCAGATACTTGTTTGAAAATCCTTGCATCCTGTGATCGATACTCCCAAGGTAAAGCGTGCACTTTTATTTATGCTCAGAAATGAGGTCGGTAGAGAGGAATGTTAGACAGGATTTGCTAAGTTGTTGGCTAGGTGGATTTGGTTGCTAAGGTATAATGTGGTATAATGTGCTTTTGTGCATATGGTATCTTAGAGCACCCACAACAACAAATCCTTAACAACAACTTTTGGAATATTTTATTATTTTTTCTTTTTTTCGTCCGAATTAAAAAAAAAAAAAAAAAAAAAGATTGGCCAATCGCGGGTTCCCACGCGGCGGTGGAGCCCGCGCACAGTGAAGAAGCTGTCAGAAAAGAGATCTGTAAATTGGGACTTCAAGAGGCAATTGTGGCACAAATTCTTAAATATTTGGGCCCCACATATTATTATAATAATTTGTTGTTAAGGATTTGTTGTTAAAGATTTGTTATTGTGGGTGCTCTTAGATGTGGATTGCAATATTGCAGAGGTGATGATTCTAAGTTTTAAATCATGTGAGTCCCAGCTGTTTTCAAACCTCTTTCAGAGAGACTGCCCATCTGTTTTGCTTGAGGACAAGCAAAAGGGTAAGTCTGGGGGAGTTGATATACCATGGATTTCACCCATTATTAGCCATGGTATATAGGTGTTTTAAGATATATTTACTACGATATAGAGTCTATTTAGAGTGTTTACAGGTTAAGGTACGTTCTGGAGAAATATGGTGATTCTGGAGCCTTTTGAGTGCAGAGCTGCACAGACGTGTCAGATGTCTAGCTATGGATGGAGATCTTCCAACCATTAGATTGAGCCCATCTTTAGAAAAAAGATAGAGCATTGAGTTAGCTTTCCAATGCCACCGGTTTTAGATCAATCAGCATCTTGTAGAAGAAGTTATATCCGTTTTACTGAAGAGTGGTCAGTCTACCTCGCAAGAGAAAGCTATCGAGGAGATGAAGGACTGTCGATCGATAACACAGCATTGGTGTCAATCGACAGTGATGCCAGAACGTGGGCCAAGCATATTTCAAGACTGTTTGAAGCCACACCAAGTTACCAAAATACCCATGGTTGACCAGAAACCCTATTTATGTTATTTCTAAGCCACTGTTGACGGCTACGCTTTCTATTATTCATTATTCTTGTTTTAGGGTTGGAGAGAAGATCAATTCCCCTTCAGAGATTGATTGGAACTCCATTGGTTTTACCATGGATTTATCTAATCTATTATTTAGACTATGATTTGTGTTACTGTTTGCATGTCTGAGTAATTCATCCTGTTAGATTTAGGGATTTCATGAGCTTAATGTCATATTGATAATCTGTTAGGATTTCTAGGGTTGTTTACTGATTTCTACACCATGGTAGCTTGTAATACTAGGATCTGGAATAGTTGGAAAAGCATGACAGTGTGACTGATTGTTTGAACCTAGAATCATAGGATAATTGAGAGACACGAAAGTGCAATTGATTAACGGAATCCGAACCCTGAGTGGATTAGTTTTCTAGGCGCATACGAGAGTTGGTCTAGAGCTAATTGAACATTATTGATCTGTGTGATAACGCTTGTCTGAAGAAACATCGATCGACGCTCTGGCCATAGCATCGATTGATGCTCGCTCCTGGTTCGCACGCGAAAGCTGGAACACAGGACTTAGACAGCTGATTAGGAATTGCATACGAGAGCTGGATTGCTACTTATTAAAATCTAGTTCTAGAATTGAATCTATAAAACCCTTAGTATCCTTGATTGTAGTATTGAATCTCTCGATTGATAAATCCCTAGGTCTAGCTATTTCTCCTAATTGTTTACAACCCCAATCAACCAATCGAACAAATACTTTGTTCACCTTGCTCTCATTTATTTACTGCCTTATAAACTGTTTGCCTAGACTAATCTTGATTTCTATAGTCTATTGTGTGCCCTAGCTCTCTGTTGATTCGATCCCTAAGTACTACAACTCGACATCTTATTTAAGAGAGTAAAATCAATCCTTAGGGTAATTTGAGTGATATCATTCAGTTTGACTAAATTTTCTAAACATGCTCTCATTGTATTTATCAGTCTAGCTCAGTAGGATTCAGTTCAGGTAATTAACCATGCTCTAGCGTGTCCCAACTATCACATGATCATGTTTCTAGTTAATTACTTTAGAAACATGCAATAAGAACAATCATGTTGAAGGATGCAATAAGATTACCCTAGAAGTTCTATCAATCACAAGTTCATCAGAAGATTCAAAATCCTAAAGCATCCATAAATCTAACAGGGTGATTACTCAGACATAATAGATGAAAACATAATCATAAAATGAATAAATATCACAGACAAAGCCAAATGAATTCCAAGAAAACTTAGAAGAAGTTCTTCTCTTCTTTCCAAACCTAATAAAAATCTTAAAAGAAAGTAAAAAAAATAAAAGCATAGCCTCCAAAATAGCTTAACAAAATATTATAGAAGGTTTATACACGTTATGGGGTCTTTTATAAATAAGGGAAATATAGGGTAAAATTGAAATTCTTAAAACTTCATTAAAAATCCTCGGTTTGCTGATTTGGAAGAGTTTCGATCACCACCAGGTGGTGTCGGTCGACAGCATGCTGTAAGCTGCGCTGCTTCCTCTCATGCGTCAAACGGACCACTCTTCAGTAAACGGAGAATAATACTTGATCTAAAATCATGTTTGACTTGAAAACAGTGGAATTGGAAAGCTAACTCAAATCTATATCTTATGTCAAAATATGAGCTCAATCGCACCATAGAAAGTTCTCCATTCATAGCTAAACTTCTGACGCATCTGTGCAGTTCTACATATCAAATAGCTCTAAAATCTCTAAATTTGCCAAAAAAGTACATGGATCATGTATAACACAAAAAACACACACAAAAAGACTTCAAAAATATAATATAATAGGGACTTTAATAAGACTTATACCATGGTTTAAAAGTGGTAAAAACCATGGTATATCAACTCCCTTAGACTTATCCTTTCTTTGCCTTCAAGCAAAACATAGAATGCACTTGTGAAAGAGGTTTGAAAACCTTTCTTTAGAACCACCATCACCTCTACAGTGTTGCAAACCACATCAGATCAGTATCAAATTTAGAGGCACTTCCATGTACTTAGCGTTAGCTTAGAAACATGACCATCCAGCCCACAACTCACTAGATACCATCTAACATACCCCTCTACTGACCGTATTTCTGCAATAAATATGTTGGCTTTTTCTTGAGAGTATCGATCACTGAACACATGGACTCTTACCCAGCATGTATCTGAATATACAAGTAGCCTTCTCTAGTTCTTTTCCTCTCTATTTTTTCTATATTGATCGATTTTTTCTGTTCTTTTTCTTTTTTTTTTCAATTTCTTATATAACTGACAAAGATTTAGGAGAATAATGGGGTCACTTAAAATTTTCCTACCCCTCGCTTCCATCGATATGTGATCATTTCATTGAAGTAGAAATTTTCCTATCTCTCTACTGCTTTGGACATCATCTTAATCTTCTAAATGGAAAGAGTCAAGATAAGGACCAGAAACACACAACTTTTACCTTACCCGGATGAGGAAACCGATCATGTGTATACCAAGCCCCAAAACAAGTGATTGTTGTAGATTAAGGTTGGAGGCCAGCTTTAGTTCTTTTGGACATTCTCAACAAGCGTAGACGTTTCTGGCAGGTCGATCAATTTTAGTGCTTCAATTCAGTACACCCTATAGTCAAGAACTCAATGAATAGTGCTAGAGAGTGGTTAGGCGGTATGTTCCAAGAAAAGTTCATCATCCCCAACTGATGATGTTTTGACTCAATAAAACTACATAACTGACACTCAAAGCAAAACACATCATCAGTAGAAACCTCCTCCAAACTTAAACAATACTGTCCCCAATGTTATTCAGTCCAAGGTTGACAAAATAAATAGATAAAGCAGTCAAGATTTAACAACGAAAATCAAGTTATACATGCCGTTTGAGCATCGATCGACATTGGTCAAGTGTCGCTCGATGCTAATGTGAAGTGGTGTCGACCGACACTGGCCAGTCGTCGGTCCATGCTGGTCTTCAACTTGTCTTCATTGTATTTTTTTGATGAACAGTGTCGTTCAACGATGCTACAATATCGTTCGACGCTACTACAGTATCGTTTGACGCTGCTACAATGTCGTTCATGTTCATCATTTTTTCATAAATTTTGTTACCCAATAATGGGTTACTTCCCACTCAGTGCTCGTACTCAGTCATTAACTTGATTTTTAGAGATCAGATGGTGTATAGACGAGAATGAGAACTTGCTCCTAAACAAGTCTCAATGTCATTTTTCTTTAGCTTCATCATAGTGCTTGTGAAAGCTTTCATAGACTCTTCTCCTTTGTCAATCATATCAATAATAAAGAGTGCTAGAACCTTTGCAAAAGGTTGTGAGAACCCTTTGCTGCACACTATATATTTTCTAACACCATCTGAGAACCGAATAATCAATGATAATAGAGGACTGCTCTTGGTCCTTTTTCTCTTCTTCCTCCTCCCCCTGGCTTATCTGATATCGCGGTGGTGCTTCCATCAAAAATATTTTGACACACTTCCTTGTGCTCTGATACGCGATGGATGTCGATCGACATCCGTGCCGATGGGCGTCGATCGACATCCGTGCCGATGGGCGTCGATCGACACCGGTACCGATGGGCCTCGGTCTACGTCACTTTTATATCTCAAACCTTTTGGAGGATCATCAAATACCCCAATGTAAGAACCTAAATGCATACTTCTATCTGGTGGTGCAGGAAATTCAACTTCATAAATGGCGCAAAGACCCACAAACTTCATAGGGTTACATATCCTCTTCACTTTTTGTGGAACCCAAAAACCTCTTCTGTGCAGATAGGCTGTTTCAGATGGTTGGGGACAGCAAGGTATGGGATCTTAGGCTTGTATACTCTATCTTCAACTTGTTCCAGCTAAATCATGCTACCTGGCAATTCGTCCGACCATGAGTATCGATCTATATCAGGTGGGTGCTGATCGATGCTAGTCATCGGTGAAGTCTCCAGATCTTTTCATGTAGGGTACCGATCAATGCTAGTGGAGTATCGATCAATGCCAGTGGGGTGTTAATCAACGCTCTACTTCAGTGTCGAGTCTACAGTGTCATGATGACATCTTGATCTTTCTGGGATTTAAATAGGTGTCGACCAACAGCAAGAGTTTGTATAGATCGACACTGAGGTCGTATCACCAATATCAGCTTCGTCCACTCCACTCAGCACTCCAGATCCATGATTTTATCACCATTTTCCATACTGGGGTCAGCCAGATGTCTTGGGTTCAGTTCTTCCTTTTTCATAACCTCAACAATCTACTGAACCTGAAATTATGGCTTATTTACATGAGTGTTCGGGCATTCGACTCAATGTAGACAATTTCTAACTGCTTATTAGAGTCGACCATCACCTTCTATTGACCTTCCATCATATTTTCCATCAGGGATTTCAGCTTATTCTCTTGAGTTGCTGCAGCATCTCTGAATTTTTCTTTTTGAGGAAAGCGTTCTTGAGGTTATTCCAGGTAGTAAGAGATCCTAGTGGAAGATTTATGATCTAGTAAGCCGCATCTCCAGCAAGAGAGTACGGTAAGAGCATGCAGGAAAGGTAGTCTTCAGAGACTCCATTGCAACTAATGCCTGAAGCCAAATCCTCAATTCTCTCAATATGAACCATTGGATGCTCATGAGGAATACCATGAAAGGGATGTTGACTCACAAGAGAGAGGAACGTAGAATTCAGCTCAAATTTATTCCTCTGGCATCCAGAATGGCGCATTGCAGACCTATTAACATAGAAATTCCCAGGCCTGTTGTAGAGTCTAGAACATGTCTAAAATGTCTACAATCCAAATGAAACACAAAAAATAAAAAGAACGCCATAGATAAAAAAAACAAGTCTCAATTGCAGTAAACACTAACACCATAATGAAAAAAAAAAACAAAGGAATGCCATGACTAAATAGCTCTGTCACAGGTGGCTCTGTTATGACTCTCTTAGCCGCATAGACTCCATTTGTGCCTCTTTTTCTCTTGAGCTCCTTGTTATGAATGGATCTTATCTTCAAATGTCTTGTATCTGCGTTTAGTTCTTAATTAGATCCTAGGATCCTTCTCTGGTTATGGGAAGAGAAACAAGGGATAATCCTTGCAACAGAGAGGCAAGGCTCGATATGATCAAGGTGTGTGGGGATGAATGGTGACACAAGAGGCTGTGGAAAAGCTCCTTGATACTCCTAAGTGGCTAGATCGGATATGACACACCGAGATAGACACTCTTAACTCTGGATATTACTCACCAGAACAATCAAACAACTCGACAAGCAAGAGGATGGAAGAGACAAAGGTTTTAGATGAAAGATTGCATAACTTAGAAAGAGTTTGACACAAACTTATAAAGAGACAAGTTGGAACACGCTCGAAAACAAAAACAATAAAGGGAACATGCTCCCTTGGAACTTAAACAAAGACTAAACACTTAGAGTTTAAAACATAAAAACATGACATGAAAACTTAGAAATAGAAATAACATAAGATATATATGTGGTTGATCTGAGATCATCATCCAGGTGGTAGGAGAAGCAACTTGTGGCTTCATTAAAAACCTTGATTGGAAAACCCAGTGGGACAAAACCAATGGAGGGAAAAAGAGTACACACAAGCTACTTGCCTAGATGATGATCAGCTTGAAGGTGGAGTAGCTTGAATGGTGATGAGTGTGTATTGGTTGATCAAGCCATGAACAAGACCTTCTTCTTGCTTCCAAGCTGTCTTAAGCAAACCTCCAATAGCTTTATTGAGCTTATTGGTTCTGGAACGAGTCATAGGACCATTAAGAATAGTTAAGACATCGTCATCAGCCGGCTTGCCCATGATCTCATTATCCTCATCAACTAGCTGATCCATGATCACATCACTTCTCCTTCCTACTGTTCTTCTTGTCTTGGGGGGGGGGGGGGGGGGGGGGCAACTATCCTTAGAAACACCTATTGGATTGATGGTTTCTTGATAAAACATTTCTCTTATCGGTTTTCATTTCGTCTTTTGAATCGTCTATTTCCTTAACATCGCTTTTATATTATCGTTTATGTCAATTCAACTTTCTGGCTTCTACAAAAGATGATGGGTATGGTAAGATGAATTGACCAGAAATGATTGTGGTGGCGAGATACAGCTAGAAGAACAATTCATATTTTTTTAATCATTCTAAAAATTCATGCACATGACATTACAAAGAGAGAAAGAGAGAGTTAGTAATCAAAAACAGAAATTAAGACTTAGTCTCAAGCTCAGAAGTAGGTGTCTCTTTCTTTGGTGCAATCTTTGTAGTTAACTCCAAATTTCCAAGCAAAGTTCATCATCAACGTCCAACTTCAACAAGTGCTAGTATCAAACCAAGTTCAATATTAGGTTGGAGTCTCTTAAAGCTTGAAGATTGTAGTTTCTTAGTCATTTTTCTTTCAAAAATGGCTAGCCAAACTTTCTCATGCCGGGGCCATGAGAGATCCTTTTCCATCTTCCTCCTCTTTGTGGGAGTGAAAAGATCCATCAAAATTCCTCATGTGAGGTACTTTTCTTTTGGCTTCAAAGCCAAGAAACTTCGTCGATTTCCTTACTGCTTGTTGCCTTGTGTAATGGTTCGTTTGGGACCGGAAGGTACAATGAGACTCATCCAAATGAGAATCAAGGTTATGGAACGCTCAACGTCACGATCTACGGTGACTATTTCCACAGTTAAAGATTTTGAAGGACATTATAATCTCTTCGTGAGTTTGCTCGTGTGTGGTACCTTTAGAATCTCTTTCAACTTATTATCAAACTTGTCTAAGTTTTTGTATCTATCTCTTTATGGCCTTGTTTTTTAAATTTGCATTAGACCTGCACATCGAGTTCTTGATGTTGCTCTTATCTTTGTATCCGGTTAAGCTTATGAATGAAAAAAATAGTTGTGTTCAAAAAAAAAAAATACTTAGTCTCAAACAATGACTAAAATTCAATGTCAAAATACATATTAAGATTGGCTGCAGCGCCAAAACTTGATGTGGAATAGATTTTTTCAAATATTTTTTGATACTTTTAATAGATTTTTAAATTATAAATATATATTTAATTATGTTATATGTATATATAATTGATATTTTTATATGTTCGGACACCCGTTAGGTTCTCAGTTCGGTCCCGGTTCAGTTCAATTATTTCGGATATATAAATATAGGAGCCATTTAAGTATTTGAAGGTTTCAGTTCGGTTCCGGTTTCTAGTATTTTGTTTTGGTTCCAGTTTTTTTGACCAGGCCTATAAATGATGATGAGATAAATAACATGCATATTTTACATTGTTTTTAACTTATACTTGATAATGATATTCATAATAACTTCCATACGGTTTATGACTTATAGTATGCTATGCATAAAATCTATATGATTGTTGTTGTTTCTATATTTTACATATAACATATTTTATATAACTGGAAATATAAAAATAAATAAATAAAATTCTCATTAACACCTATGGCCATATGTTAAATAGTGAAATAAATATGGGCTTTTTTCAAAACCAACCTATAGTTTGGAGTCAACCCCAAAACCAACCCTAAGAATCTAACCTTAAAAGACATAACATGCTACAATCTTTTGTTATAAACCATAAACATTGTCTAACACATGTACCAAATCAATATATATTCTTTTAAATTGTTCAATTATATAAAATTTTCATTTCTAAATTTCATATTAACCCTTATATTAATGATTAGTTTAAATTTTCACAAAAAATATTTTTGTATTTTTAAATTTAATTTATAAGATCAAATTACAATGTAGACTTGTATTGACGTCTACAGATATGCAGACTTACGAAAGACAAAATTGTTTGGTCATAAAGGTTATATAGTACTTTTACTACTCCTTTAGATTGCTTTTGTATTTGATTGAATATGAGGTCTACTTTCATGGTTACAATCAATATTTGGGTTGGTTTTGGCAAAAAACCCCAATAAATATTTATTGTTGTAAACTTAAGGATTTAGAACTGTAAGTTTATGTATATTATTAATGAATAAATGTTCTCTTTATATAGGGGTTACAAGAGAGATAAATGGAAATACAATAATAGGAAAGATTACAAATCATAAACATAAACGAATTAGGAAATAGGCAAGTTGTAGCCGCCTCTCTCTCCTCTCCAAGTCTCGCGGCCATCTCTCTCTCTCTAGAGTTGGACCGTCTCTCTCTCTAAGTGTATGGGCCGATTATGGACCGGGCCGGTTATGGACATCCACCAATTGATTTATAACACTCCCCCTTGGATGCCATAACCATACAGGGATTGTAATACGCTTAATGTTGCCTCATTAAAACCTTATCAGGAAAACTCAGTGGGATAAAACCATGATGAAGGAAAAAGAGTACAACACGTACTACTTCCCCTGATGTGAACCTCAGTGGAGGTCCTTCAGCCTACGCATCCCAATCTGATGTGTGAGCTTCCTGAACGTGCAGGTAGGAAGTGCCTTGGTGAATAGGTTAGCTGAATTGTCACTGGATCGTACTTGGACGACCTGGATCTCACCGGCTTTCTGAAGCTCGTGAGTAAAGAAGAACTTAGGCAATATGTGCTTCGTCCTATCACCTTTTATGTAACTGTTCTTGAGCTGAGCAATGCACGCAGCATTGTCCTCATACATCACGGTTGGCTTTTGCACTCGGTCATCCGGCAATCAGCTCGGACGTGTTGGGTCATCGACCTCAACCAAACACACTCGCGGCTGGCCTCATGTATGGCCAAGATTTCCGAGTGATTAGATGAAGTGGCCGCGATGGTTTGTTTCATGGAACGCCATGATATGGTCGTACCTCCATGTGTAAAGACATATCATGTCTGTGATCGAGCTTGATGTGGATCTGATAAATAACCAGCATCAGCAAAACCAACTAAACCATCTTTGTTATGGTTATTATAATATAGACCCAAGTCTTTCGTTCCTTGCAGGTAACGAAGAACATGTTTGATCCCATTCCAATGCCTCTGGGTCGGACAGGAGCTAAACCTAGATAGTAGGTTCACGGCAAAGCTTATAT
>NC_027755.1:7708152-7708603 GCF_000695525.1 Brassica oleracea var. oleracea
GACCATGGCCTCGTCCAAATGAGCCACGGTCCCGTCCATGGTCTCGACCATTTCCTCGCCCGCGGCCAAAGGATCTTCGACCGCGGCCAACGGATCTTCGACCGCGGCCACGTCCGTTCGATTTGTCTCGACCACGGCCATGCTGGCCGTTTCCTTGGACGTGGTTGGACTCTTTATTGTCCTCTGTAGCGTGTGCATCAGGTAGTGGAGCTGATCCAAGTGGTCTCATCTGACTGTTTCTCATTAGTAATTCATTGTTCTGCTCAACGAGCAAGAGACAAGAAATAAGATTAGCATCGGTTTTGAAATCTTTCTCTCGGTACTGTTGTTGTAACAACACATTGCTTTCATGGAAAGTGGAAAAGGTTTTCTCAAGCATATCCTGTTCCGTAATACTTTCACCACACAGTTTCATTTTAGAAACAATCTTAAACAGTGCAGAGTTATATTC
>NC_027755.1:7708658-7709539 GCF_000695525.1 Brassica oleracea var. oleracea
GTAAGATCACTGTTCTCTGGTGATCATATCTCGATTTCAATTCATTCCAAAGATCTTGTGGATTCTCAATGGTTAGGTATTGATTCTTGAGACTCTCAGCTAGATGATGACGAATGATCAAGATGGCTCTGTAACGATCCTTTTCATTGGCATTATTGTTCTCGGTGATACACTCACCGAGTCCCTTGGATTTCAGGATAATCTTAGCATCGAGCGCCCACTGAAGGTAATTGTCTCGAGATAGATTTAGGGCAGCGAAATCAAGGTTGTTGATTTTCGACATCTGAAGTTATAGATTAATATTTTTAGATCTTTTAGGAATAGTTTTTAATGTTTAAACGATTAGGGTTTTATGTTCAAACAATCAAACAAGCCTTCACAGCCAAGATCTATGCCTCACGGCCAATGAGCAAGCCGCACGGCCATGGATGCAAAATACTTCGTTTTTATGCATTTAGTTTGTCGTGTAATTGAAATCCTAACATGGTTTGTTTCTATCAGTTCATGATGCAAACAAAACAAGCAAACCTATCGGCCAAGCAAAGATCAAGCCACACAGCTATTTGATTCAATTCAACACCATTCCTAGAATAAGTTCTAAGTGTAATTGCAATCAATCAATGTGATTAAGTTATGGTATGAATGCATTAAGGCCTCACGGCCACGAGTATGATCAAGTCTAGAACAGTTTAATCTAATATGTGTTTCAGATTCGATTTTAAAAACAATATAAACTAGGTTATTAGGGTTTCAGTTTAAACAAGCCAAACAATCTCAATTCATTCAGATTCAAGTTTAAACAATCTTAACAATAGTTCTAGGTGATCAAATCAACCAATCAATGTTCAATTTCAAACAATCAAAATCGATTTTCAGAATTA
>NC_027755.1:7709916-7725610 GCF_000695525.1 Brassica oleracea var. oleracea
GGGATCGAACTTATAGAGCTTCGATTTACTCGCTTAGGGATTGATCTATTATCCTATGGCTTTCATCTTAGAGATTATATTTTAGGGTTTCATTCTTTACAATCAACCAAATTCGATTAATTATGTTCTTAGAATTCGAAATACCTTTACTTTAGCTGTTGGTAGAAACCGGACCACCAAGAATGAACCTCGAGCTTAGACACGATCGGACGCGAGCTGTACACGAGCTGTCTTGGACGCGAGCTGGAACGGAGTCGCGAACGGATTAGGGTTCGTCGGTATCGACGGGTTCGGATTAGGGTTCCAAAGCAAATTGGCGCGCACTGTATCTGTGCGTGAGGGCGCGTCGGTTGTCAGATCGACAAGCGGTTTGCACTGACTGATTCGTCTCGGCCAGGGCTTCGATTTGATATATTGATCGTTTTCTGGGTCCTCACGGTTTGGGAGAACGACCTCTTCGAAGTTCCGAGGCAAATTCTTTTTCATTTAGGGTTTTAGGGTTTTAGCGATTTGGTTTTAGACTCATGGTGTTAGAGGCTATCGTGATGATAACGTGTTGTAAACTTAAGGATTTAGAACTGTAAGTTTATGTATATTATTAATGAATAAGTGTTCTCTTTATATAGGGGTTACAAGAGAGATAAATGGAAATACAATAATAGGAAAGATTACAAATCATAAACATAAACAAATTAGGAAATAGGCAAGTTGTAACCGCCTCTCTCTCCTCCCCAAGTCTCGCGGCCGCCTCTGTCTCTCTAGGGTTGGACCGTCTCTCTCTCTAAATGTATGAGCCGGTTATGGACCGGACTGGTTATGGACATCCACCAATTGATTTATAACATTTATTTATTTTTGCTGTCATACTCTGAAAATTCCCTTACAAGATTCCATGTGTACAACTACATAATCGTCATGGTTATGATAAGGAGTCTTCTTCTACACAAATTTTCCAAGCCCTCCTTTTTCCTTTGGCTACATGTGCAAGAAAATGAGGGTGAAGGATAATGTTATTAGTGTATCAATAACTAACAAATTACGACACATAAATAATCTATGCATGAAACTGTTTGAGTGGAGAAAAGAAGCGACTTCAGAGGTTGGTGGATGTTGTGGGTCGTTGCTTCTTACGCAAGAGGTAGTTTATGAGCATCCCAACTAAGGGGAAACCTGTTACCACGCCTATGTAACCAACCAACCATATGGATCCTTTTCTCTGCCGGCATAGTTTGTTAAAGCTTGTCTTTGTTACATTATCCTCACACTGTGGTCCGGTCTGGTTCAATAGTTGTGTTGCTTCTTCTGATGATGGAGCAGTGATATTGGTGTTTTGCTCGTACTTGACTGCTGCCACCAACCCGTCTTCTGCAGTGTTTAGGTACGGGCCTTGGTTTATCGAAGGCTCCTCCTGCTTCCCTGATTCTGAGCTTCTACTTTCTTGAATCTGCACAAAACTGAATTGGTGACTTTCTTGTTGATAATCTTAGGAAGAAATCAATAGACTGGACGGACGAACGATTGTGTAATCTAGATTTGCAATTCCAACAAAGAGAAACTTTCTGTACATGCATATGACGACTGCAGCTAAGGGCGCCAAGAAACTCATTGGTGGCCCGAACCCACCTGTACACAGCATACATATAACAGTAAAAAAAGAACAATAAGCATAACCTGGTTCCTAAAATTTGTAAGAATGAATCTTAGAGAGATACCGACCACAAGCTAGATGCAGTTAGTCCTTCGAAGAATGCTAGATGTCCCCCGTGATTCGTTGTCGCCAAGACAATGTTTTTGTTTGCCCTTTTCCAAAGTAACTTTATGTCAATACTGTGTATATGTAATAGGATTTAGGATTTAAAAGAGATAACGAACTATTATTTACCAGCATTCCTCCCAAGGAATAGCTTCCTTTGTGCATAACGGATCATCTAGAGCACTGATACAGAGTAGTGGCACCGCCACGTTTCCTACGTATTGGGTACTGCTAGATTTTCGGTAATACGTATCCACAGTCTGCGTTAGGAGTGCAAATCGTTACTTAATACTATGAAGAGCATATCAATGCTGGAGGTGGAGGGAAACAAACATCAGAAGTTAAAATATTATGGGGGAAAACTAATACCTCAAATTTCCCGACATGACAGGTAGCATGATTGTCAAAATCTCGGATGGAACGTGACTGATGGACGCAATGAAGTTGGGAAACAGCAGAAAATGTAAGAAGCAAAAAGACAATGCAAGTTTCAGTTATATGTTTTCTGAAGAACTCTGCTTCTTTTGGTGAATCTACCAAGAAGACTGTGTGTATAGTTTATGAGATCTATGGTTGCACTACTAACCTTTTTTATGCCTTCCCAATCAGCAAGCCTTGTATACTGAGGTTCATGTCTGCAAATGAAACTAGAGTTATTATAACTGAAATCTTGATCTTTCTCAAAGTATTTATCTGAAATTTCTCCCCTCAACCCATCTCACAAACTCAAAATATAGCCAAAAGAGGTGGACATACAATTGGGCATAACCTTGAAGTCCGATGGTGAGAGCTCTGTCGTACAACTTTTGTTTCAATGTCCGGCAGATAAACCTGTCACCAATCTTGTTGGAAAAGCACAATGTGTTCAATCGTTAAGTTATTAGAGAGAACTGAAGACACACAAATGTTGGAATCAATCAATATACCTATTAAGAAGATAGTTATGAGAAAAAAGCTCACCAAGAGGTCCCATGGGGAGCAAATAGCCACAGCACCCCTGAGAGGAGTCTTTTCACCCTCTTCCCCAAGGTATTTAACCTGAAACAGTCGACATACTCAGGTTTATTAGATGAACCTTCTCGTACAAACCATTGGTTTCAAAAACCTAAATAGGCAAGCTGCTCATTTCTGTTTTTGAATGTAGCCTACGTTGCAGCCAACTCAACAATATAAAAGACAGGAGAATCATAACACTTTCAACATAACTCAAAAGTGTTTATCAGCTAGATCAAAATAGGAACATAACATAGGAAACTAAAATTGAATTCCAGATCTGAGTACCAGAATATTAGCTCCAATGCTAGTTCCAATAGCAAAGAGAGGAGCCAATGGGTACTCCTGTTGAAGATAACGAATAACTACCCGTATATCCTCAGTCCATCCAGCATTATAGAAGCGATCGGACTGCAAGCATTCACAACATAAACAAGAACATGTAAAGATTTTCATAAAAAACATTTGAAACAAAAAAAAATACACACAAAACTAGAGAACTCACAGTAACAGAAACACCACCGAGTCCTCTATGATTGCTAATAACAACATTCCAACCTGATTTTGCAGTGTTGTAGGCAAGGTGCTTTAGGTACTGCAGAAATCATAAATGCAAGTCATTATAACTTAAAATTGTAATATAAAAGCACAGTCCTAGAGCAGACTTACGGCAGAAGAAGAATCACTAGTTAAGCCTGGAACAACAACAGCAATGGGAGTTGTGTCTTGCTTTGTGATCTCTCTCTGATTGCGAAGGTCCCCATCAAGAACTGCAAGATTCAATCAAACAAACGAAGATGGTATATCAAAATCCAGATGCACTAAATTTTATACCATCAGAGTTGGTCAGCCAGTCCAATGCAATGGTTCCACCATCAGAAGCGCGAAAGAGCAGCCTGGAACAGGAGGAGGACAAGAGACTTCCAATAAGCTATCAAAACGCTTAATGAATTAGCTAAAAAGATGGCAATCAGTACCTTGTGTAGGAGAAAACAGGAGGCAGTCCGTTGAAATTAAGGAAACATGTCTGAAGATGAGGACTCGCTAACCACGGAGTCGCCACATATCTTTAACCATACGAGAGAGAGAGAGAGAGAGAGAGAGAGAGAGAGAGAGAGAGAGAAGCTCAAATTCAAATTCCTAGATCGAATTTCCCAAAAAAAATTTAAAAATGTAAATGGTTTATCACCGGCCGTGAAGAATGCGGCAGCGAGAAACAACGTCGTTGTAAAGAGGAGAATCTGGATGGAAGATGAGATTAACGCGGCATTTGAAATAGTGCAGAAGCGTATCACCAAGGAAGTGGAACTCGAGAAAATTGTAGAAGAAGACAGTCCAGAGAATGAAGAGAGCGTAGAGGTAGTGACGAGTTGGGATGAGCGAGAGAGCTTGGAAGAGAAGGTCGTATGGAGATGGAATTGGATCGTCCATTCCTCTGAGATTGGGGCGATAGGAACTAGAGAGGGATCATTTTCTTCTTCATGGTGGTGGTTAGGCGAACGACATAACTGCCGAAGTTTCTATATTTTATTTAATTCATAATTTGAACTTTTTATTTATTTATTGCCGACGCTTTCGTTTGGGAAAAAGTGCTAATTTAGACCCTTAACAATTTCGGTCGTGTCAAATACGACCTGTCAAATACGACCTCAACTCAATTATAATTCAAATAGACTACCAGAACTTCTTAAAACATGCATAAATTTACATGGACACTAACAGAAGTTAGTTAACCGTTAATAAGATAAAACGACGTCGTTTTGATATATGAAGAAAAGTGTCAATTTCGACTCCAACAATTTCAGTCGTGCCAAATAGGACCCGAACAAATGGTCAGTACCAAAAACGACCTCAACTTAATTATAATTTAAGAAAAATAACCCAAACTTTTAAAAATGTGCATAAATCTACATTGACTTTAACAGAAGTTAGTCAACCGTTAACAAGATAAGACGATGTCGTTTTGATATATATATATATATATATATTTTTTTTTAAAAAAGAAAAAAATGTTCATTCCGGGACTCAAATCTATGCCGGGATATCCTCTTAAAATGGCACACTAACAACTAGGCCTGGGACGGATCGGATATCCGGGCAATTTTAAGGTATCCGGATCCGGATCCTTATCCGGCGGATCCATAATTTTACTATTCTTATCCGGATCCGGGGTTCTCGGATATCCGGGGGTCAGATATCCTTGTAAAAATTGTAATATCCGGCGGATATCCGGATCCGGATTTGGATCCTTAATATAAATAAAAAATAATATTAATATATATAAAATATTAACAATAATTTTTAAAAATATATATATATTTAATGTTTTTAATTATTTCTATGTATAATATTACAAAATTTACATAAAATTTAGATATATTATTATAAAAATGAAAATATATTAAATAAAATTAATTTTTATATATAGATATTACTATTTTTGAAATAAACTTACGGATCCGGATATCCGGACTAAAAAATTAAGATATCCGGATCCGGATCCGGCTTTGACGGATCCAACATTTTACTATCCGGATCCGGATTCGGCCCCTCCGGATATCCGAATTTTCGGATCGGATCCGGATCCGGATCGAATCTCGGATCGAATACGGATCTCGGATAAAAGTCTCAGGCCTACTAACAACTAGACTAAAGTAACTTTTTGAAATATTATTAAAAATTAAAATTTTCCATTATATAAACTATTATTCTTCTTCGTCTTATCAAAATTAAATCTTTGGTGATTGCTTTTATATATTTTAGTTATTGTTTAATATGTCTAATATTTTTTACAAGATATCTTAGTGAAAGAAAAGTAAAAGGTCTCTTAACATTTTTGAACAAAATGTCAAAAATATATAATATTAACTTTGAAAAATAAAATATATTCCAGTTAAGTTTAAAACTTAAAAATAATTTATATAATAAAAGTGTATAAATAAATTCAAAGTTTTAAGTATAATTAAGATCGTATAATAATAAATATTTTATTATTTATATTTAAGTAAGATATATGTTTATTAAAGATATGATAAATAAAAACATGTTAATGTATTTATATAAATCAGAAAAAATTATCACCAAAATTTTAAATTGGATAAGATGAAGAAGAATAGTAGTTTATATAATTTCAAATTTGTAATAATATTTTAAAAAGTTAATTTTATCTAGTTATTAGTGTACCTCTTTAAAAGGGTATCACAGCACGCTTTGAGTTCCGGAATGAACATATTTTTTTTAAAAAAAAAAAAATATATATATATATATATGTATATATATCAAAACGACGTCGTCTTATCTTGTTAACGGTTGACTAACTTTTGTTTGAGTCAATGTAAATTTATGCGCGTTTTTAAAAGTTTGGGTAATTTTTCTTAAATTATAATTGAGTTGAGGTCCTGACCATTTGTTCGGGTCCTATTTGGCACGATTGAAATTGTTGGGGTCGAAATTGACATTTTTCTTCATATATCAAAACGACGTCGTTTTATCTTATTAACGGTTGACTAACTTCTGTTAGAGTCAATGTAGATTTAGGCACGTTTTAAGAAGTTCAGGTAGTCTTTTTGAGCTATAATTGAGTTGAGGTCGTATTTGGCATTGATCAATTGTTCGGGTCGTATTTGGCACGACTGAAATTGTTGGGGTCGAAATTGGCAGTTTTCCCCTTTCATTTGTCATAACTTCAACTCGGATTTGTATCTAACCATTTAGGTTTTTGGGGTTTGCATACCTAACTTATTAATTTGCTTCAAATGTTTTTAATCTTTTAGATTAGCTTTGGCTCAGCCTTTCTTTTTATTAGTTTAAATCTCATCACAGTTTCCAAAATTATCTAATAGGTTGATTGTTTGTTAGATGAGAAATTTTCTAGAATAATTTTTTTTAAGTTTTTGTCACAAAAATAGCCATCAAATAAGAAAATGGCCAAAATATGTTTTATTAGACAGTACAAATGTATTTTTACCCTAGGGTTAACTAATCTAGACTTAGGATTTAGAGTTAAGAGGTAGGGTTTTGGGGATAGGGTTTCAAATTAAAAAAAAATAAAAAAAATAAATATTGAAAATTTCAAAATAAAAATGGGCTATTTTAGTCATTTTCTTTCTTGAGAGTCATTTTTGTGACAAAAACTGAAAAAAACTATTTGAGAGAATTGTCCTCGTTAGATTCTACACTAGTTTTTAGATTTTGATTTTTCCAAAACCAGTTTTTATCCAATCATGATTCTGGTCAAATAGATTTCTTATTTTTTTAGGGAAACTAATTTTTGATATTTCTTTCTTAGAAACCAAAATCTCTATTCAAGTGGTTTTTTTTAAGGTGGTCACTTAGTCGTCGAAGCAGATTTACCTCTTCCTTTTTTGCAGGATATGAAGCGCTTGCTCTAGTTGCTGCCTCATTACAGCCCGTGTTTTTGGAATTGTATATTGCTCTGTGATTTTAGGATCATAGTGTGTATATATCCCCTAGCCGTTGGATCTTCGAGGCTTCGGTGGTTCAGCTTTCAAATATGCTACTTTCTCCTCAATTCTATTCGGCATTTAGAGCTTCAACGTCAGTGGAGAGTATAAGCTTGAGGAGAACGTCAAGAACTAGCTACTCATGTGATGTCATGAAAAGTACCGGTAACCGAGTCGACGAGGTGAACGCCACGCTCTTGTGGTAAACATCAATGGCATAGAATAGTGATTGAAAACCTAACAATTTCAGATCTTGCTAGCGGAATGCGCCCGGTTGAGCGAAGCTGGTTAGGCTATAATTGAATTAGGTTGTTTATTCGAATTAAGCTTGTAATCAAAACTGGAATTCCCGGTTTTCGGGTTGTTTAATAAAGTAAATATTTATTAAAATAAAAATAAAAAATAAAGAAAAAGAGGTATTTATTTACTAAATAAATAATTATAATTGACTGATATATAGTTTAATTGACTAATTAATGTAAGATATTAATATTAAAGGAAAAATATAATGGAACGATAGCAAGGTTCATATATTTCTCAAAAATGAGAATGAAATGGAAAAAATAAATTGGCTGGTTCTTTGAAAAAAAAAGAGCAAAACGTGAATTAGAAATGAATTTCGAGAAGCAACAGGTCAATATCCATAATGGATTCCATTGAAAGACAAATTTTATTCTATAAAGAAACTGTATGACATTTATCGCCGATTGGGCCGTATGACTGGAGTTTTATTTCACGAGATCACAAAAGCTATTCAAATGGATGATGAATGGTGGAATGATCGTATTCAGGTAATCATAGCCATCTGTTTTTTTATTAGAAAAGTATAACAATTTTTTTTATTGTTTTTGTTTAGGAAATACCTGATGCTTCAAAGCTCCGAGCACACCCCTTCACTGATCTCGACATATTGGATGCAAACACATTTCAACCGATGATGGATACTATCCAGGTTCTGGAGTGGATCAGAATACCGAGTCTGAGACGGTTACAGAGAATGAATATGACACTGTGGATCTAGAAGATGATTCCAGTGTGCCTTCAAGAAACCAAAACGAAACACCGTCTTCCTACTACCAGAGTTCCAAACGGGTGTACAGAAGCACTTCGCGTAGTTCATCTTCAGAACGTAAACGATGAACAACAAAGTTTTCATATGACTTCGTAACAAATGAAGCCTAGCTACATGAAACGAACAAAACTTTATGAATAAGCCCAAGATAACAAGCTTGAACATGCAAAATTACCTCATTACAAACACTCCCTCGTCTTCAATATGACTCTCCGTTATATTGGGGAGCAGTGACTGTGCTTCAAAGTAATGAGACACATGCACATGTTTATCTTACACGACCTGACGATAATGCTAGAATTAAATATCTCGAAAGAATGACAGGAATCGACTGAGAAGCTGAATAAGAAAACTAAAAATCTTGAATAATTTTCTTTTCTCTGATTTAATTCATGTTTGATTTTCAATAATCATTTCCTTTTTTATGTTTCTTATTTATCCAATAATATTTATATATTTTAATAAATTAAATTTTGTTTTTTTTTGTTAGAAAGAAGCATTTTACTGAATGCTTGAAGATGACGAAGCAGAAGATAGAAGCATTAATTTTGGAGAATCCTTCATCGATCCTTATTATGTGAGTATAGAAAGGCAACAAATGAACCTAGATCCAGAACGCGGTCAAAGATATGTATACGAATTACTTCACGGCCACGATGTACAATGCTATAACATATTTGAATGTATCCACAAGTATACATTCAGTTATGTGAAAAGCTTAATATTATCAGTTGAAGGAGACTGATAATGTAAGCATCGAGGAAAGTGTTGAAATATTCCTTCATCATGACTGCGGCTGCGCTCTCCATGCTGCGTAAGCGGAATGATCCATTCTCCCTCTTAGCCGCTCCAATCACCATCCTCGAGGTTTGGTCCTGGACAATGAAGAATTAATCAGCCAACTGAACAACACATCTATTTTCATTCATACGCTGACCAACTGAAATCAAATCAGAAGGCATTCCCTCAACATAGAAAACCGAGTTCCACATTAGACCCTGACCAAGTCTGACTTTTCCTTCTTTAACATATACTCTTTCGCGTCCATCAGCAAAAATAATCAGAACATGTTCCATATCACATATATCATGAAAACGTCAAGCTTGCCAGTCAAGTGATGGCTTGCTCCAGTATCTAATATCAGTGAAGGATTATGGTGTTGGAGTTATTTTTCCCTGCATCTGTGGTGTTGGAGTTATTTTTCCCTGCATCTGCGTTGAGAATGCTCATGATGCTACTCCGCTGAACATCGCTCAGTCCAGTCACACCGTCGCGATCTTTATCATTAACAACATAATTCGCTTGCTCTGGCTGCTGAGCTCCTCAAACCTGAACCACATTAGCAAAAGAAGTCGCTCACGATATCTTCCTGTGTTGTTCGATGTGGAAGAACCACCACGATTCCTTCCTTGTATAGTCCTCGCTCTTGGAATGTCAACCCACCACTTCGGGTAGCCAATCACCGCAAAACAACTCTCTGTTGGGTGCCCGATCGATTACAGTTCTTACAGAAGTTTGATTTATTTGAATCATCACCTCTTCTGTGCCCTTTTGCTTGAGCATCAAATGCCGTAACAGCTGTCATGGAAGCCTCTTCTTCCAACTTTTGCACCGTTCTCAAGTCCTCTTCTTGGCGCACAATTTTGTACACCTCTTCCATCGGCTGTAATGTTGTGCGAGACACCAAAGATGATCTCACAGTACAGAAGTAAGCATCATCCAAACCGTACAGCAACTGATTCACTTTGTCTTCCTCACGCTCCTTCTCTTGAACAGTTCCAAGATCACTTGAGCACTTCCCACATTTGCAGACTCGAAGAGGCCGATAGCTCGCCATGCTATCCCAAATTCAATTGAGTTTACCGAACTATGATTCAATCGCAAGCCCCCTTTGTTTGCAACAAGCTAATTCAGCCTTGATTTGTTGGATGCGTGGTCCATTTAGCACCGAAAACCTTCGCTTCAGATGTTCCAACAGATCATGAGCTACATCCTTGTGAGAAATGTTTGATCTCAATGTTGGCTCAATCGTCATTTTGATCTAAGAGACAAGGAGTGTCTGAATCGTCCACCAATCTTCTAGGTCTGCCGATCCTTCTTCTCTGGTCGTTCAATCGAACCATCAAGAAACCCAAACTTCTCGCAAGAACAGAGTGTTGTTTTAATCCCACAAGCCCATTCGTCATAGTTCGTTCCTCTCAAAAGAGGATCCGAAATCACAGCTCTGGGATTATCCGCGAAGGTCAAGTCATACGGCGAGATTATCCACCTCACTTCCGTCGTTATCAGGTTCATGGGGGGGAAGACCGGTCGGGTTGTCATTAGCCATTGTCAAAGAGATTTGCTATCAGAAATCTAAAATTCAGAAAAGAGAATGGTCAAGCTCTGATATCATGTAATGGAAAAGAAAAGAAATGAAGAGTTGAAAATACTTTTACGTTGAAAGTGATTACAATCTTATATACACCGCTAAGGGCATGACTGGTTCAAACGCAGCGGTTGCGGGAGTTTGCGGATGCGGGTGGTTGCGGTTTCTAGCGGTTTTAAGAGATTTGTACGACTAGTTTTGTGGTTAAAAATTGGTGCGTTTGCGGGATACTTATGACTGGTTAACTACCAGATGCAGCAGCGGTTAAATAATAACTTAACAATATTTACATTTTATATAATTATAAAAATATCAAAAATCATAATATTTTAATAAATATAAAAATTATATTTAGAAAGTTATAATTTTAAATTTTTAAAAGTTATAGAAAATATTTTTATTTAAAATTTTATAATATTAATTAAAATATTATAGATATATTTTAGTATTTTTATAATTCCAATTTAAAATTTTTATTAAATATTTCTATTTTTGTATTTATAATGTTTAAAAAAAAAAGTTATCCACCGCAAACGCTAGCTGAAACCAGCTTTTAAATTTATGAGGTTTAGAACGGTTTGAAGCGGTTTGAGTGATTGTTGCCAAGCACCAACAATCGCTACCAACCGCAAAAGATTTGTTTGCGGGTGGTAGCGGGGAAACCAGTCATATCCTAAGAAGAGAATATCTCAACTACGTATCTATATACTTGTAAAAGATGGTAACTTACAAACAACTAAGGGCCTGACTGGTGTAACCGCAACGGTTGCGGTTGCGAGAGTTTGCGGATGCGGGTGGTTGCGGTTTTAAGCGGTTTTAAGAGATTTTTACAACTGGTACTGCGGTTAGAAATTGGTGTGTTTGCGGGATACTTATGACTGGTTAACCACCAAATACAATAGCGGATAAATAATAAATTAACAATATTTATATTTTATATTTTATATTTATATTTTATATATAAAATATCAAACATCATAATATTATAATAAATATAAAAATTATATTTTTAATTTTTTTAAATCATTGAAAATATTTTTATTTAAAAAATTTATAATATAAATTAAAATACATTTTAGTATTTCTATTATTTCATTTTAAAATTTTATTTTTGATTTTGTATTTATATTATTAAAAAAAAGAATAAAAAAATTTTACCCTCCCACAACCGTCCGCAACCGCTAGTTGGAATCAGCTTTTGAATTTAAGAGGTTCAGAGCGGTTTGAATCAGTTTAAGTGATTGTTGCAAAAACAACCGTTACAAACCGCAAAAGCTGCGTTCGCGGGTGGTAGCCGAGAAACCAGTCATGCTCTAAGTATTCCAACACAAAAAGCTTCTCGCTACTCCCTTTTCTCACTTTTCGATCGGAGGGGTAAGAATTTTTGTTTTTTTGTTGTAAGATAAATTCGATAGGAAGATCGACTATTCCACTTGTCGGATTCATATTTCGTTTGGCTATTTTGTTGTGTTTTCTTCAAAACCTTATGCTTAAATAAAAACATAATCGACAAAAAAAAACATTATGCATAAATAAAACTTATCATTTATTTCAGGAACAATAGATATAGTTTTGCTGTGGTCCTATACAGTTACAACGTACGCAATAAGCCAATAAGTAACACAAAGCCTGGTACACATTAGTAATCACAATACAACACTTTAAGATCCGAGCAATGAACCTTGACCTATCTTTGTGGAAGACGACGTGATTCCCATTGTCTGAAACGACCTTGTTGCAGACGAAGAAGATGAATGAGTCGGACCAGAAGCAACCAAGATAGACGCGTGGCTTGTGCTCCCACTGCTCCCTGAAAACGACACTTCGTTTAAGGTCTTTGGACGTGGCGGCTTGTTTACGGCAGTGATTCCTTCTATCATCTGAACCACTTTTCCCATTGTCGGCCTCTGCAATGGCTGTTCTTGTGTGCACCAGAAACTTGTCTGAACCATCCTCTTCACTTGTTCCATATCAACCGTTTGATCTTCTCGCAAACGTTTGTCAAGAATGGCCTCGGTGTTGCTTTTTTCAAACTCCTCGTATGCCCATATCGAGAATTTCTTGTGGTTCGTTTTCTCTGAGACATCAAAGTTCCTTTTTCCACTTACTATCTCTAGTAGAACCATTCCGTAACTATAGACATCAGATTTCGAAGTTATGGGAAGATTTGCGAGCCATTCAGGTGCTAAATAGCCTCTTGTTCCTCTAACGCTGCTCATGTTTTTGTGTCTGTTGTCTTTCGGGTTCAAGAGCTTGGCGAGTCCAAAGTCCGAGACTTTGGCAGTGTAATTGTCATCCACAAGAATGTTCTCTGGTTTAATGTCGCAGTGAACAATGCAGTCACGGCACTCTTCGTGGAGGTAAGTTATTCCTTTTGCCGTTCCAAGCGCAATGTTAAACCGATACTCCCAAGTCAACAACTTTCCTGAGTCAGTAGTAAACAGGAAGCTATCGAGAGATCCGTTTCTCATGAACTCATACACAAGAAGCCTGTGTCTTCCCTCAGAGCAAAACCCGATCAGTCTCACCAGATTGAGGTGGTGTGTACTGCTTATGGTTGCAACCTCCATCCTAAACTGCTTCTCTCCTTGCTCTATTCCTTCTAGTTGCTTCACTGCAACCACGGTTTTATTAGAGAGCACGCCTCTATACACAGTACCAAACCCTCCAGCTCCAAGCTTCTCTTTAAAACTTTTGGTGCAGCGTTGCAGCTCCCTGTAGGAGAACTGCACGGGTGCACCAGAAGCGTACTCAAGCAAAGTGTAGTGAGACGACAAAGTTCCAAACTTTGGATTGTTTCTGCAGCAGCACCACCACAGACCTACTTCTACCACAGCCAAACCAAGAAGCCCACCTACAACAGCAACTGCAACAATCCACAAGTGAACTTTCGAGTTGTTCCCGTCTCCTTTCGTTCCAACCAAAGGCTGGTTAGGCAACACCGGACCACACACTTTAACATAAGAAGTACTCGGAACCGATGAGCTCTGGTACCCGGTAAAGAAAGAACCTCGTTGTTTCTGCCAACAGTTTCCTGACCCATCGGACAGTGAGACAGAAGCAAGACAAGTAGTACTAACAAGACAATTGGATCTACAAGGCGAGCTACCGGCAAAGAAAACTTCAGAGTTAGGGTCACTCGAGTCTGTAACCAACCTAGTGTTACCCAAATCAAGCATGGTCGCGTTGCCAGAGCAATCATTTAGCTCTACCTTTCTCTTACACCCTTTTCTTCTATCATTCACATCAACAAGATCAAAGTTACGAGAAGGACACAAGCAAACCGGAGTTGTATCACTGTAACTACAGATCCCAAAATTCCCGCAATAACCATAAACAAGACACTGGTTAGCAACAGCAGACCAATGAGGCGAGACGGGACCGCTGTTTCTACTCGCGGAGCTGTAGATTCTCAGGTTCCCATCGTCGTCTAGCTTCAAGAACCTAAACGTATTGCTACCTTCGCCGTAATCGTCACTGTAAATAGTCTCAGTACCGCCGCTGAGAGTTGAATCGAACATCAAGACAACTCCGTTAGTCTGTAACGCTAAGCTCGGAGACGAAAAGTTGGAGCTAAAAGACGAATTTAGCCCTTGGCTCCAGTAAGTCGTGCTGTTGTTCCATTTAAGCGTGAGGTTCCCTCTTCTCTCTAGCTGAAACGAGTAGTTACCGGATCGGAGAACCTTACCGGCGGTGAAGTTCTGCAATTGCATGATCGTGTCCGTCGGGTGATCGAATGAAGACCACACCGGGTTGCTTTGGTTGTCGAGGAGTCGGAGGTTACCGGAATCTTCAATCGTAGCTAAAACGACGCCGAGACCATCGGTTCCGGAATCCCAGACGGTGGCGTTGGAACCGTTGGTGAGGCGGAGGGAGCCGGAGGAAGAGAGGCGGAGGGATCCTCGAGAGTCAACGGTTCCTGCGGACCATATGGGAATATTTCCGGCGAAGGAAACGGCGGCGAGGAAGGAGTTAGGGGAAGACGATGGAAGAAAGGAGACGGAGAAAGTGAAATTGGGAGACGACCATGACTGGTTGGAACCGGATGCGTAAAGGACGGAGCCGAGAGGTATGCTGGAAGATGAGAAAGGGAAGCGGAGGAGGAGAAGGAGAAGAAGGTTGGGATATGGCGACTTCGCCATTGTTGTGATTGTGAAGCTCCTCTCTCCTCTCTTATCAAT
Source organism: Brassica oleracea var. oleracea (assembly GCF_000695525.1). Classification (NCBI taxonomy): domain Eukaryota; kingdom Viridiplantae; phylum Streptophyta; class Magnoliopsida; order Brassicales; family Brassicaceae; genus Brassica; species Brassica oleracea. The sequence continues at coordinate 7,724,747 of NC_027755.1, forward strand.
GAGAAGACTGATACGACAAATGTTTTTCTTCTTCTTTTAAATCAATACTAGTTTATTAGTAATAATTACAATATTAGAATTTGTGATACTCCAAAGCTGACATTTCAAATTATGATGATTTGTGAGGACACTAATGACAGCTTACCACTTTCGTATTCCGATTGGTATTTGACCTAAAATATGAATGAAGTGTGTTATAACGTATTGGAAATGAAAACAAAATTTTCAAATGCTAATAAGTGAAGTGAGATCTATCTTCAGAAGTTGCTAAACGAAAATAGGACAATTGCTTCGGATCCAACGAATTAAAAATGAAGCATACATATACAAGAAAAAACTAATTAGACTAACTCCTTTTTTTGGAACAAATTTAATTAGACTAAGGTGATGATTGTTTCGGTAGTTTTTAGTTTTAGTTTTAGGTTTTTAGATTTTGGTTTTTGGTTTTCAGATTTTGGTTTTTGGTTTTTTGTTTTTCATTTTAGATTTTGGTTTTTGGATTTGTTGTATTTTTTAAAAAATTTCAAAAATTAACTAATACGTTATTTTAAAATAATATAATAAAATAGCAATAAATATTTAGATTTTACAATTAAAATTTATCAAAATACTGTGATTATTATTTTAAAATAAAATACAATAACATATTTTAATTATTAGATTTTTATAAAAAATATATTATAGTAAAATATAAATCATCAAATATATATAAAATTACACAAAAATAAAAATATTAAATTTTGAAACTACTTAGAAATTTTTCTTATATAAATTATTTTTAATTTTTAAAACTTGAATAGAAATAGTTTTTCTTATATAAATATTATAAATGATACAAAAATAAAAATACATAAAATTTTGAAA
>NC_027755.1:7726137-7729058 GCF_000695525.1 Brassica oleracea var. oleracea
CAAAAACCAAAAACTAAAGCAAAAACCACAAACAATCAACCTCCTCTTATCTTTAACTAATAAAGTGAAACATCTTTCCACCCGGGTGAAGCCATGTCAATTTCTTACTTTTTAGAGTGACATCATTTCTTCCTCTAAACATTAAGAGGTTGATTTGTTTGTGGTTTTTGCTTTAGTTTTTGATTTTTGCTTTTGTAGAAACCATTTTTCATTCAATCAAGTTTTGAGTTGCTTTTGACATCACATTAAGATTTTTGATTTATAAAATCCATTTGAGTTGCCAATCAAGATTTTCAATAAATAGATTCCCTAAAATTTAGGGAAACTAGTTTTTGAAAAGTTTAACCAATTTATGAAGAAAAACGAATTTTGATTTTTTTTGTAGAAACTACTACATTATAATTAATAAATAATTTTTCATAAAAATTAAAATTATCATAAAATATTTTGTACATTAGATATCATTGAAACAATAATGTGAAATATTTTAATTTGTGTATCATATCTGTAAATAAATTTATATATTTTATAAATAATATTATTTAATGTATTTTCTTTTCCAGTATATGCAATTTAGTGGGCTTAAGTCAATTGATTGGGCTTTTGGAAAATAGATGCTTCTTAAAATCTTAACATAGTCTAAAGATATTTTTTTCTTTTTGGTTCAAATCTAAAGAGATTTTGTTGGATCAAAATTTAAGAGGATTTCATTTTTCTTTCGAACCTCTTCTTCTCGTATCTAACATTTAGAAGATTCATTGAAATCCAAATTTATTCGATTAGTCATATGTATAAATTTTCCTAAGTTTCAGTTTATTAAAAAATATAGATTTTGTCAATAAAATCTATCAAATAAGATTTAACGGGGGAGGGGGTGGTTGGATGACATTTTATAGTGAAAAACAATGAATCGAAATACTTCATTCTATGATAGTATTAGAAACATTTAAAAAAAATCACTTTATGTTTTAAAAAGAAAATTAAAATGTTTGAAATGAAAAAAAAAATTGAAAATCGTTTTTAAAACTTTTATATATTTTATATATTTCATAAAACAATAAAACTATCATATTTATTTATTTAATTAAAAAAGAATTAAATCAATATTCTAAATTTAAAAAAACCTAATTCAAAAACAAAAAATTTCTTAAAAATCTTAAAACTTATAACATTTTTTTTTTAGGTTTTACTCAAATCTCAGTTTTTTTTTATGTACTCAAACCTTGAACTTTAATGTTCCAGACCTAACTAGTTATTCCCCTAACCCTCACTATCATCGTGGCCTCAACTACCCGTAATTCCACCGGCTGAGTGACCACCACCCCCCACCAATTTCCCTTATCCACCTCTTATGTTATTACCATTTCTAATCTATAAATAGGGATGCAATATGACAACAACTCTCATCACATCGTCCAGTTCATTGCTTTCTTAAACTCTTAGAAACATGCTAGGCCAGTGGCGAATCAAGCTCACTGCTACCGAGAACACCACCGCTAGCGATACTGGCCCACTGCACCAAAGACATCAACTGGAGACGGACACCGCCCCTGTTCAGCCTGCTTTAGTTGAATGCATTGTTGAGGAGACACCGGTGCCAACAGCCGTGCAGTCAAAAGGCACGCAAGACTTAACTTCTCTAGTTGGGAGCCTGAGAGTTTATGATTCTACTATTTACTCGTAAGCAATATATATTCAGACATTAGACCAAAGAAAATTATATCTTCTATGAATATATAGTAAACTTTTTCTCAATACAAATTGGAAAGCTAGATGCTTCCGTATCGAAGCATTTTATCTCTCAAAGTTCTAGTATTATTTATAAAATTTACTCTTTAGAAAGAAATACCAAAATCGGAAGTTAAAGAAGGAACATGGTGTACAGCTTGGTATAACTATATTGGTTCACTTTATTTTCTTTAGGAGACGATGGGTTGTTTTTCCAAAAATATACATTTTGATTATCAAAGATACTATTCAAAAAAACAGGAGATGATTATGAATAGATTCCAAGAAAAGACCGCTTTGTTATGCTATATCATTTAAGCCATAATCTATGAAAGATATCACTATTTGGCATTAGTGTATAGAATATGCTGGAAGATTGTCATAGATGCATGTATAATGAGGCTGAATTATGTTCCAGTGACAGTGAAACCTAAGAGAAAATCGTATATTTTGGATGATGAATATGTGTTTGTTCATCTAACCTCTAAGGATAAAGACCAAAAAAAAAGTGAATTTGAGTTATATTTCATTGGTAGTGAAAATTGTGTTTATTTATGAAACACTTTGTAAGATTTTACAAAACCTTGTTTAATGGCTGTATAATTTGTTTGTTTATGTAAACAAAACTTTGTATGAGTTGGCAAAAAAATTTAATAATTGTATAATTTAGTGAATCAGTTGTTTATGTAAGCTTTGTAAAATTGATATTGGTATAGTAACGTTAGTAAAAGTTAGTAAAACTTGGTAGAAATTTGTTTGTTTAATTGTTTACAGTGATTCATATCCTGATTAAAAATGCCAAGTCCTTCAATTTGTTTTGCTTATTTAATTTTGTTTTTGTTAATTTGTTTGATTTAAATTTTGATTTAAAGTTTGATTTTGAAATTTTCATTATATTGCTTAATATTGTTCATTATAGAAGAACCACTTTATATTTTTTATGACTTTTATCTTATTATTGACCTTATCACATTACAAAAGTTAGAAATATCATGATATTGCATATATTATAACATGATTAGATGATAAATGATCAAAGAAAACTGAAAATCATTGGTACAACCATATACGTATGTAGTTTGAGTAGAGTTTAACTAAGAAAAAGACAAAAAAGAAGGAAAAGTATGACTTTGGCAATTTCAATATAACTATAAACTAAGCAAAGCTTTGTTATACTACCCAACCTTTTAAAT
>NC_027755.1:7729149-7767666 GCF_000695525.1 Brassica oleracea var. oleracea
AAAAAAAAAACCCCCATCAAACTAACCTAACCTTCTATATATATACCATAATTTTAGGGTTTTCCCCATTTCTTATACTTTCCAATCCCTCGTCTTTTTTCCTCTTTCTTCTTTCTTCCTTTCCAATTTCTCTTCGCTTACTGAGCCGAGTTTTCGGTTCATCCCACACGAGTGGAACATAAGGTGGTCGAACAAGAGTTGGAACTCGAGAATACCTAATCAGTATTAGTGTGTTGAAGGTATCATCGAGAAGATCTCTAAATTTGACTATGAAGATTGAAGAACTGAAATTCATAGGAATATATTGATCGTTATAGGTTGTCTTATTCTTATTGTTATGGTAGTTCTAAGAAATTGGTTGTACAATTAAGAATATGGATGAATGTAATAGAATGAAAAGTTTCTCAATGTAATGGATAAGATTGACAAATGTTGAAAAGTCATACCAAGTTATACTAAGCTTGACAAACAAAAAATGGGAAATTTTGACAAAGTAACACCTAGTTTCACAAACATAATAACTAGATAATACCAAGTTTTAAAAACTTTGACAAACGCAATTGATAAAATCTGATAGAGTAATACCAAGCTACACAAACATATATATAACAATAATATCAAGTTTTACAAAGTTTGACAAACATAAACAATATACATGCAGAGTTTTACCAAGTTTGACAAAAGGAAATGAGATTTTCAAAAAGTTTCTCATTTTACAAAAAAAAAGTAACATAATTAAATAGATTTGAGATACATAGTTTAACCATATTTCTTGCCTCTTATCACAATATGACTTTTAATTTGAACAGGAAAATGACATTCATTTGCTTTTACTTTCATTTTCATGGTGTGTTTGTCGAGAAGAGTTGATTGGTTATTTATTATTGTTTCTTTTTCAGTTTGTTGTCTTTGATTCCACCATCACCTCCACCATTACCGAATGATGCACTCCATAGAAAAATGTAACAAGTATATCAAATTTAAGCAATCATCATAAAGTTGCACACAATATTACTAAGATATACAGTTAACTCAGTTGAAGTGTTACTAATTTGTACAAGGTTTTACAGTTGAACCAACTTCTTGTAGGTTTTACCATTTTGGGTTCGTCTTATTCAATGGATAATTCGAGGTTCTTAATTTCATTACCTTTTTCTGGAAAAAGATTTAACATGTCTTATGTTACGTTTGAAAAAGAGATCGTTAGGATTGAGAGAAATATTATATCGAATGAAAAAGGGTGTATTGAATTAAAGGTTTTAGGATATTTTGGAATTTTGTTAAAATCTAATGTCATTCAATCAAAGATTTTAAAAACTCTTTCAAAATCAAGTGTTATTCAATATGTGATTTGTGCAAAATCATTAAAATTCACTTACAATCCCTTGTTATTCAATTAAACATTTGTAAAAACTATATCAAATCCCTTGTTATTCAATTGAAAACAACATTTATTAACAAAATTTTGTGATACAGATTTTAGGAGAGTTCATGTTCAATTTTAGTTAAAAATAGTTCTTGAAAAATAACATCTTTGGAGATGTTATTTGAAAATACTTGAAAGTAAATTAATTAATACATTATGAATAACATCTTAAGCTCTCACTTCTCTCATTATCGGTCTCTGAAAACTCTAGAACATTTGCGATTGTTAGATCCGGTGGTGGTTGCGACATCGGCACCATCGTCAGAATCATCTATTGCTTTTGATTTCGTGTAGTTTTAATTTTTGATATGGTGTTTGGCCCCGAGCTTAGTGACTATTGCGGATCTAGTTATGGAATCACATGACCTCTTCATTGAAGTAGATTCACCGGTGCTGTTTCTATGGCTGCATGTGCTTGATCCTTGGATTACGGTCTCGCTTTGTCTGGTTTATGGCTACCGTTAAAATGTTGACAGAAAACCGTTATTTTCCGTTCATCAGTTAACAATTGACTATTTCGTTCTCTATTTCGTGAAGTCAATTATTAGTTGAGGAATAAATATCCACGAACAATACTTGAGTATTACAAGTGCCGATTTTAAATACCTTGGGATTAAAATGCTAATTTTCTCTAGTGGTCATTTGTTTATTTTTATTTAAGTAAAAATTTTAATTAAAAATAGAAAATAAACAAGAATATCTCATATATTAAAACAGAAGTCACAACATTTATTCATGTGTGATTTTTTTTTAAAATGGACCTTCATTAGAAATCAGTTATCATTCATTTATTACTAATAACATGGTTTAATAATATATCACAACTAATATAACAATAACTCCTACAAAACCGGAATGGTAAATATGACTAATTTTTAATCCTTATTAAATGTAAAATCAATTTATAAATAGCCAGGATGTAAACCATTATCAAAACCAGTCTGTAGACCAATACATTATCCTATTGTTATTATTTTGAACATGCAATATAAATCAAATTTCGACTAACCCCTTAGACTGACGACGAACACTATACCAAATGAGTTTAATTAATCGCCATATGTATACTGCGTTTATAAAACAAATTATATACACAAAATCTGAATTACAGACTAACTAATTGCACCGTAATATTTTACAGGCACAATATATTATAGTGTTAAAGTTTTGATGTTTTTAATAGTATCCCAAATTTTTTTTATCTATTACCAATTTAATTTAGTTTTTAACAGTGGGTCTAATTTGATTTAAATTTTATATATATTTCAAATTTAGAAATAAAAAATATGTAAAATAGTACTGTTACATAATTATGTTTTTTAAAAAAAAATTGTTACAAGAATACAAAATTTGAATTTTCTATAATAATAATATCATAAATCACATAAACATATGTATAATAGAGTTGGATAATACATATTACTAAACTAAATTAATTTATTGATAAATTTTGTTTTATAAACTAAAATAATTTAGAATATAAAATAAAACCCGCACAATAGTATAGGATTAAATTTTGAAGAGAGGAGTGTTTGAGCATTTGATAGACAAAGCAGAGATCTTTAAGAGCTACTATGGTTCCTAAGATTAAGATCACATCAATGGCGGTCGCTAAACCTCTCTGCTCAGTCTCTTGCTTACTCCTCTCTTCCTCTCTCGTCTTCGTCGTCTCGCTTCTCTTCTTCTTCTCCAATTCCTTAACATCCGACCAAAATCCGAGGATCTCTCTCGATACCTATCAAACGGGCATCAACGTCTTCGTAGCTGAGCTTCCGAGATCCCTAAACTATGGTCTTCTCGACAAGTACTGGTCCTCTTCCCCAGATTCACGCATACCCAGCGACCCGGATCACCCGACCCGTAAAACCAATTCATCCAAACCCGAGAAATACCCACCGTACCCGGAGAATCCGCTGATTAAGCAGTACAGTGCAGAGTACTGGATCATGGGAGACCTCGAGACTCCACCGGAGAAGCGTACTGGATCTTTCGCCAAAAGGGTTTTCAGCGAATCCGAGGCTGATGTAGTGTTCGTGCCCTTCTTCGCGACTCTAAGCGCGGAGATGGAGCTTGGAAATGGAAAAGGCTCCTCCTTTAGGAAGAAATCTGGAAACGAAGACTATCAGAGACAGAGACAAGTTCTCGACTTTTTGAGGAACACTCAAGCTTGGAAGCGATCCGGTGGACGTGATCACGTCTTTGTTCTAACTGGTAACTTGTTTCGATCTCGATCTGGTACATTACTGTAGGTCTGAGTCTTGTTTTGAGAAACTGCCATGTTTTTGTTGTTAAGATAGAGAATTGAGTAGACCCAGTGTGTCTTGTTGGATTTGGTGTAGAAGCGCTTATATAAAGTGTTTAAATCTGTGGATGGATTTGCTCAGGTTAGTTAAATGTTGAAGCGTTCTTTGGCAGACCCTGTTGCAATGTGGCATGTCCGCCAGGAGATTGCTTTATCCATTCTACTAGTTGTGGATTTTGGAGGATGGTTCAGGCAAGATTCCAAGTCTTTCAACGGTACTAGCTTGCCTGAGAGGATAGAGCATACTCAAGTCTCTGTCATTAAGGATGTGATTGTTCCATACACGCATCTTCTTCCTAGGCTAGATTTGTCTCAGAACAAGAGACGTCACAGCCTACTTTATTTCAAAGGCGCTAAGCACAGACATCGGGTACCCACTTTTGCGAAACACTGTTCTTTACGTTACTTTTTTTTGTTTTTGTTTTTGTTTTATGTATCTAATTTTATATGTTGAAACTTGACAGGGAGGGTTAATAAGAGAAAAACTATGGGACTTGCTGGTGGATGAACACGGCATTGTCATGGAAGAAGGTTTCCCTAATGCAACGGGAAGAGAACAATCGATAAGAGGAATGAGAAACTCAGAGTTTTGCTTGCATCCAGCCGGTGACACTCCCACTTCGTGCCGTCTCTTTGACGCCATACAAAGCCTATGCATCCCTGTGATTGTCAGCGACAACATAGAGCTCCCGTTTGAAGGAATGATAGATTACTCAGAGTTCTCAGTCTTTGTCTCCGTAAGTGATGCATTAAGGCCTAAATGGTTGGCTAATCATCTCAGAAATTTCTCTGAAAGAGACAAGGAAACCTTCAGAAGTAGAATGGCAAAGGGTCAGTCGGTTTTTGTGTATGACAATGGTAAAGCGAATGGTATTGGACCGATTCAACACGATGGTGCGGTGAATCACATATGGAAGAAGGTTCAACAGAAGGTGCCAATGGTGAAGGAAGCAGTGTTTAGGGAGAGGAGAAAACCAGCTGGTACTTCTGTTCCTCTTCGATGTCAATGTATCTAAAATTTGTTTTTACTTCACGATAATACATGCATTCCCTTGTACTCAGAGAATGTATGTATAGGCCCATATCTGAGCCCATTAAAACGGACGTGGTTTAGTTGCTAACCAGCTTAGGTCAATCACTGCATGCATCTGATAAAAACGCAACGTTTTATAAATACGATTATATATATTCCTGGAAAAAAAGAGAAGCAAAGATCTTTGTAATCTGCTTCGTTTATTTGCCGTGTACCGACGATTTGCGATCGATCTGTACTGATTATCGTGACAAGTGATTGATTATGTCGATGCTCGATTCGTTCTTCAATAAAGGTTTCAAAGCTGCAAAATGGTAATTCTCTGATTTCATCTGTTTGTATTTCCTCGCCGATTATCAATCTGGAAAACGAAAGAAGATTCTAATGATTTGGTGAATCTGAATCTGAATATGACAGCAAAACGTTGCTGAAGTTAACGATCCCTCGGATAAAGCTAATCAGGAACCGAAGAGAAGCACAGATTAAGCAAATGCGCCGCGAAATCGCTAAGCTTCTCGAGACTGGTCAAGAAGCCACTGCTCGAATTCGTGTAATCGGTTATTGATTTTTTTAGTGTTAATTCGATTCTTTTATTTTCTCTTTTAACTTTTTTAAGGTTTGTGTTTTTTATAATAAATAGGTTGAGCATATTATAAGGGAAGAGAAGATGTTGGCTGCTCAAGAGATCATAGAGCTCTTCTGTGAGCTCATTGCTGTTCGCCTCCCAATTATTGAGGCTCAAAGGTGTTCTAACTTGAGAAAACTCTCAACTTCAGTTTGCGTCATTACTTTCCTTCCCAGCTGTTTCTGAGTCTTTCTTTCCTTTTTGAAAATATTGTAGGGAATGTCCTCTAGATCTAAAAGAAGCAATCTCAAGTGTATGTTTTGCTGCGCCAAGGTGCTCTGATTTGACAGAGCTGCAGCAGGTTCAGCTACTATTCTTTTCCAAATACGGCAAGGAGTTCGTCGCAGCTGCATCTGAGCTGAAGCCTGATTCTGGTGTCAATCGTAAGGTAACTTGGTAGAGAGAGAGAGAGAGAGAGAGACTAACATGTAGAAATAAGAGAACTGTTTTGTGTTTCTAATTATTTTTCCAATTCAATTTTACAGTTGGTGGAGTTGCTGTCTGTGCGTGCACCTTCCCCAGAAACCAAGCTGAAACTTCTCAAGGAAATTGCACAAGAACATCAACTTGATTGGGACCCTGCTTCTACTGAAACTGATCTCTTCAAATCGCATGAGGATCTCCTTGTTAGTACTTTTTTTTCTCTTTATTATCTCATTCTCTGCCCTGCTGCATATATCTGGTCAGAACATGTCAGTTGCTTTGTTTGTTCTGATCCTTTTTTTTCTTTTTTTCTTGTTTCTTTTCAGGATGGACCAAAGCAATTTGGTGGAGGCTCTAAGGTCCCATTAAAGGAGGAACAAGATAAAGGGTCACATTTGACAATGCTATCTCTTTCACGTCCAGAGGAACAAAGACAATCTGATTCTGATTCAGAGTATGAAGAATTAGACTTTCCCGAGGTTCCAAATGTCTTGCTGCGGCCCACTCCTGCCGCTACCCCTGAAAGTGCAGCGAAACCTGCCGCCACTTGTGAACACACCTCTCTCGACTTGCCCTTTGATTCAGAGAGTGCAGGAGAGGATAATCTGGCTTCCAAAAGAGATGAACATACTGCAAAAGCAAGCAGCACTGTCGTCGAAGGCCAGACGGAATCTGATCCCGTGAAACAGAACAGTTATTCTCCACCACCTGTTGGTGTAGTAGGATCCTTCTCTACAAACGAGAGTGATGCTCCAAAGAAAATATCGGATTTGGACTTGCAGGATGTCCTAACGGCTGCTCAAGCTGCTGCTGATTCAGCAGAACGTGCGGCAGCAGCTGCCCGTTCAGCTGCAAGTCTTGCACAGCTCAGAATCAACGAGCTCACGAAGAAGACGCCTGAACAGTCTCCTGAGAGCCTGATTGAGAACCCTTTCTATTCAAGCCCACCACAACAGACAATGGAAAAGGCGCAATTTGATCATCAGAATTCTTCGGTCAGCAGCTACGGAGATCACACTGAGTTCCAAAAGGAAGAGTCTTCATCACTTTTCAGCCACCAAACAGAGAGACTCCCCTCAATGGAAAAACCACAATTTGATCACCAAAACTCACCTGCCAGCAGCTATGGAGATCTTACTGATTTCCAACTAGGTGACTATTCATCACCTTTTAACCATGACCGAAACAACCACCACCAAGCAGGGAGACTCCCTTCATTTGAAAAAACTCGTTTTGATCATCTGAATTCATCAGTCAGCAGCTATGGCGATGTTACAGAGCTCCAGAGACCCGAGAACTCGTCATTTGACAGACTCACCCCTGGCCAGGACCACCAGCAAATGAGACTACCTTCGAGGGAAGATGATCCATATTACTCATACCCTAATCTGTTCACATCGCAGAATCTTGACCGCTCACCCGGCTCTCGTTCATTTTCGGACACTTCAAAACCTGCCCATGATTCTTGACTCTAGCCTGCAAATGCTTGGTGTTTATTTACATTTATGATGTTCCTTATCTTGTGGAACAAAGACCTAAAAACGCTTTTCAAACGCTGCTCTTCCTTCCTCTTTTCTTTTTGTTTGTGTGGAGAATTTGTATTATGTATAGAAACTTGGTGTGATTGATTACGTTTAAATAAAGGCCTTTGTTTGCTCAAGAAATGAATTAGAAAAGAAGCAGCAGGTATGATCGACAGGAATTCGTGAAAAGAAGCAGCAGGTACGATCGACAATCATATACTCTATTTTTGCATAACCTGTGGATGACCATTTTACACTTTATCCTCCTCCACTCGGATTGAAAACAAGCCATCACTAAGTTTTGTGATGGTGGAGAAAAACTAGAGGGCATACCAGTAGTCACCGTCGTAAAGACAGAGTTTACCGGAGCTCAGCCTGGAGCTACTTCGACAGAAATAGGAATACAAGAGTTGAATATCTAGCTTGTGGCTTTTGATTCTGGAATATGTGAATATCGAAAACCAAGGAGATACGCAAACAAAACGCATTTAACAATCAGCAGAAATGAAACTCTTCTAATCAAGAATTAACACTCTTTACTCTTTCAAACTCTGTACATATTCAAAGACTCGTATATATTAGAATAGGTCAATATTCCAATGACCACTGATGTGGATCATGGTTTCTTCTAGCTCACATGTAACTAAGAATCTGGTTTAAGAAACCACCTTTCACGAGAAGACGGGCCTCCCCGAGGCTTGAACAGTGGCCATTAACACCCAGAAGATGGCACACAAGGCACCCACAGTTGATAAGAGTAAAAACCATCTGTTTCTGCTACGTTTCTTTGTCATTACGGCAGTAGTCACTGGCGTTCCATTTGCTATTCCACTGAACTTGATACGGGTAAAGCTAGACATACGCACAAAGGTCCGGTTAATAGGACCCTCACACGCAGAGGCTGGCGTTGAAGGTATTGAATCCATGAATGCCCACAGAGCCGATGAGAATGGGCTCGTTCCACCACCACCATTTACACCTTCTTGGTCTTGGGCATTTACAAGATTTGTGGAACCGGGCTCCACACCTAAGCAAATAGTGTTCACAAAGTATCAACGGAAAGGTTTGTGCGCTATTGCGTTTAAAGAACATATGAATGACAAGCAACAAAAAAGATGACATCATATATACACATACAAATGTCGTCGTTCAAGTCTAAGACAAATACATCTGTGCTTAGTGGGAAATTGTAAGTTAACAGACAGCTTAGGTGAAAGCTTTGAGATAAGCATGAGTTTTAAGTACCTGATGAAGGTGAAGCAAATGCTCCAGAAATAACAGACTGCGGTTGATCAAAGAGGAAAGCCTGATTATCATCTTCAAGCCACAGGTCATCACTGAACTGATTGAGATTTGGACTAGGATCCATGATGTTGTTTAGCTTGTTCTCAATGGTCTGGTCCTGGAACAGTTGATAAGGGAATGGATGTTCCTGGTCGGATGTGTTGTCGGCAAAATTACTCAACGGATCTGCAGAAGTTCCCTGAAGAATAGGTTCCATATCCAAAGACATGGAAACGTCATGGAACAATTGGTCAAAGTCATTAAAGTCTCCATATTCACCAGGGTTCAAGAGCTGTGCAGGGTTCTCAGCTGAAGAAGCTCCGTGTTCAGGGGTCAGAAGGTCATCCATTTCAATGTAATCCTTCTCAAACACCAAAACAGAGTTATTGGGAGCTGACGTGACGTCAATAGACTCATAACTCGAGGGCATGTCGTTTGGCAAGAAGTCTCCAGTTTCCTGAGGTTTAAGGAAGTCTCTAGCAGAATTATTCACCAAAGTGCTCTGCAGCTCTTCTTCTCTGTTAACCTGCGAGTTACAATTATCTTCTGTAGTAAGTAAAGGAAACACGTGAAATAGGGCCAAACCATGTTAATCATATTAAAAGAGAGAAGAAGCTAACCTGGGGAATACTAGTAAATGTTTGAGGAACCCCAGGTGCATATGGGATTCCACTGAGAATCTCCTCGAGATCATCTAACTGAACATTTACAGGGTCGAAAAGGCTAACATTATCCTCATAACGAACCACAGGTACATCAATATCATCATCAGCCCATTCTTCTTCTTGGAAAGGAGCACCATACTCCTCACCGTTTTTGGGACCAGCCCCACTTTTCTTGAACAGCTTATAAAGTGCATAGTATTCCTGAAGCAAAAAAAAAAAGAAAGAAAAAAAAAACAATTAATCAAGAACAAACAAAAGAAAGAGACCATTTGAACAATCACTGTAGTGTTAGTGTAGTAAAAATACCTTGGCGTTCTTACATCTCCCGAGTTCATCTTCATCCATGGTGTACTCATGCATCACCCAATCAGTTCGCTGACCGTTAGGAGTACGGCCTCTATAGAAAACAAGGGTCTTTTTGAGTCCTACTGATCTAGAGTTGTAGGATATGACTCGAACCTTTCCAGTAGCTTTCCAATACCCAGTTGCAGTGCACCTACCAGACCTAGCTGCGTTTGGATACTTCCTGCTCCTTGGAGTGAAGTAGAACCACTGTCGATCTCCCGTCTTCAACACCGATTGACCTGTCTCACCAAAAAAGCATATTAAATTTCAATTAAAACATACAAAAATCCATCTCAAATCATTTCGGGAGCACACAACAAAATCAAGATCAGATGGACCTTACCAGGCAATTCTTCGGGATCCAACTTGTAAACATCAACGACGCCGATGGCGTTGACTCTGAGCTTTCTCTTACAGATCTTCCTCTTGAGATAATACATGACCAGCTCCTCATCAGTCGGATGAAATCGAAACCCTGGTGCACTGAATTTACCACCTTTTAAGCACGAATCCGCCATCTACGTAACAATCTAAGCAAATCCCTCGAAGAAAATGAAGCCGATTGGGTCAACGAGAGAAAACCCCAGATCACTACTCTCTTCGTCTCGCAAGATTCTATTTGCTACTGAATGTCTATCTCTTCGCAGCCGTTTCGATCAATTGGACTAGCCACAACCATACGGGCCTCCAAATACGCTTGTTCTAGCCTATTAAATCGATGGGCCCCCGTAATTCATTTCAAATTTTTTCATATAAATTAGTATTTTACCCCGTACGGAAAAGAAAATGAATCATTTCGTCATTTAATTTAGAATCCTATTTTTATCTACTTTTATATATATATATATATATATATATAATATATTGTCATTTAAATTTTGAACTTATTCTTATTTATATCATTTCACATACATGATTGCTCAACCTTATAACATACTTAATATGAATGGTGACCAAAGAATGAAGAGGAACAATGCATTCTTTAATATTCCTAAATCTTTTTTACATTTCATAAGAAATAATTTTTCCTTTTCATTCATTCCCATTTTTTACTGTAGAGAAATATTGAACCAGTGATAATTACCAGTTAGACCCTTAATATTAACCATTGAACTTAATGTAAACCGACTTTTCATTAACAAAACTTTGGTTATCATATACAAATAAATAACTTATTCATATCACTTGCATGTTTCCTCTCCAAATTAAAACTTTTTATGGGTTTTTCCGACGGGTATTGTTTTTTGTTGGATCCAATTCCAGGTCACTATTTGTCGTTATAGGCTATTGATCCACTGAATTACATGAAATGATCAATATAAGAAAAAATTATAGTTTTGCAAGATTTATGGTTCTACTCCATGATAAGATCATGGCCAAGGATGAGATAGGGATGTGACATAGTATTTCTCCTGCATTAGTGGGAAGTTTCCATTTGTTATACAAGTTATGTTAGTTGGAAGTTATTTGGTGAATCTACATGTGCATTTAAGTAATGTTGTTTTATGGAAAGAGATGAAAAGAAAATTCTTAAGACTTTGGGATCTAACATTTGGTATCAGAGCAAATCTCTTGGCTTTGAAGAAGGGTCTTAATTGGCATCAAAGCAAATTTTGGTTTTGATCGGGACCACATTTGTGGTATCAAAACCATACATCACAAAACATGAATGCAGAGATACTCTTCTTCATGAACCATCAACGGAGGTCTTTCATGAGATACATGAAGAGCTGAAAAAGATGGCGCAATTTTGGGAGGATCAGGCATCAACTTGGCGTAATAAGATTGAGACGTGGAAGACAAAGATGAGCACTCGTGATGGAAGAGCCAATGGTGATGCTGCATCTCAACCGGCTACGATCATGGAGGTTGTAACTGATCTGCAGGTTCCGGTAGAATCCATGGAGCTCTACGACGAGGTCGATGGACCTCCAATATTTGATGTCTATGACGAGGAAGAGCAAATATATAACAATGTGGTTCCGTTCTCCCACATATATGGTGATGGAGACGTGGCGGTTCTAGGCTGTGAGTATTTTGAAAAAAAATATTCAAGCCATGGATTCAAAGATTGCTGAAGACATCTGTTCATTCAGTTGTGTTATGCAAGAATCAAGCTTTGCTCATTCACCAAGGAGCAACGAGTTCTTCAAAGAATTCATTGATGTGTCCCATATTGAAGCAGTTATCACACGGCTTTGGATACGACGTGTTGCGCCCAAAACATATGTGCCCTCTATTTCTGCTCCGACGCATCCAAACCACATCCATGAACTATTGACCTCAACACCAAAGAAGCTCAACGAAGAACATCCAGTTTCCGATAGACCGCCGCCGTTACGTGATAAGAAGTTTGAGCATTATGATGTTGCTATGGAGAAGAAACAACATGTTTCTAAAAGCTTTTCATGTTGTGCTGAACCTTGAGGACAAGGTTCTTTGGAGGATGGAGTATTGATAAGATCATGGCCAAGGATGGGATAGGGATGTGGCATAGTGTTTCTCCTACATCAGTGGGAAGTTTCCAATTGTTATATATAGGGTTGTTAGATTTAGGGTTGGTCCAGCTCATCCAAATAATTCAAGAGCCCTAGCCTTAATGCATTACTCTTAAATTATTTAGGGCCAATTTAGGGCTGGACTTAAGAAGTAAAGGGTTTTAACACGGTTGACCATATTAGATAATTTTTGTTTTTTTTTGTTAAATAATAATGTTTTGATGTAGAGTTAAAACTTCAAAAAAGAATCTTTCTTCCAAATCCGTAATATTGAGTTATTCGCTAAAATTGCAAAAAAGAAAATTATATCAAAATTTCAAAAATGAGTTTTTCGTCAAAATTGCAAAAAATCGAGATTTCTCGCTAAAATTAGAAAATCAAGTTTTCTCGCCAAAATAAAAAAAATCTAGTTTTTCCGCCAAAATCAAAAATCGAGTTTTCCCGCCAAAATTGGAAAATCGAGTTTTCCCATAAAAACCGGGAAATCGAGACCGGGAAATCGAGTTTTCCCGCTAAAGCAGTTAAATTGAGTTTTCCCGCCAAAACCGGGAAATCGAGTTTTCCTGCCAAAACCGGGAAATCGAGTTTTCCTGCCAAAACCGGGAAATCGAGCTTTCCCATCAAAACAGTAAAATCGAGATTCCCGTCAAAACCGGAAAATCAAGTTTTTTCCGCTAAAATCAAGTTTTTCCGCTAAAACCGAAAAATCAAGTTTTCACGCCAAAACGCATAATACATTATGTTAGTTGGAAGTTATTTGGTGAATCTCTATGTGTATATAAGAAATGTTTGTCTTATGGAAAGAGACGAAAAGAAAATTGCAGTAAGAGTATTCTTAAGTCTTTGGGACCTGACACTCCGACTAATCTGTGACTGTCTCGTGTAGCTGATTTCAACGCGAGTCCTAGCAAAAAGGTTTCCATTAACCAAAACCTATTCAAAAGGTATCCTCTTTCTTCTTAGCTACTTCTGGAGTGATGACTTTCAATGTGTTTGCAGGTTTTTCTAATATCAATTGCAGCCTGAATCGTGTGGTTATATTTAATCCAAATTGAAATTTGTCTCATCACTTGCAAGCCAAGATAGGCCATTTTGGTATGGGCAGAAACATCATGTGGTGGTATTTCGTTTGTTGGCTGATGGTTCCCTTGATGAACTATTTTATACAAAACAAGTACGCAAACAACAATTTCAGAACATTTCAGCTGAAAGGAAGATGGATACGAGGTACTTTGAATGTGGCCAGGTAACATAAAAATATACTATTTAAATTGGGTTAGTTTCACTGAAGATGCTCTCCCTTCAAATATTCTGGTTCGTCTTATGATCAGGATTGAAAAGAGATTCAAGGCGAGTAATTTGAAATTTCAAATCTTATCTCTTTGATAAGCTCTTCACTAGCGAGATTATAGAATTGTGTAAGGATAGTAGCATTCATGAGGATTAGATTTGAGATATGTGTTTCAGATGATGATGAAGAATTTGTGTGCTCATGTGAAATGGAAACAAATGAACGTATCCTTGGAGACTTGTCTAAGAATAAGTCTGATCTGTACGTTTCTCTGCTTGAATATATTTCATGGTTTAGTCTTATAAATCCTTGCTCAGGCTTATGTGACTATGATGAGGCAATGAAGATATCATCAACGGTGGAAGGACATAAACAACAACATCTCAGAGTATCAATGGAGAGAGTAACATCAATGAGAACTTACAGTGTGCGGATCAAAAGAAAAACAAGAACGTAAAAGGTCGTAGTGAAGAGGAGGGTATGTCTTTTTCCAAACAGGGAACAAAAAAGAGAAAAGTAAGCCGAGTTTAAAGGCATGGAGATATTCGAGTTTTGTAGATGGGTATTGCAGCTTCTCCATATGACAGAGAAGCTACTTCAAGAATTTTCTGATAAGAGTCGAGTGAAAGGTTTGGATGTTGATGCCCTTTACATTTACACGTCCAAGTGTACCAAGCAGCAAAACAGAGACGGAGGACATATCATTCTCATGGAAATCAATCGTATGTTCTTCTTTATGCCACATTGAGTTGATTTTGTCTAGAAAACGAAGAGCTTGTGGAGAAAGAGGTAATTTATTCACCTCAATGGGCTATGTAATCTTGATTTTCACCACCATCACTGATCTTCTTCTACAACCACATTTGTGTTATATATTCTGCAGCCTGAGAGTCATTTGGCAGCCAAGTCAAAGAAAGGAACTTTTTCTTGAGCATGTAGACAGTAATTTTCGTGGTCATTTGTGTTACAAAGGCTTTACACAGGTGATTCATCTGGGGGAAGATGTAAATCGATGTTCGTTTTGTGCATTATAATGCTACATCCACATGGATCACCCAGCTGAATTTTTAAAAACTCATCTCAGATTCTCACTCAAATGAAGGTGAATCTTGATGGTGCATCTGGATGCAGATGCATCTAATTCAGTCCTAAATGATAAATGACAAAAATGACGTTTTAAAATCAAAATATTATTTTCTAACCGTAAATTCTATTTTTTGCATATACATTTTTCCGCCAGAACCGACAAATTTATTTTCCCGCAAAAACTGAAAAACACACTTTCCCGCCAAAAGCGCAAAATGTGTTTTTTCCGCAAAAAACGTAAAACACACATTTCCATAAGAACACACTTTCTCGCCGAAACCGGAAAAACGCATTTTCCCGCCAAAACTGGAAAACACATTTTTCCGCCAAAACTGGAAAATGCATTCTCCCGCCAATACTGGAAAAACGTATTTTCCCGCCAAAACTAGAAAACATACATTTTCCCGCCGAGACCGCAAAAAAAAATTTCCACAAAAAACGCAAAAATGCACTTTTCCCACCAAAAACGCAAAAATGCACATTTTCCGCTAAAACCGCAAAAATGCATTTTCCCTTCAAAATAGCGAAAAAAATTTTCCCGTCAAACCCACAAAAACGCATTTTTTCGTCAAAAACACATTTTCCGCAAAAACCGCAAAACGTATTTTTCGTCCAAAACCACAAAAATGCACTTTTCGTCAAAAACACATTTTTCTCAAAAACCGCAACAATATTTTCCGCCAAAACCGTAAAAATGTTATTTTTCCTCCAAAAAATAAAAAAAAATATTTTAGTCATTTATTAACAAGTCCACCTGGATGCATATGCAAGTTAAAAAATGAAAAGCAAACGAAAATGAAGAAACGAACAACACCCAGATAAAGCATCTGGATAAAACATCTAGATGGACCATCTGGATGCATCTTCCAGATGTACAAACGAACATGGCCTAAGATAAATAGCCAAAACTGTAAAGGCATTGAATGTTTTTTGGATTACCCAAGCTTTGATCTGTTATGTTTTTGAGATTAAGTAACATATACTCCCACTGTTTCATATTAAATGTCACTTTAGATTTGTGCACACAGATTAAATAAATATTTAATTTTGCATATTTTCTATATGAAAACATCATTACTCATACACCTAACCATATTTCAACCGATAGAAAAATAAACTGGAAAATAAAGTTAATAAATTCTGCATTAAAATGCTAAAACGACATTTTTTTTGTAACGAAACATTTTTTCTACAACAACACTTAATATGAAACGAAGGGAGTAGAAAACTTGATATTATGTGAATCTGAATTGTATTAATGCATACTAATTTAGTATTTTTATTAAACAAAATAAAATTAATAATCAGTTCATATTGTTCATTGATAGTTCTCTATCTTTGAAAAATATACAATTTAATTAATTCTGACTCGTTCTTTAAAAACATACAATATTAATTTATAGTTTTTTTTTTATGTTTAGTCATAGATATTATATAGTTGTATATGTTTAATTTTAACATTTATAGACCATTCTACTTTTTATTTAAACATAGTAAATACTTTAATGTGAGTTTTGGCGATAGTTAGAAAGCATTGATATTCTCGTAAATTATAGGGAGTAGCAATTTTAGTTTTACAAAATATTTTATTTTAATAAGATAGACAAAGTATTCTGTTTTTGTTAGGTATTAAATTTAATATTTTTAGTATGACGTTTATGTTTAAATTTCTATACGAAATTATGTTTAAATTTAATAAAAGTAATTCTAACTAATTTTAATAAATATATAAACTTTAAAAATTTAATTGTATCGGTAAAATATAAAGAATAATGCATAAAATAAAGAAAATAAAGTATTATTAAACAAAATTTAAGTTAAATATACACGAACTACATAAATTTAGAAATCATTATTTCATATTTTGGAAACGTTTCTCTATTTAATTATTTCAAATTATAATGTTTTTGTACAAAATATTGTAAAATAGAATTATATCTATTAATATATATGGAATATTAATTACTTATAATAACATAAACAACCATATATTACCTAGGTCAAACAAGATACAAAACAACAATGTTACACATTTATATAATATAAAACATCAAGTGGCATAGAATATTTTAATAATTTTGTCAATAAACCAAATATGCGTAATTATAAACAACGAAAATATTCGCACAGACGCACAGGTGAACTCTAGTTTATTATGTTAAAAGAATGTGATTTGTAGCCAATTTTATTTCCTTATTCATGCTAATAACATTCTCCTCTAATTCTTTTCGGACCAACGAAGTGATTAATAGTATTCTACTGAAATTCACTTTACATTTTTAATACAATTAACTAGGATGTGCATGTGAGTTTATTTTGTAAATACTATAAACTAGATTTCGAACCACGCAGGTGCTTGTTTTTCAATTTTATGTAGATAAATATTTGTTTTAGATCCTTAAATTTTTATAAAGCTAATCATATATTTAAATGTTTACATAACTATTTCAGATACAATAATTTAATAATTTTATATTTTGTATGGTGTAGTTAATCAATTGTTTAAAACGGTTATATGTATTTATTGCTTCTTATTATATATTTATATTATTTTATTTGCATTTAATTATTAAACAAATTACTTTATTCATAAAAGAACATATTTGAAATTATTTTGTTTTTAATTTATGCTAAATTATGACTCGCCTTTCAAAGATGAATTTTTTTTAGAAATATTTTTAACTCTTATTCATTATAAATAAGATATTATTGTGTACAGAAAAATCTTAATTTTATACATGTATTATATAGTTTACAAATATTAAGTCGTTATGTCATCGTATTATATTTTTAACATGAATATTTTATATTTATGAAAAGTAAAATTTATAAAATTTATCAGTTTTTCGTTCAATATAATAATTTTCTTAAGATGATTTATTATGCTTATAAAATATATAAAAATAGGATATAATTTCTTTCATTTTATAAACGATAATTGAATATATATATATATATATATATATATATTAATGCATAATAATAATTTATTGCTAATTAAAAAATTAGCGAAAATATTTACATAAACCTTTTGAAAATTAAAATACCGTTAAAATATTTATCAACAGATTTTTTAGAATTCTTTATATATATATATATATATATAAATGAAAAATATCATGATTAAAGTAGTTACAATTATTTATATTATTAGCTTTAGTAAACACATGTTAATTTTTATACATGTATTATATAGTTGGCAAATATTAACCCCTTTTACTAACGTATTATATTTCTGAACATAAATATTTATAACTATGAAAATAAATTGAGAAATTACCAAAAATACCAATTTCAAAATACAACTTTTCATGTTTACACTAACCACTTTTACTCTCATTTATAATGAAGGGTAAAAGACATTTATAACCTTTTGATTAACTTTGACAAAAAAAATATACGGTTAACATCAACTCTAAACCCTAAATCATGAAACATCAACTCTAAACCCTAAACCCCGAAACATCAACTCTAAACCCTAAAATCTAAACCTTCAAATCTAAACCCTAAAAATTCAACTCTAAACCCTAAACGTAAACCCTAAACCCTAAATCTAAACTTAAAACATCAACTTTAAACCCTAAATCATCAACTCTAAACCCTAAACCCCGAAACATCAACTCTAAACCGTAAACCCTAAACCTTCAAATCTAAACCCTAAAACATCAACTCTAAACGCTAAATTCGAACCCTAAACCCTATATTTTTCTGAAATTCGAACCCTAAACCCTAAAACACTAAACTTTCAAATCTAAACCCTAAAACATCAACTCTAAACGCTAAATTCGAACCCTAAACCCTATATTTTTCTGAAATTCGAACCCTAAACCCTAAAACACTAAACTTTCAAATCTAAACCCTAAAACATCAAATCTAAACACTAAACGTAAACCCTAAACCCTAAACCTTCAAATCTAAACCCTAAAACATCATCTCTACGGTTTTAGGGTTTGGGCTTAGGATTTAGGGTTTAGATTTGATGGTTTAGGGTTTAGAGTTGATGTTTTAGGGTTTAGGGTTAATTTTTTAGTGTTTAGAGTTTACTTTTTAGGGTTTAGGGTTTAATATTGATAGTTTAATGTTTAGTGTTGATGGTTTAGGGTTTAGAGTTGAAGTTTAGGGTTTAGGGTTTAGAGTTTAGAGTTGAAGGTTTAGAGTTTAGAGTTGATGTTTCGGGGTTTAGTGTTTAGAATTGATGTTTCAGGGTTTAGGGTTCGTATTTCAAAAAAAAAATAGGGTTTAGGATTGATGGTTTAGGGTTTAGGGTTCGTATTTAAAAAAAATAGGGTTTAGGATTAATGGTTTAGGGTTTAGATTTGAGTTTTAGGGTTTAGGGTTTGAATTTCGAAATAGTATAATTCGAAAAAAATTAAAAAAATTACTTTTTATTTTTATAGATTTTTTATTTATTTAAATATTTATTTATTATATATATAAAGAACAAGGGCATAAGAGTCTTTTGCCACTTACCGAAGAAGATGTTTTTGAAAATGTCTCTTTATTGGTGGTAAAAATGAAAAGTGAGCATAAAAATGGTAAACATGTAATTTCCCCAAATAAATTATATGTAAATTTATTAATTTAACATAATTTACCATATTTAGCTCAATATAATATTTTTTTCTAATACGATTGATGATGATTATATAATCGATAAAAATAAGATTTTTTTTTTCATTTTATAACCGATAACTAAATATATTAATGTATAATAATATTTATAAATTAATTACGAAATTAGTGTAAATATTTACATTAAAACATTTTAAAATTAATATCTTGTTAAAATATTTT
Source organism: Brassica oleracea var. oleracea (assembly GCF_000695525.1). Classification (NCBI taxonomy): domain Eukaryota; kingdom Viridiplantae; phylum Streptophyta; class Magnoliopsida; order Brassicales; family Brassicaceae; genus Brassica; species Brassica oleracea. Next base: position 7,748,445 of record NC_027755.1, read on the forward strand.
CAAACAGATTTATTAGATTTTTAAAATATATATTTTATATTTAAAATGAAAAAAATTGAAAAGCTATTTATTACTTTTTATAAAATAAATTTAATAAAATTTCTAAAGAATGGTTCAAATTAAAAAAATATACATGAAAGAAGTCATGATTTCTATTTTAATAGAATATATATATTATATCGATAATTTTTTTTATATTTGATCATTTTATTTATACATATACAAAGTTTTGTTGTTATTATATAATTTTGTTCCGATAGGCCGAGTCTATTTTTATTTTTTTTGTGGATCTAAACTATTATTAATATATCATGGTCTGATTATGACACAAAAATCTTATTTGTTTCCACCGAACACATTCTTGAGAAAAGTGAACAGTACTGATTCCACAGTCGAATTATTTTGACATTTATCTTCCATATGGTTTTGAAAACTTTTAGATCAACTATCAAATTGATACATGTTATTTTAATGTTTTTAGTCGTATGTTTAAACGATGCTTTGAAATTTTATGATATTCCTATGATATTTTATATATATGTATGATAGGTAGGTTATATAATGGATTTTTTACAAAGCAAAAGTAATTAGCATTAGCTACGTAGAAATCTAATTTTTAGCGTGAAAAAATATACAAAGTAACGTAAATTTTCCTTAACAACCACCAAAACATTAGGCAAGGTTTTTCTTGGTGACAAAGTAATTTTTAGTCTTCAATTATCCTTACCATGTAGAACCTATGAATAAGTTGTGTATCAACAATAGATATACGATAGATACATGATTTGGAGAACTTTCACCTTTTTTTTTATTCTGCTAGTAATGAAACAATTAAATAAAACTTACGAAATTAGCCTGATTCAAAAACTATTTAACACGCTAATTTGGGATTTTTATTGCTTTTTAACCATCACAGAATCACTTCGGTTCAATTGCAATTATAAAATCATTGAACCAACATCACATTTCAAAACCGAAATAAATAGTGGTTTTCTAACAAAAACAAAGACAAATCTGTAAAGTAAACAATCAATATTATAATGAGGTATTTTCGAGACTCTCCAGAGTGCCACGTCAGATTTTGTGGGACCCACCTTATATTTTTTTTTAACGCATGGGCTAAAACCGACTGGGCTAAAGGATTTTTGGTTTGGGCTTCGTATTTGTCCATAACTACTGAATGGGCTTCGATGTATTAGGGTTGCTTCCGCATTTTGATAAACAAGAAAGACGGAGCCGTCGGCTTCTTCCAGATCCTTCATCTATGGTCGATTCCTCTTCAGTCTTCTCATCTGAGTAACTCGATCTTAATGACTCTCCGCAGTTCCTCAGATGACGAAACGTCATCCTGTAACGCCTCCAGAAGACTCCTATATATAGATTTCCACGGAGTAAGCATCGCTTCAGTCTCATCAGAGAAAGAGAGCGTGACCCTTTGGGTTTCCACAAACAATTGGAAGAGCGATCATCAGAAGAAGACGAGAGCGCCAAGGCTTCGTCGGCGCCTTCTAATCTAATGCTCGCCATTAACTAGAAGAAGACGAGCTCACTCGATCTCTAATGTCCTCTCTGCAACTACATTTCTTTCACTTAGTCCGAGCGCCCAAGCTCAGCTTCTAGAAGACGATCTAGACATCCTAAAGTACCTCCCCTCTTCAGCGATCCGTGTCCATCCGCCCGAAAAGACCTTCACATCTCTTATTACAAAGCTCTCTGCCTTTTGGAGACACCATTCCCAATCTCCCCCGAGAAGCATAACGTCAACACCATCTCTTTCCAATGGTTTGATGCCTTCAAGCAAAAGCAAAAAGCCACTCAGCAGAACATTTATTTTGAGAAAGTATGTTTAATTTTTATGTATTTTAGTTTTACTGGAACAAAAAGATTGAGAGATGAAAAATATTTGACTTTGGTTTAGATATTGAGACATTAGATAAGACTTTTGTAAAACCAACATTTGGTTCAGCCTTTTGATGATTGGTTAAATGCAGGCAACAAAGGAGGTGATGGGTTTCTATCAGAGGAAGAGATAAGGGCTTAGAAGTAATGAAATGTTTGAGAACGATGATATGCAGCCAGCAGCTGCTGAGACTCTTTAGCATGAGTGGTGGTGGTGGTGGTGGCCCGCAAACTCCAATGAACATGGGGGAAGATGGGTTTGGGTTTCACTTTTTTAGTCAGTCTTCTTCAATGGGTTTGGGTTCCACTAGCTTTTTCATATGTTATCTTTATCTATGTCTTTATACTAGATGTTTGAAGTGTTTTAGTTCGGTTGTGGGTATGACCAAACTGCACTAGCAGAGAATTGCTTAGATTTCCAGCGGAAGACTACACATAAGGCTACTATGCTAGATCAACAAACGTTACTGTGGAAGAGCATTTTGCAGAGGTTGAGCTTTGTTTGCTGCTCTTCAGGGGTGCGGTATTGAGAGGTAATGTCTTACCTTTTCATTTAATCTTCAAGAAAATGTCAACACGATTATCTTTGTATTCCAATAGTTAGTCTTGCACCAGCTCTGAATCCTCATGTGCCATCTGGGGAGAAACAAAGAAACCTACGAGTAAGCTTATAATTGTATCATCCGCATCTGCGGTAACTGTTAGCATATATTGTGCCAATAGTTAGATACTTTTTTGTATGCAAATAAGGTGTTGGCCATTTAGTCCACCGTAAACGTTTTTCTCAGTTTAGCTTTTGGTCATAAGTCAATCCTTTGATGTTTTTCAAATTAATTATGATTGCTTTCCAAAGCATAGTTCATCATCTTTTTACAATACAAATCTTCGAAAATCAATGACCACAACGAAAGAAAAAAATCACAAACACAGCTCACATTCATTTAGATAGAATAACATCATGTCCATGACCGACCCCGCACTTGCGCGGAGATTCCGCCCCTAGTTTATATAATAGCTAACATTTAATAGAAATCAGTGGTTGAATGCTTACGTAGTTTTTAAGCCACTTGCTTTCAAACATAATACGCTCGGCTAGTTCATCGTTTAACATAGAAGGACCAATCTGTATAACTCTGTAAACAAAATACAATGGTATAGTTGTCAATTACCAACAACATCATCAAAACGATATATTCAAAGGAATAACATATGTTCATGTATCTTGCCAGTCCTGCATCTTCTTATAATCTTCTTTACGCACAAACACCAAGCAGTGATCAGGGTCATCTTTGCTAGTTAGATCTATCTCTCGGTCATCTAATCGCATCGCTGACATCTTCAATGATTTTGGAGGTTCCAAAACATCCAATGAATCTTCGGGTTTAGCTTAAGAAGGATCAAAATCTTTAACAAATGTGTCTTGTGAAAGGATCTTCATGCAAATTTCCAAAAACTCTTGTGTATACGAAGATCAATAGCTGATGACTGAGTCAAGTTTACAAGAGGTAAATTGATATATGAATCATCAGTCTTTAACTTTTTTTTTTTGCAACCTGTTAACAAATATAAAAGGATATCATAGAGTAGAATATCATAAACGTCAAGTTCCAAAAAGCATATTAAACAAACAAACTTCAACTTCAAACTACATCCATTACATAAACGTCAAGTTCCAAATACAAATTACACATACAAAACTCAAGTTCAAAATAGAGCCATTACATAAACGTCAAGTTCCAAATACATATTCCAAATACATATTACACATACAAAATTCCAAAAACATATTACATATTAAAATTACAAAATGTAATTCCGCCTAGTTCCAAGTTACAACAACATAGCTTCAAAGACCTAAATTCAATCGCCTAGTTCCAAACATCCAAGTTCCAACAATTTTTAACACTTTCTCTTAATGGTTACATTTTTCTTTGATGGAGCTGTGTCTTTTTTGCTCGTGTTAGGACCAGTGTCGATTATGCTCTTGGTAGATCAATCTTCCCCGCCAATTCAGTCATCAGTAAAGTTGTTCTGAGCTATGTAACCTCAGCCACAATCTTCCCCAACATGTCGGTTACAACTGTCTCAAACTGCTCAGTTCTATCCGAAGCTGTTCTGAGCTGTGTAGTCTCAGTCTCAATCTTCCCAAACTGTTAGTTACAACAGTCTCAAACTGCTCAGTTTAATCTGAAGCTGTTTTGAGCTATGTAACCTCAGTCTCAATCTTCCCCAACCTGTCCGAGAATTGTTGACAGAATTTCTCCGCAAAAGTCGTAAAATAAGCTTGTACCAGACCCTCCAAAAACTTTTCATATCTGTGTCAATGTTCCCTTTAGATGAAGCAGCTAGCTGGCATACCACCTTCTTATTCCTTGACTCTGCTCCTCGTTCTGCATGTTTTCTCTTGTGTCTTCCCGAAACATCAGCGGTGCCATCAACACTCTCAGCAACATGACTATTCTCGCCAATCTCAGTATCAGCTGCTTGATCTTCTCCTTCCTCTTTGTCAGTTTCCTCAAATTCGGAGCTTGTAGCTTCTTTTACTCCCCAAACATGATTGTTTCAATCATGTTTTCTTTGGATCATATCCAAAACACGATCCACTCTTTCATCTTTTTTCTTCATCTTTCCTTGCAAAATCAGTAACCAAAAGGACTACTCCATCTATGTGAAATTTCATGAATGAATGCAAAATCCCCTACAAAACAATCAAATCATTAGTAGAGTGAACAAGACCAATCAAAACATTTTTATTAGAAAAATATATGCATACATTTTCTGGAAATAAAGTCTCAATGCCAATGATATCTTCATAAGAACATTTTGCACATCCTCTCCAATTACCACACAGAGGACATGTGAAATTGCCGCTGACTTTTGTGCCACAAATATCTCCTAAAGCATGAATAACTTCCATTATCTAAATTTGGAAACCAAACAAGAATCCTTCCATAGTACCCCTCCTTCTGCTCTAGTTTATCCCTTGTTTTATCAATCTGCTTCAGCAGGAAATCTAATTAGTACATATCTCATGGGTAATTCCAAAGCTTCTCCAAATCCGTCGCCAACTTCATGTAGAGAGATGTTGGAAATTCACCTTCTCATCTTTCCCCATCACTACACCATATAACGCAAAGATAGATCAGTCTCACCCTATCAACCCAAGTCCAGCTATTTCTCTCTTCCAAATACTTTTTTTTTTATGATCTGCAAGTTTATTTTCCTATATGTCTTTATCTGCCTGCTCCAAAAACCACCATCATTTTTCCATGTCACTAACCCACTGTTCTTCTCTTGCTTTACTTTTAGACCAATGCATGGTACTCTTGCAATCTGAAATGCAGAGGCCTCCTAGCAAAGGTGAACCCCTTCTCAAATCTCTTTCTTGTCATCAACTCCTTACACAAGAAAGAGTGTACCAGCCTCACCGAAAACTTTAGATTATTCTTCTTGATAACCATAATATGCGATAAAAGGGGATCTTTCATCACTTCCTCGAATTCTGGCTTCATTTTTTTGCTTCAGCAACTTAAGAAGTCTTAGTCGACAACGGTTATTAATCTTCTTAACCTGAGGTTCCAAGCTCTCACCGTATAGACGACTAGGCAACTCCAACTCCATACCTGAAAATTAAACACAATAAAACACAGTAGCTATCAATAACCAATATCACAGCTCAGTAAAATAATGTCTTAATACTCTATCAATACCCAATGTCACAACCAATGCAACTCAACAACTAGCATCAAAGGATTAGCATTCTCACTGTATCAATTCCAGTTTTCGAGTCTTTTAATTTTTTTTTAAGAAAAAACCCTAAAATTCCTAAATATATCCTAAAACAACGATTTGAAGCATGGACTGTGTGCGAAATCGTCCCTAATCATCACCTTACCACATGATTGAAGCCTAAACATCCTAACAAACTCAAAAAAACACCTTTTACCTTTGTATTTTTGAACTCTAAAAGTGGAGATAGAGTTTCATACTTTCAGGTTGAACAAAAGAGTGATAGATTCAAAAAAATCTCACAAAATCGTGTGGATTAGGCTGAAGAATCGTCCAAATCAGAGTGTAATTGAGTGAGTTAGGGTTTAAGAACTTAGGACTTTGATTTTCTCCCCTTTGTTCATGAAAGAGAAGAGAAAAAGATCCCAAAGAAATCGAGTTTAAAGAGTTAAAATCGTGTTTGATCGGTTTAAATCAACTGGGAATCAGTCCAGATATAACCGAAGAAAACCAAGAAATTGATTTGGGAGACTTACCTGGGCACGGGATCGATCTAGCATCAGCGATCGATCGATCCCAATGAGATCAGGCTTTGCCGATCGAGTGAACTGGACCAGTTCGATCAGTATATGCTACGTGTTTTTGTGTGTGTTATATTGATCAGGATCGACTGGTTCGGATCGACTGGGTGCTAACGGATCGATCGGTCCCACTGGATTGAGTACCTTTGATGTTTAGTTATTTTATTTTATTTTATTTGAGGATTTTTAATGTTTTCTTTTGTTTTAATTACTTAAATTATTTATTATATTTTAATATTTAATAACTGTTTTGTTAATTGTAATTTTGAATTTATAAATGAAATTAAGGTCAGTATTGCAATTTTAAAAATAATTAGCCTAATGAAATATATAGTATATGAAATTAGTCTAATGAGACATTATTACCATTTTTTGGCCTAAGAAACAATTTTTTCAATATATTATTTGTTAGTGATTTTGAAGTTTGGGAAACAACCGAAAACTATAAAATTTCTAATAATCATTTTCAGTTGCGTATTAATGATCAATCAAAACATTTGAGATTATTAATGACTCGCTGGTGTCAACTGAATTTGAAATTTTTCATTTTTTTAATTATATATGACTAATTCCGCTTGCTAGCCAATACAAATCATCAATTTAACGGTTGGTTTTTAATATCTAAAATATTACTCCTTCCGTTTCATATTAAGCGTCGTTTTAGAGAAAAAAATTTGTTACAAAATAAGTGTCGTTTTCGGTTTTCAATGCAAAATTTATTAATTGTATTCTGTTATTTGTTTTTCTATTAGTTGAAATATGGTTAGGTGTATAGGTAATTGTGTTTTTATATTGAAAACATGCAAAATTAATTGTTTTCTTAATCCGTGTGCACAAATCTAAAACGACACTTAATATGAAACAAAGGGAGTATATACTAAATTGAGATTGCGATTCTTATTTGATGTCAATTAGCAAACGTTTTATTGTATTACATATATAACTAGTTTCATAGTCCCCGCGCAAGCGCGGGGCCGGAGACAATGATGATGCTTGGATGGGATTTTGATGTTTGTTTTGTGAATATTTTTTTGTTTGGGTTTTAACCGAAAATGGTCAGGATTGAAATTTGTAAATCTTCCAGCATGATTGAATTGATATAAAAATGATTAGGAATTCATATGCTTTTGATATTTCCATATATTATTTTAGATGATGTTATCGAGTATTTGTGTTATTAGTGCTTTCATGTTCAAGAGTTGTGGTTTATGGTGTTGTTATTATCTAATTACTAGGTTGTTAGTATATTATTGTTAAATAGTTGAATGACATTAAAAATAAAATGGTTTTTAAGATGTTTACAAATTATACAAAGAAACATACTTTAATGGATAGAAAAGAGAAAGAGGGATCATGCTTGTTTAGGGCTTGTGCGGAATGTTTATGGGTTAATATTTATTAGTGAATAAAGAACTTTATTTATCAGTGAATAATTTTTTTTTATTTACAGATAAGAATGTTTAACAAATTGAAATGTGTCTGTATTTCCATATTTTATTTTTGTACGATTTAATCGGATCTTTATGTTATTAGCGATTTCATGACCGTAGGTAGCAAAACTTAGGTAGTTGTTAATATAAAACTCTAATATTGGAACGTAAAACAGTTTTTTTTTTCCAAAAGAAATTTTATTAGTTTTTTTTAAATGTGTCATGACATGTTTTTGAAAGTATATAATTGTAGTATAGTTTCTTTTAGATAGATTAATAATGATATAATTTCATATAATTATATAGTTGTATGCCTATTTCATTCGTAGTTTTTTTATACTATCTATGTTTCATATTAAGTGTTGTTTTAGACTTGTGCACACGGAATTAAGGAAACAATTAATTTTGCATGTTTTCTATATAAAAACCCAATTAACTATACACACCTAACCATATTTCAACCAATAGAAAAACAAATAACAGAATAAAATTAATAAATTTTGCATTGAAAACCGAAAACGACACTTATTTTGTAACAAATTTTTTCCTCTAAAACGACACTTAATATGAAACGGAGTGAGTATTTGGTAAAAATATTGTGGATAGTTTAAAAATGGGAATGGTGGACTAAAAAGGTTAAAGTGGTATAGGTCTATTTTCGAACACAATGAAAACGTAATAGCTGGGTTTTTAAATGCTTGGGCTTGAAAATCGGTGGGTCTTGAGTCACAATTTAGGTCTGAAACTGGAAAAACGGTTTAATCTCCTTTTTTTCCTCATCATCGACAGCTTCACAAGTTCTTGCGATTTCTGGCCTGATTGCATTTTCAGTGTGTGAGTTTGTAAAATTATAGTTATTCTAAAGCGTCATGGAAAAGAGATATGCTCACCTCAGCTAAGGCTGTCTCTGCCGCATTCCTTGCTCAGTGCTCATTTGTTGCTTTGTTGTTCTCAGAGCCTAAAATAAAAATGTTTGAATTTGTTAATTGAGTTTGACAGTTAAATAAATTGATTATCAAGCTTGATGTGTTTCCCTTATTACCATAGATTTATCTTAAATTTCCAATAGATAAATTTTGAATAAAACATAACTTACAAAAAATACTAACAAACAAAAATCATCAAATAATGAAAGAGAAGACAAAAAAAAAGATAAAGTTCTTTTGGCCAATTAGATCCATTAAACCACAAAATAAACAATAACTATTAAATATACTAAACACATAAACTACATTAAAATTCTAACTAAATTTATATAATAATTAATTAAAAGAAATATTAAACTTTTTGACCAATGAAAAACAGATAAAAGGATAACCTTATGAATTGTTGGATTAATCTAAATCTAAGGGTGCATATTTATTTTTCTCTCTCTTTCTCTCTGCAGACACATATTCCTCATTCTCTTCTCTCTTTTTTTGGTATGAATCTTCTCCTCCTCTTATTTCTTACTATTTTTTTTTCATATTTGATCAACAGAAAACATAAGAAGATGATAATGGAGTTGAAGAATACGAAGATTCGCTGGTGACGAAGCTCTGGAGGCTCCCCGGAGACGAATCCACGGCGGAGCTCAAGGTCGACTTCACACCATCATCTCACATGTGCTCAAACTCAACTTCACACCATCTTCGCAAACTCACCGTCACGCCATCGGTTCGAGTTCGCCGTCAATCTAGCCTAACAGAGAGGAGGAAGATTCTTCCCAAATCTCCATTATTCTTTTTCATTTCTTGCTCCTTTAATCTGCCGACGCATGGATCTGATATGTTTGTGATGGTGAGATTTAATGTTCTTTTGTGGGTTTGATACCTAGAAGATCTGAAAGCTGAACCGAAGATCTGCATATAATCTAACGGTTTAAAAATCCTACGACAAAAAAAGAAACTACGCAACTGATATCACTGAATATGCCTTCAAATTCAAATATTCAAGTTTTAAAAAGATCTTACCATTGCTACTTATATATTTTCATCATTTTATTCTCAGGGCATAATGAAGCAACTGTTTTTGTGCTTCGAACAACATCGGATCTCCTTTTTTCTAGTTCAACTCACTCACGCTGTTGCTGATGTTACCGACTTTCGTTGCTCTGTATTCTCCCTGAAGCTGCAACCAGTAGAGAAATCATTGAGAATTTTAGAGATGAAGGGTTGCTTTGTTTAAGATGAAGTATATATAAGGAGGATTTAAGGAGGTGTTACGAATCAAGACCATTAATAATGAATTGATTTAAGATGGGGAAATGGAGAAATTGATGAAGAGAACTTGTTTCTTACTTTCCTGGAAACTCAAGAGTCAAAACCCATTTATCATAACATAATATCGAACTTTTTTTAGTTTTTGAAGAAACCCATTTATCATTATCATATGACATAATATCGAAAAAAATGAAAAAATAATTTATTTCGAGTGAGACCCATATAATATGGCAGCTGCGTGGTTTGAACCCACAAACTGGCGGACTTAATTAGAAGCCTTAGACCACTTGGTTAAAGTGTATTTTGTTGTTCATAGCCATCTTACCAAGACTATGGGCTTTTAAAAAATAAACGCGGAGCCCACAAACCTGCTGACGTGGCGCGCTGGAGAGCCTTGAAACTGCCTCATTATAATGTTATCATATCGTAACATAATATCAAACTTTTTTTTATTTTTTTAAGAAGCCCATTTGTCATTATCATATGACATAATATCGAAAAAAATGAAAAAATAATTTATTTCGAGTGAGACCCATATAATATGGCAGCTGCGTGGTTTGAACCCACAAACTGGCATACTTAATTAGAAACCTTAGACCACTTGATTAAAGTGTATTTTGTTGTTCATAGACATCTTACCAAGACTATGAGCTTTTAAAAAATAAACGCGGGGCTCACAAACCTGCTGACGTGGCGCGCTGGATAGCCTTGAAACTGCCTCATTATAATGTTGATTGTTGTTATAGAAGAAGAAGAACTCTTGAATTCAGAAATTGTTGATATACTTATATTAATAATAAGAATCCAAATAAATGTTTAAGGATGTAACTTTTAATTTTAACATTATTTCTTTAAGAGTTGCGTTAATATAAAAGAAGTTGTCAAAATGTAGAAGTATATTTATTTTCATCTTATAACAATGTGTCTTTCCATCCTACATTAATTTAAAACTAGATCTCGACCCGCGCGGGTTTTTGTTTTCATTTATTTTTATATAAACATTTTGTTTTCAACTCTAAATTGGTATATATTATAACATATATGTGTCTATCAATTTTTAAAGCATAATAAGTTTACGGTATATTTTTTTCATTGAAAGATTGTTTCAAACTTTCACATGTATTTGTATCTTTATATATTTTTTTTTTGGATTATTATTTTATTATTAAAATCATAACTATATATATAAAGATTAGTAAAATATTATTTTATTGTCATATCCAAAGATATTGTAACATTTCATAAATTTAGAAAGTTTTTAAAAGATTAAACTTTTCGATTCATAGATTTACATTATCGAGTAAATAATTAAACATTTAGTTTTTGTTTAATTTTTAAAATAAACTATATAGTTTAAAATTTTTTTTCATTGGTTTAAGGTAGTAAAGATTAATCATTGTTAGATAATATGATTTTTGTTAAAAAAAATCTTTATAATTTTAAAAGTTAACATCGGCAAATATTTAAATAATTAATATAAGGAGGTATAGTATTACAACATTAAATTATATCTATTTAATTTATACTATCTATAAATCTAATGGATCATCTATTCTTTAATTTCAATTATTTATAATCCAATAAAATTTTTTGGTAGGCCCAAAATTTAAATGATAAGATTAGAGATTAAATGTAACATGATTTTCTAGGAATTTAGTCCAATAAAAATTTCTGGTAGACAAAAAATTTAAATGATAAGATTAGAGATTAAATGTAATATAACTTTATAGGAATATGTCCATTAGGTCCATTTTTAAAAAAATCACACATGAATCAAGATTGTGACTTCTGTTTCAATATATAAGATAAATTGTTAAAATGTCAAAAATGTAACTTTTCATTCTAACATTCTGTCTTGTCATCTTAAGAGTATATTGGTTTAAAATATATTTTTAAAATGTATTGTATTTCATCTTAACAATGTGTCCTTTTGTCATGAAAATTGCATTGATTTAAAAGTTTTCAAAACCTTTAAAGATGTCTCCTTTCAAGCATTTCATGGGTTTAAAAAAATTGTCAAATGTGTAGATATGTAGTTTTTCATCATAAGAATTGGATTGGCTAAAACATTTTTTATGCATGAGTGGATCGTTAGAGATTAAAGTGAATCTTTGTAACCGCTTAAGTGATCACATCAATTGCTTGGTGAACAGTTGCAACTGATTGAATTAAGCATTCCTAACTGTTGGTGATTGTAATTTTTAGCGATAAATCATAGCAATTTTTGGTATAAATCATTGCAGTTGTTGGTGAGTGTAGTGTGTAGTGATAAATTGTTGCAATTTGTTATCCATTGAAACCTTTAGCTACGCATTGCAATTGTTGGTAGAAGTTCAATTCTTTGGAGTTTTGGAAAAGACAAAGCAGATTTGGTTAGATTCTGACCTGTGAGTGGGAATCTACATCATTGATGTTTTTGGGGATGATGTTTATGTGGAGATGAAATATAGGGGAGGAGGTTGTGGTTGAAATTTACGTCATTGATGTTTCTGTGGAATCTATAAGCCCCACGAAATGTTGACGTTTTTTAAGGTTGCGTAACAAATTATTTATCGTCCATAATTAAATAGGTAATCAATCAGTGCATGGTATAATATCTTCTTTAAGTGACGTACCAATATGATCCACTCGTCATTGTCAAAGGTTAAATCTTTCAGTTATTAGTGGCTAGTTTACACATTCCCCAAACTAACTTTATCATCTATAATGTACTTTTTCGTTTTTTTTCTCTATAATAGAGTGTGTTCTTCTTTAATGTATTTATATATTTGTTTTAAATGAATATTTTAAATATATTTTATTTTTATTTTACCATTAAGATCTTTTATTTACATAATTTATAAATTAGTCCCACATTTTACATATAGTAATGTTAAATTTTAAAACATATATTTATGTAAAACCTTTTGAAAATCAGTTCAAACATTACAATTGGCTGATTTTTAAACCCAAAATCAATTACTCTAACAATATGTAAGTAAGTTATGAAGTTTTTTTATAACTATATATAACTAACAAATTTTTGTCATAATTAGTAAGAAAAAAATTAAAGGGTCATTTAACTAATTTTTTTAATTTTAAAGTAAAGAAAAAATATTTTTGTTGATAATTATGAAAAACTAAAATTTAAACTATTTTTTAAACGGCTGTTTTAGAGTATAAATATTATTTCAAAAAGTAACAATCTTTAGATTATTTTAGAATTAAAAAGTCAAAATGATTCGACCAGAATTTCTCTCTATAATAGAATTTATTACAGAATATATAAATAGGTTGGAAATGCTCTAAAATAACAAGCTAAGCGGTCATTCTTATTAGAGACTCATAGCATTTAACAATTGTTTTGGATTCTTGGTACTGATATTTGATACTTATCAGTAATCTGGAATCTCTAGTCGTTTTTATCAAGTTTAAGTTTATGGAGAGGAAGCTGCTTCTTACAGTGTCGATCATCATGAATCTTGTATTTACTATTCATATTCTTTATAGAAACTCAACCACATGGAATCCGACTTGGACCAGTAGAGCTGCTATTGAAGCAGAGGATGCAGCCTCTGTGTCATGCTCAGGCCATGGAAGAGCTTACGTGGACGGTATTGGAGTCCTTGGCGGCAAGCAACCTTCTTGTGAATGCAACAATTGCTATACAGGCAAAGATTGTTCTATTCTTCTCTCAGATTGTCCTGTCAACGCTAACTCGTATGCAAAAAACCCTATGATTGGATCCATCGTTTCGACAGTATGACCAAACTAATCTATTTTTCTTTTTTATTAACTTTGTGTATTTCTTGTTTGTTTTTCGGGTTTTGAAGAGGAGACCCTTTGTTCTTAGAGCCTTTCTGGATGCGACAAGCAGAGAGCAGCGCGGCTCTGGTCTCGGGATGGCACAGGATGAGTTATATCTATCAAGATGGGACATATATGTCGGAAGCGCTTGAGACGGTCATCAGGAAACTGCATAGTGTGGTGGGAAACGCTGTTACAGATAACAGGTTTGTAATATTTGGAAGTGGAAGCACACAATTGCTTGCAGCAGCTGTTCATGCCTTGTCTTTGACAAACTCATCATCATCAGGACCGGCAAGGCTTTTGGCTTCAGTTCCATATTACGCTGTAAGCAAGCTCTGTTATGGCTTTATGTAAACAAACATATTGGTTGTTTTGACCAGTCTGTGTGTGTAGATGTACAAGGAGCAAGCGGAGTTCTTTGACTCAGTACATCTCAAGTTTGAAGGAGATGCGTTTGCGTGGAAGAATAGCGAGCGCAATGATAATACCACACAAGTTATAGAGGTAGTGACATCTCCGAATAATCCAGATGGGAAGCTGAAAAGAGCGGTTCTTGATGGTCCTAATGTCAAAACAATTCATGATTACGCCTATTACTGGCCTTATTTCTCCCCTATAACTGTTCCAGCTGATGAAGATTTGAGCTTGTTTAGTCTCTCCAAGACTACAGGTCATGCTGGCTCTAGATTCGGGTAAACAAAAATAAATAAAAAATGTATCAAAAGATTTGGATTGGTCCCAACAGCTCACAAGTGTTTTTGTTTTTGCAGGTGGGGATTGGTAAAAGACAAAACTGTTTATGAAAATATGAAAAGATATATCACTTTGAGTAGTATGGGAGTTTCTAGGACAACACAGCTTCATGTTCTTCAACTGCTCAACGTAGTAGTTAGGGATGGAGGCGATAATATATTCCATTTTGGTCATGAAACTTTGAAGAAAAGATGGGAGACACTGAACAAGGTCTTGTCACTCTCTACACGTTTCTCGCTCCAGAAAATCAAACCTGAGTACTGCAACTATTTCAAGAAAGTCAGAGACTTTACTCCTTGTAAGTTTTTGTTCTCATGCAAGAATAAAAAAGAAAGCTGAGATTTTTCTGTTTTAAGAAGAATTGGTCTGTTTTAAATTTATTTGTTTGATTTGAAAGCTTATGCATGGGTGAAGTGTGAAAGGCCAGGAGACGCAAACTGCTATGAGATATTCTCAGAGGCCAAGATAACAGGACGTGATGGCAAAGTGTTTGGATCAGAGGAAAGTTTTGTGAGATTGAGTCTAATCAGATCACAAGATGACTTTGATCATCTTATTGATATGTTGAAGAAGTTAGTCTTCCAAGAAGGTGTAGAAGCTCATTCTATCTGAAAACTTGATGTTGTCAAAAAATGTCTTCAGTTCAATATTATGTAGTACCGTATTTGTGCCAGTATAATTAAGCCTACAATGCCCGTTGTATGAAAGCTTTGTAAATATTGTGAAAATCAGTCAGTATATTTATTTATCTATCTATCTATCTATCTTATACCTTATATATTAAAAAAGAAGCATTGTAATAAATGCATTCACACTATAATAGACACATGGCAGCCTCACCAATGATTTGATAATAAGTATGCTAACGCGTTCACACTATATTCATAAATGTGTTCACACTATGTACTTTGCGTTTTTTTAAATATACAACTCACATACATGGTTCCAATAAAACTCTGGATTTTTTGGTTCGAATAAAAATAGATAACGAATCAAAAGCCAAACTATATATATATTATTTTTATTGTTTACGGATAAAGTTGAACAAAATATTCATAAATTTTGATTCAATTTGTTATCTGTTTTGATTTGAACCAAAAATTCTGGATATCCGTAACTCTACGAAACAAATCAAATACTAAAATACAATATCAAAAAAAGAAGCAAATCACAAAAACCAATATTTTTAGGAACATATATCTAATTCAATCTGTTATATGCATATATATACATATATGTAAAGAATTATATATATATACGTTATATATAGTATACTTTATATCAGTTTTACAATATTTTTATGAATTAAATTTATTATATTAGGTACTAGAATTTAAAAAGTTAAATAATGTTTTATTTTTGTAATAAAATGTTCTTATTAAATTCTTCAATTATTTTTCAAATTTTATTTTATCTACGGATCAAATCGGATATTCTTTTAAATTCTAAAACATTTCGGATATCCGAGTCACCGAATATCTAGGTGGCTAAAGATCGAATCGACACTAATGCTTCCAAATACCCAGATATTCGATCTGTGTCCACCTCTATTTACAGATACAATTTTATTTTATTTATATGAAAAAATGAGTAATGTCAAGGCCTTTTTTATTTTAAATTAATTTTAATTTATCTTTATTATTTTGAACAAAAATATCATTTAATATTAATTAACAATATCTTTATATATTTGTCAACTATTTTTATATACTTTTTACATACATATGCATGAGCACCTTGATGTGAGCACCTTGTAACTAAGTTTCTAGGACAACACAGCTTCATGTTCTTCAACTGCTCAACGTAGTAGTTAGGGATGGAGGCGATAATATATTCCATTTTGGTCATGAAACTTTGAAGAAAAGATGGGAGACACTGAACAAGGTCTTGTCACTCTCTACACGTTTCTCGCTCCAGAAAATCAAACCTGAGTACTGCAACTATTTCAAGAAAGTCAGAGACTTTACTCCTTGTAAGTTTTTGTTCTCATGCAAGAATAAAAAAGAAAGCTGAGATTTTTCTGTTTTAAGAAGAATTGGTCTGTTTTAAATTTATTTGTTTGATTTGAAAGCTTATGCATGGGTGAAGTGTGAAAGGCCAGGAGACGCAAACTGCTATGAGATATTCTCAGAGGCCAAGATAACAGGACGTGATGGCAAAGTGTTTGGATCAGAGGAAAGTTTTGTGAGATTGAGTCTAATCAGATCACAAGATGACTTTGATCATCTTATTGATATGTTGAAGAAGTTAGTCTTCCAAGAAGGTGTAGAAGCTCATTCTATCTGAAAACTTGATGTTGTCAAAAAATGTCTTCAGTTCAATATTATGTAGTACCGTATTTGTGCCAGTATAATTAAGCCTACAATGCCCGTTGTATGAAAGCTTTGTAAATATTGTGAAAATCAGTCAGTATATTTATTTATCTATCTATCTATCTATCTTATACCTTATATATTAAAAAAGAAGCATTGTAATAAATGCATTCACACTATAATAGACACATGGCAGCCTCACCAATGATTTGATAATAAGTATGCTAACGCGTTCACACTATATTCATAAATGTGTTCACACTATGTACTTTGCGTTTTTTTAAATATACAACTCACATACATGGTTCCAATAAAACTCTGGATTTTTTGGTTCGAATAAAAATAGATAACGAATCAAAAGCCAAACTATATATATATTATTTTTATTGTTTACGGATAAAGTTGAACAAAATATTCATAAATTTTGATTCAATTTGTTATCTGTTTTGATTTGAACCAAAAATTCTGGATATCCGTAACTCTACGAAACAAATCAAATACTAAAATACAATATCAAAAAAAGAAGCAAATCACAAAAACCAATATTTTTAGGAACATATATCTAATTCAATCTGTTATATGCATATATATACATATATGTAAAGAATTATATATATATACGTTATATATAGTATACTTTATATCAGTTTTACAATATTTTTATGAATTAAATTTATTATATTAGGTACTAGAATTTAAAAATTTAAATAATGTTTTATTTATGTAATAAAATGTTCTTATTAAATTCTTCAATTATTTTTCAAATTTTATTTTATCTACGGATCAAATCGGATATTCTTTTAAATTCTAAAACATTTCGGATATCCGAGTCACCGAATATCTAGGTGGCTAAAGATCGAATCGACACTAATGCTTCCAAATACCCAGATATTCGATCTGTGTCCACCTCTATTTACAGATACAATTTTATTTTCTTTATATGAAAAAATGAGTAATGTCAAGGCCTTTTTTATTTTAAATTAATTTTAATTTATCTTTTATGTATTATTTTGAACAAAAATGTCATTTAATATTAATTAACAATATCTTTATATATTTGTCAACTATTTTTATATACTTTTTACATACATATGCATGTGCACCTTAATGTGAGCATCTTGTAACTAAGTATTCACCACAATTGAAGTATCTAAATTTTTTGAAAGTTGAAATATTTTTTCTTAATGTTTCTTTCACTACCGACCAAATTGTAATGAAATGATTTGTCCCTAAATTTTTTTAAAGTTGAAATATTTTTTCTTAATGCTTCTTTCACTACCGACCAAATTGTAATGAAATGATTTGTCTTAATAATTTTCTTTTTTTTTCTTAAACTATTATCTGTTTAGAAACTATAATATGAAACTGTTGGTTCGACATGACGACTATCTAAAATTCATAACATGAAAATAAATAAATAATATTAATTTTTGGTTTTTACCCGAAAAAAACAAAAAAAATCAAACATTTTAACCGAATAAACTAAAATGAATATTAATTTAAAATAATAGTTATATTTTAGAAGATTAAAAACCAAAAAAAAAACTTAAAACCGAACGACTATCCAGATTAAACAGATTTAATGTCTTTTTATTAAAAATAACGAAACGAATAATTACATCACCCGCAAGGCGCGGGTTATTACCTAGTCTTTATATATAAAGTTGGGTTTGCTTCTCTCCTATGGTGTTCACGTAGGATGCCACGTCATTAAATCAGTTCCTGACAGTGCGACATGTGTCCCGGCTATGAAACTCACCATTTCATTTATTTTGTTCAACGAGATATTTGGGCTTTTGTTGAAGTTTGGCTGTGTCTTAGAGCATCCACAATGGTGGACTTGCTATTTGAGTCCTTGAGATTATTATAGTATTTTTTTTGTTTTTTTTTGTTTTTTGTTTGAATAGTTAAGGACTCCGCACTATTTTGTGTGTCCAATGGTGTTCCCATTTTAGGAGTTCTTAGAAATTAAAAAAAATGTAAAAAGTTACCCGCCAAAACCAGCATTCATGTCCATCACATTCCTCACGCTAGACCAGTTTACAGCTAAACGTTCAAGATAGACATCAGATACAATCTCTGACCATTTCTCTGTATTTTTCTTGGATGTTTTTGTGTCAGCCGAAACACTTTGAGGCTTTACACTCACAAGCTGTTTATGCCATAGCTCAGGCCACTTCTGGACACCTCCACTCGGTAACTTCGAGATGCATTGGCGGAGAGGAGCATACCTAAGATTTAATATTAAAAAAGGAGATGATAGAAGTGTACATACAAATATAGTTTTATGTGAATGTGATACGAGTTTTTTTATACCATGAAGCATTTACTTCCTCTTTAGAACAAAGAGGTGGTTATAGCAAGACTCTGAAGTTGGCTTTTGATATATCATGAGTCCTCTCCCCGAAGAGTCAACCGTCTTTGCCACAACCTTCCAGCAAATGGATTTAGTCAGAGAAACAATTGTTGCAAAAACATAAACATAAAGAATCAAGATTCAAAGATCAATGATGAATTAAAAAAAAAAA
>NC_027755.1:7767876-7786124 GCF_000695525.1 Brassica oleracea var. oleracea
GCTGCGACGGAACCTGAGGTGAGAACTCGATTGGGATCGGATGAGATCGCTAGCTTAGCAGTTGGTTCAAACGAGATCGATGGCTGGGAGAAGGTGTTGACGGCGCATAGTTCGCGGGACCAAGGGATCAGTCTAGGGTTGGGCGACGAAGAAGAAGAGGAAGATGATAGAGGAGCCATGGTGTGCGATGATGGGGCGAGCGAGGAGAGATTGAGAGAGAGCCAGGGAAGAGAGATAGAGAGAGCGAGGGAGAAAGAGGAGAGTAAGGAGACACGTGTATTAAGGATCAAGTCCTTCCAATCATTCTTGAAGGACTGATCCGTCGTTAGTTAAACCAAAATTTTATTATTATATTTCATTAATCTTAAGGATTAATGCTAAGGATTCCTCACGGACCGCCTTTGCGGATGGTCTTAGCTTCTTAAGCCTAGACCATAAGAGAAACCTGCGTTTTTTAGGGTTAGACATGTGCTTATCTTTGCCTCCACGACGAGACTATTAAGGTTTTGAGATTGCTCTTTCATCTTCTTCTTCATGATACCAAATGATATCAGTTACAGAATAATCCTCGTAAAACCCTCTATTTATCTTCCAAAGCGGTGGAGATTCGACTATAAAAAGGTGAACTTTCCTACTTTGAGAATTATCCTTTGATTCGTTCTAAACTAACCAACAAACTAATATTGTGAGCTGTGGATAACGTTTCAGTCTCCCTCTCCGATTTACAGACGGGCTGCTCCTCCTCCACCATTTAGGTCCGGTTGCTCCGTTTCTAGAGGCCAGGAATGTCCGCTGTGGTGATGCCTTCAAGCTCCACCACTTCGTTCATTGCTCACTAATACAACATTGAAAATTATACTGGTCACAACTGATTTGAATGTCAGAGAAATGTAAGCAGCTTTCTATCTGCTCAAATACTACTTAATTTTAAATTAAACGAGCTCCTGCAACCCACTATTTTATGCTCTTTCTATGTCGATGAAGAAGAAGGCTAAGGTTCTTTAAGTTATTTCTAAAAACTTCAACATATTCTCAAGAACAGGGTTTGGTTGCTGACGATAAACAAGAAAGTCTTGGTAAGAGTTCAACATTGTAAACTAATGATCTCTTATGTAATTTGACTATTTAGTGGTGGATATTGATTGGATTTTGAATTAAGCAGGAAGCAACATAGATTCTTGTTAAGCGATTGGGTCAATTAAAAGCAAAGAAGAAGCTATTGTAGAAACAGAGGAAATAAGAAAATCCAAAAGCTAAAGCCATGAAGATTATGGCTTAAATGGAATCTTATTCAAATGACAGTGATTGTGGCATAGGAAAAGTTGTTGACATGAGCTCTTTCGGAAATAAGGCTACACTGATTCTGTAGTTGTTACATCCATAATCTGAAGTAGAAACCCTTCTTAGATTGTAAGAACACCGATAAAGCATTGATGCTTGCTCTACTGAAACCAGCTGCTGCATCGATAGCCTTTTGCTCAATTGTTAATCTTGGAGAGATATTGAAGAATGTAGAATTAGTTGTAGTTGTTTGATTGCCACTGAAAAGCGTAGAAGTTTGTATTGGAATAAAGTTCAAGAATTAAGGAAGAGTTGTGTTATTGGATGAGTTTCAGAAGGCAATGATGGTCAGGGAAGGGTCTGTTGTGGCTTGCAAGTGCTTGGGGAAGTGATGAGACTGTCAAAATGGTAAAGTACTAAACGAGTCTGATCAGTGATGACTTCTGTTAACACCTTCCAAGGCCATTTGTATTGGAGTTGGGTTGCAGGATGTGGATACTTTATTTTTTCTATATAATACCTTATGGAGTAGAAACCCTTCCTAGCATGTAAGAACACCCATAAAGCATTGAAGCTTTCTCTATATATTATGTTCTCCTCTCTCCCTCTGCACTGTCAACGTCTGTAGTCTGTACCAATTTTTTTCTGTGTTGCTAATGGTATTAAAAAAGTAGAACCTAAGGGTTAACTGGAATTGGTATAACATAGTATTATGTTCTAGACTAACGTGAATTGGTATAATCTGATGGTTTTCTTTAGGTTTCATCATTACGCTTCTTAATATAACACATACAGTAAAAGTAAAATAAATATGAAAAACAAAATTACAGACCGAATATGTTATAATGTTAATCGAACATAGCTATCAGAAGAAAATAAAAACGTATAAGATGTAGTTGACTATATTGGGTAAAAAAACATAGTAATGGCATTCTCCAACGATACAGTCCCTTTGCATTTCCAATATTAGATCATTCCAATAGACATGATTTGTTTGGTGTTTTAGTACCAACACCTGCAAATTGTAATGGGTCTTTCTTTGTTATGACCGGGATTGAAGAAAATCATTTGTGTGACCAAAGCTATCATCAATGGCTTTCTGTGGCAATATCCTACTATTTTTTATCAAGTTATTTTTTATAAAATTAATCTTAGAAGATTTGAAAAATCTGGTATGACTATAAATAGAAATCACGTTCTTTCTAGGGTGATCATCCGATTCGGAAAACATGAAAGTCAAAAGAATAAAAAGTGTTTTCTTCTTTTTTTGACTTTTGTCTAGAGAGTTTGGTTCTGTGTTCTTAAAATAATCATTTTTAAAGTGAATAAAATACATCACTTTATCATATAATTTATACTAGATTCTAAAACACAAGTAAGACTAGAATCTTAACACTCGCCTTACACAATAGAAAATTTCCATAAATTGTAATTGTTGTCATGATTCTACGGTTTATTACGTTAACCGACACAAACCAAACTTAATACACTTAATTTGTTATTATTTTATGGTCCACTTGCTAATTCAATGCATAAAATAATTTATATTAGCTAATATTCTTGCTTCAACAAATTTTAAAAAAAAACTAAAATAACCTCTAAAAATAAATACTACTAGCATATACAAATCATATAAATCAGAGGCCACGGCAATAGTCCAATTACAAAGCTCATGTTATTTCCACTAATGCATTCACATATATAACAAAAATCACATTCCATATATGTATAAAACACACACAGTTAATTGAAAAGTATAGCCACCTACAAAAGCTCAAAGACAATTCAAAGCACATGATCTTCATTCTTAACCATCCATCCAGTGATTTGAACTTGATACAAACAAACCAACTACAACAATGTCAATTGCCATATTAACAATCATATATATCTTTTTTTGTAAAAAAAAATTTAACATATATGATAAACTATATTTCAAATGACAACATGCTCATGTTACCTCCTCTTAATGATCATGTTTATATATGTAAAACAGTGTTCCCGCGTAAACAAAATTGATAACTATCAGATTAGATTCCTTCCCTCATGTTACCTCCTGTTACTTTATGTAAATATATATAATATTACATAAATAATTATATAATTAATTATTATATTTTAACTAAAATAAAATTCTAACAAAAACCTACTGTAAAACTAAATTTAGTAAAAAAAAAGTATAACATAATCCAGTAATATATATATAATTAAATTAAATAAAAATATATGAATCTATTTACAAATTTGTTTCTTTTCTACTATCAAAAATGAAAAAAAATAATCTCACTCATTTGTTTTGGTCATGCAACCCCGGAAAATCACAAGAAATGATGTAAAACCACATCTAATTATTAATTTATAATTAAAACATAAATTACTAAACAAAAGAAAATCATTTAAACCTCTTAACAAAATAATATCATCATACTTAATAAAAATAATAAGTTGTATTTATTTTTGAAAAAATCAAAGCCAATTTGGTTTATTTAGAAAATTATCTTCTAAAAAATAATATGTAGTATTTATTTTATAATAGCATAGCCTATTATTCAGATAACATGATTTATTTAGTGTTCAAATCCAATATCATATAAAATTATGTATATTTTTAAATAATAACAACTAATATTAAATATTTACTCTGATTGCTTAAATTATTTATTGATCGGCTTCCCGCCCGTAGGGCGGACCTACCCTAGTATCTTCTTTATATATAAAAAAGAGTGATCTCTCTCCTGGTTAAGTCACCTCAGCATCCATGTCACAAATTCGAGCTTTAAGGAGCTGACACATGTCTATTTACCGAAAACACATCGTTTTAAAGATTTTTCAAAAATGTTTTGAAAATAATGAACTTGTGAACAAAATAGTATTTTGAGATTGATTCTGATTTGAAAAAGTGTTTATAACCTCTTATAAAGGAAACTATGCAACTATAAATAATCTATAAAATATTTTCAAATTTTATGGATTATATTTCAGAAGTTTTAAAATCATGATAAATAGTTTCATAAATCTTAATAAATGGTTTTATAACTCAATAAAATAATTTGTTATCTATTAATTTATAAACTTAAAACTGATTTACGAATTTTATAAATTATTTTTATGATTATTTGATATTTAATTTTAAATAAGTTACAAATCTGTTAACCTTCATAAATGTTTTCTAAGATCCTATTAATGATGAGTAATTCTTCATGATAAATGGTTTTATAAATCTTTGTAACATCTTTAATAGATATTTTTATATTTATTTGTAAACTCTAGTTAATGATACTAATCATTATTGATAATTTAAAACCTTAAAATGATTACCAATTTTTTTATATAATTATAAATTATTATATATCTTTTATAGACCATTAGAAATGAATCAATATAAATGACTTTAATTTTTTCCAAAATATATATATCAATCACCACAGATGATTTTAAACTAATGTAAATAATTTATAAGCTCGTTATATGATGCATAAATAGTTATTATATTTTTTTAATTAAAATTATATGTTTTATATATGTATATTATGACTTATATAGGAAAATAAAACTTTTTACGCGTGTCTATGAATTTATAATAGAAAAGTAAAGCTAGTATATTAGTTTTATTAACTTTTTTAATGACATGCTTCATATAATTTATAAATAAATTATTAGTGAAAAAAATAAAAGATGAGGTATTATATAGAATTTCTATAATTGCTACCATTATTTACTATAAATAATTATTCATAAGATTATAAAAAAAATTTGGCAACTAACATTAATTGGTTTTAGGATTTCCTTTTTTTGATTTGATTAAAATAAATAGAAACCAAAAATCATAGACCAATGAAATTATAAGGATTCTTTTCAAACTCTTTATATAAATGACACCTCAAAAGAAATCACTAAAGTGACTTCTCAATTAATATATAAGAGGATTTAAATAAATAAAAACTAAAAATCATTGACCAATAAAATTATAAGATTTTTTTTTTTTCAAAATGCTTGTATGAGTGACACGTAATATATAGGAGGATCTTTTAAAATATAAAAATATTTTAATCATTTTCAAAAGTGATAACTTATCTATTATAACTCATTGTCATTGGAAAATGATGAATGTTTTTTAAAATTATATATTTGACTGTTTTGCATTCATTTGAAACATTTTTGAATATATATATATATATAGAGTGAATGAGTGAGTTTACTTATTATTATTAGGTTTACATTAATTACTTTTCTGGAATCTTTGATTTATTGTATTCACTATAAATATAAATATATTAAAAACCATTTTCTAATTGTTTTCGTAGTATCATATGTTTCAAAATGTATATTATCAATTTATATAATGTAATCTATGATATTTAATTGTTTCTATAAATAAATTATATTAATTCATCTTTATTTAAGATATTTAACTGTATGCATGGAAACATATATTAGATTAGGTAATTCAATGGTTAGTTTCCTTTTAAAAACTTTAATTAAATAAATAAAAAATTGAAAATCATCTACCAATCAAATTATAACAATTAATTGGAAAGTTCTCCTATAAACGACACGTCAACAGAAATCACTTAAGTGACTTTTCAATTCATATATAGAGGGATTTAATTTTCAATAAGTTACAAATCTGATAACCTTCATAAATGTTTTCTAAACTCCTATTAATGATGATAAATTCTTCATGATAAATGGTTTTATAAATATTTGTAACATTTTTAATAGATATTTATATATTGATTTGTAAACTCTTGTTAATGATACTAATCATTATTGATAATTTAAAACCTTAAAATTATTACTAATTTTTTTATATAATTATAAATTATTATATATCTTTTACAGACCATTAGAAATGAATCAATATAAATGACTTTCATTTTTTGCAAAATATATATCAATTACCACAAATGATTTTAAACTAATGTAAATAATTTATAAGCTCGTTATATGATGAATAAATAGTTATTATAATATTTTTATTAAAATTATATGTTTTATATATGTATATTATGACTCATATAGGAAAATAAAATTTTTTACGCATGTCTATAGTAGAAAAGTAAAGCTAGTATATTAATTTTATCTTTTTTTAATGACATGCTTTATATAATTTATAAATAAATTATTAGTGAAAAAAAATAAATGATGAGATATTATATAGAATTTCTATAATTGCTACCATTAGTTACTATAAATAAGATTATAATTTTTTTTTGGCAACTAACATAAATTGGTTTTAGGATTACATTTTTTAGATTTGATTAAAATAAGTAGAAATAAAAAATCATTGACCAATTAAATTATAAGGATTTTTTTCAAACTCTCTATACAAGTGACACCTCAGCAAAAATCGCTAAAGTGACTTATCAATTAATATATAGGAGGATTCTAATTGTTACGGGCTCTGCTATATATGTTTTTGGGCTTATGTTTGGATGTGGAGACCAGCCCATAAGATAGAAACTAGCTTCTTCTTCGATAGTAGGGTTCATTTTATTCTTCGATCCGTGAGCATATTCACCACTAACAATGGAGTTTCTGGAAGATGCGTGAGTTGAGTGGTCTTGAAGATTTTCTGTTAGAAGATTCGATTGCGTCTTTACGGCTTCGTTTCTTATCCTTCGAAACGTTAGAAGTTATTAATCCATCGCTTTAACAAACCTCTTAATACCATCAACCCACGTCAACCAATCTGACATTGAATGCATCTTATCTCTATGTAAGTCGTTCTCTCTGCACCTATAAAAGTTAAGCCCTCTTTCCTTGAACATCATCATCTCAACTTGTGAAAACGACGAAGCAATCTTACTTTCTCTAAAATGGCTTCCTCATCAATCCTTCTTTCTGATCTGATGTTTGGCTGATGTTCTTCCACTGTTGATGTTAGATTACTCAGATTCTGGGAAGCCTGGAACGTCAAACGCGGTGGCGAGTTATGCTCTTCAAAGGTAATTATGTTCTTAAACTCATGTTCATAGTGTTCATCTGTTCATAAATTCATGTTCTTAGTGTTTTTAAACTCATGTTCATAGTGTTCTTAAATTGAACATTATGAAACTGTTATATTCGGATCTCAGTTAACAATCTTCTGAAAGATTAATTTAGAAACCGTTTGTGATTCTGTTCTTTAGCTCATGTTCATAGTGTTCTTCTCTTCTAAAACTCATGTTCATACTGTTCTCTTGATGTTAAATTCATGTTCATATTGTTCTGAAACTCAACATTATCAAGCTGTTATATTCGGATTTGTATTGAAATCTTTTGAATGATTAATGCAGACTTAATATAAACGTGTAAAAAATGTTTTTGCGTAACAGGAACTATATCCACCTCAGCTGAAGAGGAAAAATGGAGTAGTCTTCTCGAGATCATGGAAGCTATTGTTGACCAATCACCACCCACTCTTCTTCCTTCAGAAAGTTTCTCCTATGAGTTATATCTTCATTCATCTCCACATGGTAATAATATATTTTTTCATTCATTCATCTCCCCGGAGTAGTTACTAATTTCAAGATATTCTACTACTCTACACTCTCTTTCAGTTTGCAAAAGGACCCAGTCGAAGCTCTGCAAAGGAACTAATGGTGTGTCTTATATAGAAATCCCTATTACATCCTTTTCTATCCAATTCAAATGTTGAAATTACCAACTTTGAAAAACATCTCAGGAACTTTCTTTCTTGAAGAAATACGACGACAACTTCTAGCGTCATACTTCATAGATGCATGGTCTCTGGTTGCAACGCTTAAGAATCTGTCTGGTTAGTTCTCCGTTTAAACTCCAGGAAGATATCATATCATCATCATCTGGTTGTTACTATTATCATCTGAGGTTTCTTTGTTTTAAACCACCAGTAAAAAAAAATATCTTGATCATATAGATTTGTGCTAATCATGTATTGCAAGATTATAGGATTTATTAGCAACATAACACTGATTGGTGAGTTATATTTTTAACTGAGATTTCAAGATTCATCATCTTTAGTGTTTTGTCATCATCTGGTGTAGCTTCTAACTCAATGGAATCAGAGCTTAAATACACTTTAGCTTGTGATGGGACTTTGGAGAGGAGGTAGACGTTCACCTCATGCACAGTATTATTTGTAGGTGTCAAGACATCTCTCTCTTGTAAGTACTACTTGCTTCGATAGTTCTGGAGGAAGTTAGGATATGCAGCATCTGCTAATGCTTCATGTGGAGTTTCAGAGTTAGATATCAGTCATAAATTCACTAAATATCATTCTGATTTCTTTTACAGAAACTAACCACACCATTTCTCTGCACTGCTGACTTGGAACACCTCATGACTCACAGTGACAGCAACCAGCGTATATACAGGGCCGCGGAGACACATAGGGTTAGCATCAATCTGGATACGTTCTTCTGCTATCTCTGGTCCGATTTTTTTTTTTTTTTAAATTGACTAAATCACTTTCATCGCAGGAACAACAGTCAATCTGATGTCCAACCCTTTTGAGCTTATACGAAGACGTCGTTTTCAGAAATACAAATACTAATAGTTTGAGACCCTTGACTCTGTTATTTAATAATTGGTTTAAAATACAGAGTCCCTAATATGTATTTAATGTGTCCCAGTGATTCAATATATCCATGGAATGTATCGTACTACTTTATTTACGCAGAAAATAAAATAAATATATTTCAAATAAATTAACACAACTGATGTGTGACATAACCTCGTAAAATATAATCCATACAACATAAACTAATCAAACATACTTATAAATGAAAAATTTAAAAGTAGTATTAAAAAAATGACTGTACATCCATAATATTGTTAAGTAGAAATAGTCATTCGTATATTCCAATGGAAAACAATATATATATATTAATAAAAAATTTAATAAGGTGCCCAGCATGTCGAGATACGATACTTTTAATTTTCGGTTTACATGAATAATAGCTAATTGACCTAATAATAGATTTTACTCATATATATTTATTTAATCTATAATTACAAGTTCGTTTCTTTCCTCATGAGATTCTTTAGATTCATCCAACTCAAGAAAATTACCAAAAATGATGTGATGGCACCATAAAAAAAAAAAAATCAAAACTACATATCAAGACATCATGATATATTTAGTCTTCAAATACAATAACATGTGCATAATTTAATTAATATATATATTTTTAAATATAACGATTTATATTAAATATTTACTCTAACTATCTATCTTATTATAACATAAACATTATGTTGGACCTCACCCTTATTTTGTAAGTTTTTAAATTAAATACACATTCCAACTTTATAGTTAAACTTACATTAAATCACTAATATTCATTTTTTATAATACAATCCATGTTTCCAAACAATTTTTTATACTACTATTCATGTTTCCAAACAAGATTAAATGGAAAAATTAAAATAATTTATAAAACAACGAAAATACATATAATCTTTTGGATTAAATGATGACAAATTATGAAACTATAAAAATTTAAATCAAATTATATTACATATTGGTCATCCATCGTTTCAATCGGTTAGTCTCGGGTTTTAGTGATTTTCTTAAATATGAATATTTTAAAAACCTAAATTGAATTATCGAATCACCGGATTAGCCGGTCTGACCGTGGGTTCGGGTCAAATTTAAAAACACTGATTTAAATAATACAAAACTTCTTACAAATTAATAAAATATTTATTAAGATATTTGGCTTAAATTATTTTCAAATTATCATCCCGTCCGTAGGGCGGGCCGGCCCTAGTATTATCTATATATATATAAATATGTTTGCTTCTCTCCTATGCTGCCACCTAGGATGCCACGTCAGAAAGTCATGCATTCTGGAGCTGACACGTGTTCAGATAAGTAAAACTCTGCGTTTCATTTAGTCGAGTTATGTTTCGTTTGTTCACATGTTAATGGGCTTCTAAACATTTAATTGGCCCAACGGAGATTGGTTGTCTTCCCCGATGACGTGACCAAAAATTAAGGCCCGTGTCCTCTTCGATCTACACCAGCTATGGAGGAGATGTGATGAATTGAGTGAATCAAATCGACGGGTGTTAAAAAAAAAAGTGAATCAAATCGACGTGAAAAACCTCCGTGCCAAGCTTTAATTGCGTCTTTTCGTCTTCTGTTGTAATATTCCAAAGCGTTATGGAACAACCTTCATAAATGCTTCCATGATTTCTCATTCATTGTATCTCGCTTTATCATTTTTTCCTAACAATGAATCTCCACCTATAAAAAGGTAAAGCTTCATCTCTTGAAAATCATCCTCACAAATCCAATAGCATTCGATATTTTCTCATTATAATAGTTAACTCCTCTGTTCGACTTGCTGATCTGAATTATGGGTTGTTCTTCCACCTTAGAGGTGAGGTTGCTCAGTTTCTGGGAAATTGACATGTTTTTTATTGATTCTAAGATATTTTGTTTTTAAAACATATCTTAGTATTGAAATAATTTGTCTTTACGAAGAAGGTTGTATAATCTCAAAAAAAATTTGTAAAATTGTATCCTAGTGAGGGACTCTTTGATAACAACAAAGTGTCTTTACGAAGTCAAAAATAGAAGGACATACATATCCCTCAGTTATGTCATCGATATGGTAAATGTGCTGAAGGAACCATGACAGAGGAAGATGTTGTCTTGAGAGAAAGTTCAAACAAAAAATATGGCATGAAGAAGTATAAAAGTTTCCCGTTTCCTAAATCTGAGGAACATGTCCTCATAAACCAAAGTGGTCATCAGAAGAGTTAAAAGTTTTTTTTTCTGGTTTCTTAATCTAAGATATGTTATTTGTTTTTGTTTTTGGAACTGTAGAATGCTATATCTTATGTGGAAGGGAAAAATAAATACTATGGAACTAAAGTAACTATAAATGTGTGGAAGCCAAAGATACAACAGCAGTACGAGTTCACCTTCTCGCAGATATGGCTTCTCAGTGACTTATTCAGAAAGTATCTTAACATCATAGAAGCTGGTTGGCAGGTACACTCAGTTAACTTCTAGGGAGCGTGAATTTGATTTTCATTATCTTTTTTGTATAATGATTTGTGTGTTTTATTACAGATTAGCCGGATTTATATGGTGACAAACTGACAACAATACAAAGGCTCTTTACTTACTAGACTGTATGTTCTTTAGAAAAAAAAATTATGTTAATGTTTTTAAAAATTTGAAGCTTCTTAAAATAAATATAGTATTATATTTATAAACTTTATATTTTTACTATGTCAAATTGAAATAGAAATAATAAGAATATTTCTATTATTACATTTTCTTAATTATTTTTGTTAATATTGTATTATTTAACGATAGAGAATAATGAAAGTTGTTGTCATTTTAATTCAAATCAAAAATATTTATTAACAATAACAATATGATCTCAGAATTATTTCTATTATTTTTTGTTTATAATATTATTTTCAATACATAAAAATTTTAAATGTTTTATAAGTTAATATAAATTCATGTAAAATAATTTTTATAATGTGTCTGTGACGTTTAGTATGTTTGATTCACAAGCTCTGGCATTTCACAACCACCTGGACGGCTTCCGAGGTGATCCAAGAGTTGCTGTAGCAACAAGCATAAATCCTAAGATTATAGGAGCTACTCTGTGGCTTATTCTCTGTTTCGGATAACTGAATACGACTCTAATGCTTCTTGGAACTCTCAACAATCATTATTTTTCAGACCGTCTGTTCTTAAAATGACACATCTGGAACAGAAATCTATGTCGACAAGGAAACTAATTCTGGGCAAACTGACCTTTACAAGTAAGTATATTGGTTGTTCTCCCATTATTACGTCAGCAATCGGTTTGTTATTTTACTTATCCAAAACACACCCTCCCGCAGAAGCATCTTCCAAGGTGGTCAAGAAAATATGTTTCGCATAGGCAAAGCTAATGAAGTATCTGGACCTGATATTTGCTATTTGAATAATGCTTTTGCATCAAAGTTTTTTTTTTGTTTTAAAATACATTTGGGATTTGCAAGAGTTTTTCGTTTTAAACCATCTGATAAATTCTGCTTAAGTTAAACGTTTGTATGAGTGATTTAAGTTTATGCAAACAATTCTACTTCATATCAAACGTTTTAGATGTGAAATAATAAAATGGTCAGATGATTCTTCGAGAAAAAAACCCAGTATCTAGGAAAGTATATTTCGATGTTGTTAGTGAGATATATCTCTGCCGCTGAAGACAATTAAATCTAGACAGAACATCTGTTGCTTGATAAAGGAATAAATCATAGCTTTCTTGTTTAACCTGTCATTAAATCCCTTATATATTAAAAAAGAAGCATTGACTTTAATGCATTCACACTACCGTTGCCACGTGGCGTTCTCATAATAACTTAAAGAAAATTTTGCTGACGTGTCGCTTTCATAGAGCTTCCAAAAAAATTGTTTCCTTTTATTTTTACAACTTAGGACATTACGTAAACTCTCAAAACGTGTTTGCTTCGTTAGGACCTTACGTGAACTCATCATCCCCTCTCGAAAGATGTGGTCTTTCTCTCCGGAGACACGATCGGGGAGTGGGTTACGTCGTATCTGAAGTCGGTTCTGACTTTGGAGACGAGATGGCATGAGACGGAGGAGGAGTCCATGACGTTGGAGATGAAAGAGGGCGCGCCGAGGGCTTCGGCTACGATGGATCCATTTTGGATCAGGACGTCGTGGCAGTAGTTTCCAGTGATGAGTACTCGGCGGTTGGGAATTGGATGCGACGATGGAGCAGAGGATCACGGAGATGGTGAGCTAAAGAAGGTAGTGAAAGTGAAAAGCAGAGTCATGGAGGAAGAAGAAGAGACAAAAGCTTATACGTAACTACTTCAGATTCGTTCGTTCTCTCTGTTTTTATGATATGTGTCGCGCGAAAGATGACGCGCACCATCACCTAAAACCAGTTTTTAAAAGAAAAAGACTTTCCAAGTTTGCATATTAAAAAAAACGAGTACGAGTTTTCTAATGGCGTATCAATCTCTCAAGGTTTTGGTGAGTTTCCATAGTGATAAAGTTCATGAGAAGCAAATTGGAGACGCAAAGCAGGCTCAAAGTTACTTTTTCCACAAGAACAGTCAAGGCTTTGGCTGAAGTAGAGGCTTTTGCCCTTGAAGCTGAAGAGCTCAAGTTTGTAGCAAGTCAGTTTAGGAGACTTCATAGCCGACAGGTTGAACAGACTTTTAGGCTTTACTCTCAGCAATGGAGAACTTGGGCTTCTTCCTTCATCGAAGCTGCTTGGAACATTTAAGAAGGAAAACCGCTGAGCTGAGATGAATTAAAGAAGAGGAAGACGAGATGGGTTATGAAGATGAGTATGATGATGCTGAGGAAGAAGACGACATGACTCCAGTGTTTACAAGTCTTCTTCTAGACTAAGGAGCACATAGAGTTCAAAGAGGTTGTTGAATCTGTAAAAGCCTCCAGAACCTGATTTTGATGCTGAATAATAACTCTTGTGTAGAGGAAAACATCAGAGCAGGGACTACATAGTAATTGATTTATACACATAAATGCTATATATACAACGTGTTTCACAAAATTTTAAGAGTATCTACGAGAGCCAATGATCCTTCAAAGACCTGCATTGTATTTTTAGCAGTTCTTACGTCTATATCTGATATACTTCCAGTCTTGAAGCAATAATGACACGGTTACTCCTCTCTTCTGCGTCTGGTACAAGGAGATTCGCTATCTCTTTTGAACAGAACAACCCAATACTGAAAGAAGGAGAAACAACTTTTGGCAGGCAGAGACGTTCTTTATCCATAGCCTAGAAAGAAGAATCAAACAGTGTCACTGCATATGATCCTAGACCAGATTTGGTTGATGTTGGCCATTTTGTTTATCGTTTATGTTTTTGTATATCCATGCACGTAAGAGGAACGTGTTTCTCACCATAATATGTATATAATAATTTATTTATTTTTAGGTGAATAGGAACAATGGATCCATTTACTTCTTGATAGTATTATGGTTTATAATGTAAGTTCATATAAAAACATGTTAATTAAGCTGATAAAATTGACGGGTTTACACAGACCGAATTAAACCGAGAGTGTGGGTTTTGAATAACAATTACATTTGGTATTTACACATAAGAAGAATGTTTTGAAAATATTTATTGTGGTGAATGATTGTGAAGGTAAATTTATGATATTAATTGGTATATATTTCGAAGTTTTATTTTATGGAAATATTTATATTAATGAGTGACTGTCAAGGTAAATATATATGCCGCTTAATGTTATATTTTTTGAAGATATTATTGATATCAAATTAGGTATATTCAACCTATATAAGTCTCGCGTCTCCCATTCGTTCTATTCATTCTCTAAACCCTGAAACCTTAAAAACTATTTTGCAAGAATAGTGGCTGCCATAACTGTTGTGTCTGATTTGAAATCATTTAAGTCGATGAGATAATTAGGGTGAAGATCATCGTTTGTGAAATCAGTATTTTGCTGTTGGTGGCCTAACGATTGAGATGATTTTAATCGACTCTAACATGAGTGTCCCTTAAACTATCTCTTACTAAATTATATAAACTGAAATGCTTTCGTTTTCGTCTTCTTATATAGACTCAGAACTGGAAACTGAATAAAAAGAAAGATAAGTTTGGGTTTAAGAAAGTGAGATTATGAGCAACGTGTTAAAAAATGATGTATTAGTAAAATCTGAAGATTATCCCCACACCATAACATTAGGCTAAGCTTAGTCAAAAACCAAGGCTCTTTTACTCTTAAGTTTTAATTATTGGATGTATATGAAAAATGGAGATCTAAGAAGATAATGATTAAATTAGTCAAATAATACAAAAACAAAATCTAGATAGAGACATTGAGAGTGTGATGCTAATTTAAGAAAAAATAATCATAAATTAAAGGTGTTTATTATCAAACAAAGTATCAGAGGAGGACGCGTGTGCATAAAATAATTATATATATACATATATTTAATGAAAATGCATAGCCTAAATTGTTACAAATGGTGAACATTAATAGGGTTTAGTAAATAACAATATCTAACAAAAAAAATATAAATATAACCATAGAAATATATATTAATGATAAAAAATAAATTTGAATAGACAAAACACATAAACAGTTAAAATTAGTAATAATTTAATAGATTTTGCTTCTAATGTCGCTGCTCCTATTGCAATCACAACTGTTTCACTCTCACAAGGTGCACTGTTTCACTCTCACAAAGTGCACAATCTGATAAGGCAAAACCAGTCACTCCAACCAATACTGCATTTGACTATTTTTCGACATCGCTACTTTTGCCTTACCACCACAATGCTAGTACATATTCTGGCGCAAAAATCAAATCTAGTTGAGTAACTTCTTTAGAAATGTCAATGCAAGAAAAAAAATCTAAAAAAGATCAGTAAATTTGAAATACATTTTTTTAAAGTTAGGGTCGACTCTGCGTGTATATGTATATTAGCTGGTATATGATCAGGGTTGGAAGTGTTTGATCTCATTATTTGTGTCTGGTTTAGAAGAACAAAAGGGTAGATACGTGGGAAATCAATAATTATAATCTGGATCAGAAATTTGAGTACTTTGGAATTTGGGTTCTGTGCTCGATCTCTATTGTTTTGTTTGTTTTGTATGTAATGTGTGTAAACGTAACTGCAAAACAACATCCTATATAAAACAGGATTTCGCAAATTCACATATGTACAGCCATAATAATACAACTGATCACTGAAAGATAAAAATCATACAGCACTTAAAATATATCAGACCTTTTAGAAATCGGTCACCAATAAAATAAATAGTGTTAGATTTCATCGAATTTTTTTTCATATAAACTAGGGGTGAGACAGTTTTTAGAAGCATATGTGATGCAATGTGTTTCGTTTAGATCATTAACTTTCTGATTTATATCGGTCCCACAGCCTTTGGAGATAAAGATCCTACATTCGGAAATATGAAAAAAACTTAACTAGAAATCTAGTACTGTTTAAATGTTTTACGCTGGAAGTCTATGATAAACTCAAATCTATATTATAATAGATCATTTTTTTCTCACTTTTAAGGCTGTCCACCTCAGCATTATGTGGATCCCACTTATAATCTAAACATTACGATAAACGGAATTTGTATCGTCGTCAACTTAACTAATATTTATTAACCCTCTTTCTCTCACCGCTGTTGATCATCTCCTCTCTGTCCTCGATCCGCTTCTCTCATGGGGCCATAGACGCACACTGCGACACTGGTCCCTGGTCTCAACTTCACCTGCCTCCGTCTCCATGGACGGATCGAAGGAAATGTCAACGAGCTCTGTGCTCAACTCGAGAAATCTAGGCCGATAAAAGTTGAATCTGGAAATTCCAACAAGAAGAAGAGAAGATCTGATTACGATTCGCCCCATGCTGCTCCTGTACGAAGAAGGTACATTGATATGAACGATGATACTGACGGAGGAGAAGACCGAATTGGGGTGTTCAGGAGAAAGCTATCTGATGATTTTGATAGAATCGTTGGAGAGATGACAACCAAAGCCAATAAGAAATCAATTAAATCTGGTTTACTGCTAACATCTAATTTTTGAACGTTTTGTTTATTCAGATTTATAGCTCTATGAGATTTTCTACGAACATAGAAAGTGAACAGGAACACAAGATTTGGGATCAGTGGAGAATCTTCAGATCTTTGTAAGCTATTATTGAATGGTGGGGTTTCTGTGTATATCGTAATGACCAAATAAATCTTTTACGTAATATAAAAGTCAACTATTCCTAGGATCAGTGTTGTTTTCTGCCGAGTAGTAAACCAGAAGATAACTATTCCTACTCATTTTTTCATGTATTTCATAGCTGAAGCGAGAGAAGAGATGAGCAGCTGATTATAAAAAGGTTATTGCTTGCAGGAAAGATGTGCTGCAGTGGACACTGTTTCTCTTGTGGCTCGAATACTGCATAAATCAAAGGCTCTTCTTCAATCCATGCTTATGTCAAGAAATGGCTCTTTGGTTGAAGACTTCTTTGGTCAACTGGTATGTGATGCTTTCAGTTTTGATTCCTTATAAGCTATTGCCTTATGTAGCTGTGCTATTGACAAAATTACATACAGTCTGCTTATAGATAGATCTCTGTAGCATCCAATAGTCTTTTGCCTCTTTAAAAATGATGGATTCTGAAGGATGATCATAAGTAGTTTCATTGCATTCCTTTGTTATAGATTTCTTAAGTATATATTAGTCAAGAACTGTTTATATACGGTATGAGTGTCATATTTGAAAGAGTTGCATTAAGTGGATTGATTCATCAGGTTGGTTCCGTACCTGATCTGACAGAGCACTTACACATGAGAACTGCGAGGATCCTGCGGCATGTTAATGGGTAAATTGCCAATCTACTTAAGAAATTTATTAGATGTCTGTGACAAAAAAAAAGTTATTAGATGGATTCAATCTCTATCCTCCCTTTTGTGCCTTTTATTCTTATTCTTACTGGCCTCTGGATTTAAAAAAAAACTGTTATATAACTTTTTAACTCAATCGCTATGTTAAAGTCAAGCCTTGGTTTTGTATGATATATGTTCTCATTGGAGTATGTCGACCGGATTGCTAACTGATAGAGAGCGGAAGCCGTATGAGTCAAAGATCTAGGGTTTGATCTCGAACTCGCGTAACTTGTGAACGAAGGTATCTTCGAAGACAAGATGAAGGATGCGAATACTCTTCGCAGTGCTTGTTAAAAGCTCTTAGGGGCGCGAATACTCTTCGCAGTGCTTGTGAAAGCTCTTTAAAATAAACTCAGAAATCTTATTCAATTAATCGTGTCTCTTTTTCAAAGACTAAAGCCGCTATTTATAAGGCTGATATAGTTAAAACCCTAAGCTATAAAGGAAAGTTTATAATTAGCTAATCCTAGTAATAAAAGGAAACTTAGAACACACGTAAAGCCCAAAAGAAGAAAGGCCACGATACTGGCGGTGAAAGAGATAATGCGCTGCATCAA
>NC_027755.1:7789823-7795215 GCF_000695525.1 Brassica oleracea var. oleracea
TTTAGGGTTTAGAGTTTAGGGTTTAGGGTTTAGAGTTGAAAAATGAAGTTTTGGGGATAAGATTTCAAATTTTGAAAAATAAAAAAATTAAAATTTTCAAAGGATAAACTTAGAAATGTGCTATTTTGGTCATTTTAGTTTTTGAGTGCTATTTTTGTGATATAAACTTAGAAACGTGTTATTTTGGAGATTTGCTCATAGATCTTAAAAGTCAACTATTCCTAGGATCAGTGTTGTTTTCTGCCGAGTAGTAAACCAGAAGATAACTATTCCTACTCATTTTTTCATGTATTTCATAGCTGAAGCGAGAGAAGAGATGAGCAGCTGATTATAAAAAGGTTATTGCTTGCAGGAAAGATGTTCTGCAATCAAAGGCTCATCTTCAATCCATGCTTATGTCAAGAAATGGCTCTTTGGTTGAAGACTTCTTTGGTCAACTGGTATGTGATGCTTTCAGTTTTGATTCCTTATAAGCTATTGCCTTATGTAGCTGTGCTATTGACAAAATTGCATACAGTCTGCTTATAGATAGACCTCTGTAGCATCCAATAGTCTTTTGTCTCTTTAAAAATGATGGATTCTGAAGGATGATCATAAGTAGTTTCATTGCATTCCTTTGTTATAGATTTCTTAAATATATATTAGTCAAGAACTGTTTATATACGGTATGAGTGTCAAATATATTTGAAAGAGTTGCATTAAGTGGATTGATTCATCAGGTTGGTTCCGTACCTGATCTGACAGAGCACTTACACATGACAACTGCGAGGATCCTGCGGCATGTTAATGGGTAAATTGCCAATCTACTTAAGAAAGTTATTAGATGTTTGTGACAAAAAAAAAGTTATTAGATGAATTCAATCTCTATCCTCCCTTTTGTGTCTTTTATTCTTATTCTTACCGGCCTCTGGATTTAAAAAAAAACTATTATATATCTTTTTAACTCAATCGGTATGTTAAAGTCAAGCCTTGGTTTTGTATGATATATGTTCTCATTGGAGTATGTCAACCGGATTGCTAACTCTAAATGGGAAGTCAAGGAGCTTGGAGTGGAGCATAATGGGTTTGTTACTTCCTTCTGTTACTCCATTTGCTCTTCCAAATTTGTACCTGCAACTTTAATTAAATAGTGAAATACTCAACTATATTTGATGTTCATAGTCTTACAAAAGTATTATTTTAGAGTTCTCGTGTAGTATAAAGTTATCATTGGAGCCTACTTATTATCTGAGTTAAGATTTAGATATTCAGCACACGGTATTGATGCTCTTAAAATAGATTCTGATCATTCATGGCTTCACTGCCATCTTATATGTACTAAACTATTTGAACAAACAGGTATGTTCATTTGATCCTTGGGGAATTCAAACACTACACACACAAGGCTTGCTCACGGAGGCATTCCACAGGAGGTAAATGTCTCTCTGGCCTCATCATTAATTCTAGGAGTTGATTACATTTTCTTCTCAAACCCTTAACTCTTTTTCGTATATAGGTTCAAAACCTCCTGCTGGAATATGGAATTGAAATATTTGCGGAGACGCTGGTGGAAGGTCTATCTAGAATAAAAATATGCACCGATGAAGGACGAGCTCTCATGTCTTTAGATATTCAGGTACTTTTCCTCTTTGTTTTCTTTGTTATCCAGTGTAGTTTCTTCTACACGACATCAAGAATGGACACGAAAGAATGAAAGTATCAGTTAACATTGACAGACATTCTGATATAGAAAATATTAAATACACAGCGCATCTAGAAAGGTGGTCATGATAGGACAAACCTTTACACTTTGTTGATGAGATAAAAGTAAAAAACAAACAATTGATAAATTTCATGACATGTCATTTAAACATGCGTCTGCGTTATAGCTATATTGTACATCACTTTCTTCAACAAATGTGAAACCCAAGTTACAGATAGTGGATACATTTATCAAGGTAAGCAAAACACTGACTTATATGGAACTGCAGACTAATGTGCTGGTGAGACACATTTAAAACGGAAATCATCACTCACTTTTTGCAGGCATACTATCCACCAGGAATGGAGTATGTCCACTGGGCAAGGGCTCATCCGGTAAGCAAAAAAAACTTCCTTTTCCTTTTAATAGATAGAAGATTTGATGAAAATGTGTAAACAATGATAAATATACAGGAATATACAAAAGGATAGGTCGTAGGACTTGTGACTTTAGTAGCCACCATGAAAGGCTGGAAGAGGAAAACGCGGCTAGAACTTGTGGATAAGATTGAAGCAGCTGCTGCGTAAAGATCTCAATCTAGAAGCAAGTTTCTTGAACTTCCAGCAACAGCGAGTAATATTTAAATGTATTGAGAGCTGTAAATTGGAGGAAAGACCTTCTTGATTACTGTCGTTGCTTATGGGTTTGTGTTAAAAATCCTCCTAAAGTTGTACAGTCCTTAAGAGACTGTAACTCACATTCCACCCCCTCGCTGTGTAACCGATTATGTAGTGCAAAACTATTTTAGCCATTAAAACGGTACAATTTTGTGATTATGAACACTACCATTTTCAGTTTTTTTTTCTTATTTTTGTTATCTTATCGACTATTTCTATAATATTATCTAAAAAGTAAAATGTACATGTTAATTATTACACATGGGTCAAATCAATAAAATAAAAGTATTTTAATCAAATATTATTATTTTTCACATGTTCTAACTAATCATATTTATTCTAATTTTTAAATGAAAAAATATTTCAAAAATAAAAATATCTCAAAATATCTAAGAAAGGTAATCACAATATTTTTTAGCAATCTAATTATATATGTAATATTAGGTAATTAAAATTAATTTAATAATTAATTTTATCTATAAATATTAATAATTATAGATGATATATAATTTCTTATTATAGAGTTGTTATTTTCTTTTCAAATAACTGAGATTCGTAATGAGTGATATTTAATAAATAAATTATTAAATTATTTTATAGTTGATAACTCTAATTTTTACTTTTAATCAGTTTTTATTTTTCAAATAATATGAATGATATTGAAGAATGAAACTAAAATGGTTTTACTTAGAATGTATTTTTTTTTTCTTTGAACCATCTTATACTAAGCTAAATGTTTTCTTCAAGCTTTAGAATCCCTTGGTTACCTCAATCACCTCAACATTTAGCATCACTATTGCTTCAACAAACTTACATTCATTGGTGTTCATAGTCATTTTCTTGGACAAGTGATTTAGATAGTACCTAAATACATATGACAAAATTAGTACATAAAAATGATTGAATGAGCACAAATTAAATGATAAAACAATTAAATTACTCCAAACATTAAATCATTATCTTTTTACCTAAACTCTAACCTCTTTCTTCCTCACTTTCATTCTACGCTAAACCATTTCCTCCTTATTCACAAACCTCTAGAACGTTTACCTTCGCTCCGGTCTAAATAATGGCGTCCACAAACGCGCTCTCTTCCACCTCCGTCCTCTGCTCCTCACGACACGTGAAGGTTTTTTTTTAGATCAGCCATTTATGTTCTCATACTTTACTTGTGATTTGAATTTTTATTTCATTCTATATCACTGCCCTTTTCTATTCAGCTTCTTTATGTTTATGTGGTTTTTTGGGTTTATGTAAAAATTGTTTCTTTCTCAATTCAGCTTCTCTTTACCCCATTGATTGGTAAAAAATGGTTACTTTCTATGGGGAAAGAGAAAAAACTTGATAGAAGATGAATCTAGTTGTAATGGGCATTGATTCATTCATTTTCTTGTGGGTATGCAGGGAAAGCTGAGTGGTGGAAACCAACAGAAAGGTCAAAGAGTAAGCTACAGGAAAGCAAGTAGAGGTTTCAGTGTTAGAGCAAGTATAAAGGAGATCTCTTTCGATCAGAGCTCAAGACCTTCTCTTCAAGCTCGTATTGATAAGTTTGCTGATGATGTTGGTCTCACTCTTGGCCCTAGAGGTATTCGTTACAATCTCAATGTCCGTTGTACCAAGTTGTGTCTCTCTTTTGTCTTAACCTTGTGGTCTTTTACAAGAGAGAAATGTTGTGTTGGATAAATTTGGAAGCCCCAATGAATGATGGAGTAAACAACGTACAAATTTTTGGCCGACCTATTTCAGACTTTTTTGGCCCACCACAAATTATTTTTAACAAAATGCAGAAAAAACAATAAAAATCAATAATTTTGTAACTATATAATTTCTAGAGTTATAATTTTTTTGTAGAAACAGTTTATTGCAAGTCTATATTTTTAAAATTAATTTTGGGTAGAATAAAAAAAATAATTAATTTTTTTTTTCGTATAAATTGTTAAACTCAATTTTTTTTATATTTTTCTTACTATTTAATTTAAATACTAACATCTTTCTTACTAATAAATTGTTAAACACTAACCAATACTATAAACCTCAGCAGCTTTTGAACATGAAAGCGCTAGTAACGCTAATGATCGATCAAATCATTACAAAAATAAGATATGAAAATATCAACACATATGACTTCGCCGGTCATTCTTTGATCAACCTAATCAAGCTATGTGACTTCCAATGTTCCATTCATCACTATTATAGACAACACAAAAAAGAAAGTTAAAAAGACAAAATCACCGTATACAAAACTACACAACGCATCAATAATGTATCCATCTCCGCGCAAGCGCGGAGGCTATGCCCTTAGTATCTATCTATAATAATACAGGAGACTTTTCTCCGGCTTATGCTGCCACATCATATCTATAGAGGGGGAAAATCGTACTACGTGTCAAAACTCTAGCAAACGAAGATGTATTGGCTGTCTTGCATTTGGGCTTTTATACTGGAATGTTAGACCATCTTTGACGCTTCATATTTGTGGTCCTTAACAAGATCCTTAAGCATTAATGTTGATTTAATTAAATGGAAAACAAATAAATGCTAGATAATCGATCCTTAGTGGGTTGATTTGGTGACCGAAAATATCAAGGGTTTTTAAAACACGTGTCAGCTGCTCATTTATTTGTATTTTTTTTTCTTTTTCTTTTATTTCTTTCTTTCTTTCTTGTTTTCGTTCTTGTTTTGTTCTTGTTTTCTCCGCGAGAAGAGACTGATCGAAACCGACGATGGAAACGACGATTCTGTCGGTCCACTCGACGGCTCCTCCATCTTTGCCGTGATTAGAAGGATCGAAACCCACCACGGACGACGACTCTCTCGGTCCTCAGCGCGGCTCCTCCGTCTTGTCTTGTTTTCTCCGTCGGAAGAAGGGTCTAAAATCCATCACAATCGACGCCTCTCTCGTTCCTCACCGCGACTCCTCCGTCTTGTCTCCTCACCGCGACTCCTTTGACTCCTCCGTCTTGT
Source organism: Brassica oleracea var. oleracea (assembly GCF_000695525.1). Lineage (NCBI taxonomy): Eukaryota > Viridiplantae > Streptophyta > Magnoliopsida > Brassicales > Brassicaceae > Brassica > Brassica oleracea. The sequence goes on from NC_027755.1 coordinate 7,795,146, forward strand.
CTCCTCACGAAGACTCCTCACCGTGACTCCTCTGACTCCTCCGTCTTGTCTCCTCACGAAGACTCCTCAC